>NC_062559.1:41894777-42215931 GCF_016906955.1 Phacochoerus africanus | reverse complement strand
TGGGGCACGGGGGGAGGCCCAGTCCGCTGGAAGGTTACAGCTACCTGGGTGATTCTAATGCATATCCAGGGTGAGACCCCCGCCCAAGTCTCTACCCAGGCTTCTTTGAGGGAGTAGAGTTGGGAATGTGGTAGGGGACCCTTAGTAGAAGTCTCTTTGCATCTTTGGGCCTCAGGTTGGAAATCTGCAACACAAACCACCCTGTCCCCACTGGCTCCTAGGCGCTGAGCAAAGGGCTAGTGATGGAGGAGGGATCCACTGCTACGAAGAGCTGGCTGTAAGGTGTCTAGCTGCTGGAAATACACATCTGCCTGGGCACTATCAGGTCCTGCCAGAAGAGAAAGGAGCCTGTGGAGTTGGGGTGTCTGGGGGTACACCCAGTCTTTGCCCTGAGGAGCTCCATATGCTGCAGAAGATTATCAGAGACCAGAGTGGGGAGAGCCCATCACGCCCAGGTTAAGGGAAGGGAGTGGGGGATATTTTCTGGGTGGAGCCCAGGTTCTCCTCCCTCTCTGGGGACAGGAGCCAGAGAAGTGAGGTGTGCCCACGCCAAGGTGTGCCCAGGAGACCTGTTACATCACAGAAAAGTCAGAAATGAAGATGCATTTCTTGCCGCCTTGCTATTTCAAGTATGGCCCTTGGAATGGCATCGTCAGGAGAGCCTGAGCCTTGCTGGGAAGGCAGCATCTCAGCCTCTACTGCATCTGACCTACTGGGTCAGAATCCAGGTTGAACAGGCTCCCCAGGTGACTCCCATGCACATGCGTTTGCCAAGCCCAGGTACCTGGGTCCCAGCTGAAATGCAGTTTCGAGGACCCACAAAGACAGGAGGTTTCTGGCTTCCTGGAGGCCCTGCCAGCCCAAGGGTTTCCAGGTTCCTCTGAGTGGGCTGGTCCTGGCTTCTGTGCTGGTGAGGAGTTTTCTTTGCCCCGGAGGCCTCTGACCTCTGCCCTCCCTGCACCTCTGCTGGCCGCTCTCTGCCCTGCACTGCCCTCTGGTGGTCATGGGAAGTCATTGCCGCTTCACTTCGCCTCTTCCCTGCTGTCAGCACCCCAAGTCCCAGCCGAGGTTGGAAGGAGGAGGACTCGGCTGGCGCTGCCCTCTGCCACGAGGCTCGGGACCCTCAGGAGCACAATGGAAGCAATTTGGAAAACGCTGGGCTTCGGCGTCAGGCTGCGCCTTTATCTGGGCCAGGGGTCCTGGCTCAGCCCTTCTCCCTGTCACTGTCCTTTCCCGCACACCTTATTGGGAGCTGTTCATAGCTGGAACATGGGCTGGAGGAGAGAGAAACAGTCCATAGCAGCGAGGACATGGAGGTGGGAGGTCACTGGACTGGTTCAGGGAGCCCTGTGGTGGCTGCAGGACAGGAGGCAGCAGCCAGGTTGGGGCGGGGGGGGGGGGACTTGTGGGCAGTTATGTGTTGAGACCTTTTTCTGAGCCCCAAGGTTCTGAGCCCATGGATGGCCTCAAGAAGAAAGAGGGTGGGTCACAGAGTCCATGGGCTGGGAACTGACCCCTGCCTCCCTCTGGTTCCTCCAGGGCCTACCTCATGCCCTATTCCTGGCAGCACCATCTCCCCCAGATCCATCCTAACCTGGAGCCCTGCTTCAGTCCCAGCTCTGCATGCTTGAGCCACAGTGACCAGATCTTGATTCTTCCCACCTGGGCGGGGGTGGGGGAATAGGAGTTTGGCCTAGAAATCATCTAGTTCTTGCAGATGCCTTTGGGCTTTGAGAACCTGAGGTCCTATTCCTTGGGCAGAAGGGCCAGGCCTCCTAGGACTGCCCCACATCCCAGCCCCCTGTGGGGCATCTATGTCTGCTGCAGAAGCTCTTGGAGCCTCCTCCCCTTCCCCTCGGCCTGGGCCCAACTTCCAGGGACCAGCCCTACAAGCTCTTGCCTGAGCCCCTCTCCTCCTCCGGCCCATGAACAGGCAGGTTGAAGATTTCCTGCCCAGTCAGTGGCCCTGGGGGAGCCCTCAACTATGCCCCCGGGAGGTGTTGGCCAAGTGTCCCAGCTTCCTGGGGTGGGATGACTCTGAGGGCCCACACAGGTGAGCTGCACGGTGGTGATGGGCCTGATGACACCCCTTTATTACCAGCCTGCCTGCCTTCCCTGACCCGCCCCCCTCGGCCCTCTCCTATTGGTATTTCCTGGGACCCCCCTTTCAGATAAACTCTGCCCTCCAATCCTTGACTCAGGGTCTGCTTTGGGGGGAACCCCAGTCAAGACAGTATGCAGTTGAGCTCCTTTATTTTGCTGATTTTTGGTACACCTTGAACCAAAAAGGGGTATGGGGGACAGGTTCCTGCGCTGGGTGCAAGGGAGACCCTGCTTTTCACTATGACCTTGGGTGGAAGCAATAGGAGTGCAGGGGTGAAATTCCTGTTGGCCCTGCTCTGAGGGGTTGTGGCGGGAGACTGGAAACTCTGACCCTGAGCCCCCTCTGGGCAGGCCCTCTTGCCAGCTGGCTTAGGCACTGGGGCTCTTGCGGGCGACTGCGAAGCACATGCCCTTGCTGATGCAGAAGGTCTCTGTGTAGCTTATGGGGCTGTGCTGGCACCTCAGCACCTGGCAGCCAGCGTCCTGCAAGGCCTTCTCCACCGTCTCCTTCTCTAGGTGGAGCCCAAAGAAATTCTTGTTGCCCACAATGTAGCCCTGGAAACCCAGGGTAACTGCAGTGACCAGGTGCCCTCCTGGCTTCAGGAGGCTGACCAGGTTCCGAATGGCCGCCCTGTAGGTGTCCACATCATGACAGGCGCACTCCAGGGCCAGCAGGGTCAGCACGCAGTCAGCTGGTAGCACCTGGGCTGGCCCCAGTGGGTGTGGCTCGGTGACATCACACTTCAGTAACCGTGTGACTGTCCTTCGGAGCCGGGCCTCCTTCTCCTGCCATCTGCTCCTGTGGGGGAGGGTCATGGAGGTGTGATGAGACTTGTGACAACATCCCCCACCCTGACCCCTATCCAGGATGCTCCCTATGGCAAGGCCAGTGATTGAACCTGCTCAGAAACCCTTTGAAGGAAATCCTAGTTCCCCCATTATATGGATGAGGAAACTGAGGCCCAGATAGGTTGAGTGATTTGCTCGAGGCTACACAGCTGTAGGTGACAGTGGACATGATGTTTGATTCTTCCTGCATCCTTTTCTTCCACTTGCTCCTCCTCTTCTTTCTGTCCTTCCTTTTGATGATTTAAAATAATTCCCTTTTTGGTATATGACATTATTAGTGTTTTAGTTATAAAATATACATATATACCAAAAATTGCCATTTAAATCACATGAAATATACAATTCAGGGGCATTTATTTATTGCATTCATTACATATGGAGCTATTGCTACAGTCTGGTTCCAAAATTTTTTATCAATCATACTGAAACTCTGTACCCATTAGCAGTTTGTCCCCAGCACCCCTCGCTGCAACCCAGGCCATTTCGACCTGCTTCTTTCAATATAGTCTTTCCCACAGCTGAGTCTCTGCCCTCGCTGTGCCCTCTGCCTGGCACCCTCTTTCCCCAGATCTTCAGGTACTTTCTCCCTCACCTCACCCAGGAAGTGGCTCTGAGGGCTTCTCCTTGGAGAGGCCACTAATCCCCATCTGCCATGGACTGATCTGTGCCCCCTCATGTTCATATGGTGAAACCCTAACACGAACGTGAGGGTATGTGCAGATGGGGCCTTTGGGAGGTAATTAGAGTTAGATGAGGTCACGAGGGCGGAGTCCCTCGGGATGGGCTTCATCCCTTTGAAAAGAAGAGATACCAGGGAGCTTTCTGACTCTCCTTTCCCTCCTGGGTGGACGTAGCCAGAGGACAGCCACCTACAAGCCAGGAAGAGGGCTCTCACCGGGACCTGATCTGGCACCTCCATCCCCAGAACTGTGAGATGTGCCATGTCTTTGTTTAAGCCTCTGGGTCTGTGGCATTTTGTAAGGCAGCCCGAGGTGGCTAAGATACCATCCCAGCTGGCAAAGCACCGCTGCCTCTCTAGGTCCTCCTCAGCTGAAGATTCTTCTTAAAACACTTGACTTTTCCTGAATCTCTGTGTCTATCTAGCTTGCTGTCTTGTCTTCACTATGGGATGTGTGCTCCATGGGGCTGAGCCTGTGTCTGTTCACTGTGATATCCCCTGAACCTAGAAGTGGATGTGACCCTCAGAACTGTCCACACTGGGTTGATGTGGATGCCCTGTGCTCAGCAACCCTGCAGCCTTGTCCCATATCACATGTGCCCGCCTGTAACTGGATCAGTCCCCTGTAACTGGGTCAGTCCCCAGTAACTAACCTTGTTATTGTGGACAGGAATTTAAACTCTGGTCTTTGTCTTGGCTCTAAGGTGGCCTAGCAGTCACTCCCGGGGTCTGGGCCTGAGTTTCCTGGGCTATAGAATCAGGGCCCAAATCCTGCCGATTCCCCCTGGGGCTCTGGTCCATGCAGCCCCCTCTGGGAATTGAATGGGGAGGGCACGGGGGCAGGGGGTGTGGCACTGTTTATGGGTCTGTGAGAGTTGGCAGTGGTGGTGAGGGGGCAGGTGTGGGGGATTCCCTGAAGCCCAACTTCTCCCATAACAAGTGCCCTCCAACATTAGGTAAAGGAGAAGCTGAACCACTAGTTTTCAGAGGAAAGCGAGATCAGTGAGGGCAGGAGCAATCAAGGGAGGCTTCCAGGCAGAGGTGGGACTGTGGCTGGCCATGCAGGAGAGGTGGGATACAAAATGTGGAGAGCCCAGTAGGGCAGCTGAAGCTAAGAGCACAGGCAGCTCTCAGGCTGCAGGTGGGACTGGCTCAGAGAGGGCCATGCTCTGGGCCTCTGCGACCCAGGTGGGTGAGGGTGAGGAGGAGCCTGCGGGGGCGGCAGGTGAAGCAGGTTGCAGGCGCAGGCTCTGTCCTGCGGGGTGGGTGACCTGGCCTGAGAAGGGGGGTGCCCGTGGGTACCTGTCTCCCTCCAGCTCACACACGTATTGCACGGCTGGGGACCAGTCGTAGGCTCCCGGCTCCTTCTTCAACCACTTCTCCACCTCGCGGAGGTTCTGGTCTGTGTAGTCGGAGACGATGATCTCCCGGAAGACCTCACAGGCGGAGAGCAGCTGGTAGATGGTGGGGCCTGTGCCAATGTCAATCAGGATGTCCCCTCCCACTCCTCCTGCGGGAGACAGCACATGCCAGGTCTGGGGTGGGGGGGACAGCCACTTCTATGCCCACCTGGAGTAGATGGAGATGCCAGCTCTGCCCTTCCCCAGGATTTGCCACTTGTGGGAGTGACCAGACTGCCACACCTGGGGTTCAGGGGGGTGACAGCTGGTGGGTGGCATACAGCATGGCAGATTCCAAGTCCCCTCTGCTGCCCCAGGACCAGTTCTGCACTTCTGGGCAGGGTGCAGGTGGACTTCCCATGGGAGCTGGTTTGTTTGTTTTCAGCAGGCTTCTGACTCTGGGTTTAAAGCAATGGTGAGAGAGACCCCCCCCCCCCCACCAGCTGCCCTCCCCGCTCCTTGCTGCAGGGCACAGAGCCTTGGCTAAGGACTGAGACCTCAACCAGTGGGTTCTAACTTGGCTGAGCCCCTCAGGGAAGGCAAGGGGATCCTGTGATGAGTTAGGGGGGAAGGATTTAGCCTCAGAGTAGCACTAGGTTCACTGCCGTCTTCTTTCCACTTCCTCCCTTCTGTGCTCCTTCAGTCCCACCTGTCCATGTTTCAAGGCCTAGTGGCAGCCGCTGCTCTAGGAAGTCTCCTCAGATTTCTGTGTGAGCATTAAGCTTGATCCCTTCTGTATTTCTGTGGATGTTGCTTGATAAACCTTCCTTGGCTCTGATTACATGATTAGGCAAGGTTTATTGAGTGACTAACTCCTACTTGCTTAGAACGGCACCCCCTCCCCTGCCGATCTGTGCGTGGCAGCCCTGACTTAACTGGTCTTTAGTTTTGCTCTTGCCACTCGCTGGCAGTCTGAGTGGGCCAGCCTCCTCACTCTCTCCGACCTCAGCATCCCCTTGCGTGCACTGAGGAACCTGGGCGATAGTCTCTGCTGATCACCTGGCCTGCCGCCCCAGAGGAGGGGTTTGTAAACTGAGCTCTGTGGTGTGGCTGTGGGTATCCATGAACTTTCTTCCTTCTGAGTAAAAGATTAGGAGTGTACGTGTGTGTGCATGCGTGCTTGCGTGTGACCGCACAAGTAGGTAGCAGAGCTTTCATCGTATTTTCCTTTTTTTTTTTTTTTTTTTTTTTTGCTTTTTTAGGGGTATGTGGAAGTTCCCAGCTAGGGGTTGAGTCTGAGCTGCAGCTGCTGGCCTATGCCACACTATGCCACAGGCACAGCAACGCAGATCCAAGCTGTGTCTGTGACCTGTACCACAGCTCAGGGCAATGTCAGATTCTTAACCCACTGAGTAAGGCCAGGGATTGAACCCGCCACCTCAGGGGTTCTAGCTGGGTTCCTAACCTGCTGAGCTACAACGGCAGCTCCCTCATCATATCTTCAAAGGGATTCATGATGCCAGACTATGAAGCCTGGCTTTAAGGGAAGACAGACAGAGATGGTCAGATGCAGGCAGTGTGTTCATGTCTGTTGTCTCTTTTCCCCAAGCATGAGCCTGCTGCAAGGAGGCTCCAGAGGTCCGGGGTCACCTTCCCATTTCCCAGGTGAAGAAACTGAGGCAGACTATCACGGACTCAAGCCTGGCTCCTGACCTCCAGGCTCAGGCTGCCCTGCACTGAGTGGCCACTTAGCAGAGGCATTCATTGGGTTCACAGGCTGGGCTGCCTTTGCAGCATCCTTGGTGTGCAGGGTCCCAGAGGGCAGGTCCCCTGCCACCAGCAGCACTTCCTGTCAGGTGCATGCCCACCCTGGCTTCCTAGATGGGTTCCAGCCACTCACCTGAAGAGAAGGTTTGGAAGAGGTTTTTCAGGTTAAATTTCAGGATTTCATTTTCGGCCACGGTGCCTGAATCAAAGGTGTAGTAGGTCTTTAAGTAGTCCTGGGAGTCAAACTCCTTGTAGTCCTCTCCTCTGTACAGCTTGCCCTCCATTCTGGCTGGGGATCTGGCTGTGTCTCCCCTGCTGCAGTGCCGTTATATCCTCCCTCTTCTCCCAGGCCCTGCCCGTTAGGCGTTACATAAGACCAGACCCTCCCTCCAGGGAGGAGCTTGGATTCCACAAAGTTGGAGTCAGGCCATGGTGTTAGCCTTTCTGGCTGGAGTTTATCTTGTTAGTAATTATCAAGAATGGAGAGTGCAATAGGGTGGCCAATATCCTCTGGGGGGTCCTCAGTTCTTGGCTCCTGAGAGGTGATATTTTGAGTGTAGGTTCTGCTCATGGGGGTTGGGTGTGGGAGAGAATGAAACAGGTGGAAAGAACACAGAGAGAACAACAAAGAATTAGGCAGAGAGAGAGAGAGAGTGAGAGAGAGACAGAAATACAGAAAGAGACCAAGCTTCTAGAATAGGGCAAGGATTCTTCCCTTTTTGAGTTTGGTGGGAAAACAAAAACCAGAGCAGATAGACCCCTGAGGGTGAAAAACAGGATTCAGGGATGGCTAAAATTTCACTGACTAGGTCAATGACCTTGCTCTTGAAAATAGTTTGTCCTGAACCTAGTTAAATATTTCCTCTATCTTTAATCCTGTTTATTTTCTTAACCAACCCTTCATGTTTTGAGGGCAGAAGTAAACTTGGGTAGGAACCCTGAGAAGGCTGGGAAGGATCTGTTTATACAAACCATTTAAAAAGTGTTAGCATTCATCAAGAGAAACTCTAAAATTGCATAGAACTTTGGTGCACACACAGACTCACATACAGAACAAACAGGAATGCCCGTAAAACGGAAATGCTAATGGAAGCAGTGGGTTGTATCAGTGACAATATCCTGACTGTGGTATTTACTACATTTTAAAGATGCTATTACTGGAGAAAGTTGGTAAAGCATACATGGATCTCTCTGTTTTATTTCCTACAGCTGCATATGAATCTGCAAAGTGGATTCATATGCAGCTGTAGGAAAAGGTCTCAAGAAGTTTTATATAAAAAAAGTGTTGCCAAGTCACTTTCAAAAAATGTACCTAAGAGCAGAGATTTCAGGCAGCAAACTCTAGTGTGTTTTGCAAATGGGCAAGTGTGGAGCCCTGGCCTGTAGTGTGTGCCAGACGTGTCCCCCACCCTGGGCCTCTGCCATCTTCATAACAGTCTGTAGAGAAGAGGAAGCTGAAGGTGAAGGGCTTTATCCTCAAGGGGTGCTGACAGCAAGTGACGGGGTCTAGGTTCAGATTCAAGGCCAGTGTCCAAAGCCAAACTAAAGACCAGCTCCAAACCTTATTCTCTTGCCATCACAGCCTATCTGGGTCCCTTAGCTGTGCTGCTCAAACTAGTGTACCCAGGACTCCCCTGGGGACCCAGCTAAATATAGATTCTGGTTCTGAGGTTCAGAGTGGGCTCCTAGGGTGAAACTGAGGCCCCCATACTGTGAGCAGCACAGCCCTGGGTCCTACCTCCCAAAATCAACATTTATTTTTCAGGTTCTAATTTCAACAGAATATAAACTCTAATTTAGTGTCAAATTTCCCCCTTTTCTGAAAGTATTAGAATCTGTACTCTGGGATGAAAAGAGGGTCAATTATATACTAAATGGTGATGGCACAACTTCCTGCCCTATCGGAAGAAAATGGTTAGATCTCTCTCCAATTTATTAAAAAAAATTTTTTTGGAGTTCCCGTCATGGCGCAGTGGAAATGAATCTGACTAGGAACCATGAGGTTGCATGTTACATCCTTGGCCTCCCTCATTGGGTTAAGAATCTGGCATTGCGGTGAGCTATGGTCACAGGTCACAGACGTGGCTCGGATCCTGCGTTGCTGTGGCTGTGGCATAGGCTGGTGGCTACAGCTCTGATTAGACCCCTAGCCTGGGAACCTCCATATGCCGCGGATGCTGCCTGAACTGCAGCTTCAGCTCTTCCTGGGTCTCCAGTCTCCTGGCCTACCCTGCAGATTTTGGACTTGTCCTTTTCCATAATTGTGGGTGCCAGTTCCTTAATATAAACTTTTTTTTAAATAAACTTTTTGATATATATTTTTTAGGTACACACACATGAACACGTACACAGCCTGTTGATTCTGTTTCTCTGGAGAAGCATGAATAATGTAGGTACTTTGTGGCTTCCCTCAGCCCTGCCCACACCTTCGTTCATGCTGTCCCTTTATTAAAGGCCCCTCACGTTATATACTGTCAGTGCCCCAGCTTCTTGCCTGCCCTAAGTGCCTTCTGCAGGCAGGCACACCACTCCCTGGAGGCTGCGCTGTTACCAATCCCCCCCTTAGAATCCAGGCCCTGACTGATCGCTGGGTGCTTCTGCTTGGTGAGGGCTTCAGGCTTTCAGGCCCTATGGGGTCAGAATTGTTTGTTTACGCAAAGCCAGAACAAGACGTCCTTGTCTATCCCACTTTCAGGGCAGAAGGCCTGGACCTCCGGGGTAGCAAATGCATTTCTGGCTGGTTTTTGGTCAAGACACAGAGCTCTTTCCCGGCACCAGAAAGGAAGCCAAGTTTTTCTCTTATAATCCACACCCACTTTAAAGGGAAAAACTCTGAGGCCCAGGATTGACTTATCTGGATCACATGGCAAGTCAGCAGCCAAAAAGCTCAGCCTCCTCTGACAGTTTATGCTCTATGACAAGGCTCCCTTGTCCCATCTGTAGAATATGGGGGCTATTTTCTGATCTCATGGTGACCAGCACAGTGATGGAGGGTCAGCCTTTGGTTCTGCCCCCTAGGACCTAAGCAATGTCCTCAAGAAGGGCAAGGATGTGCAGAGCCCTGCCCACTCCCTGGTGGAGGAGAGCCACTGGACCCCACTTACCACCAGGGGACCGCCAGCCTCACTGTGCTGTCAGGCTCACAATGTCTGCAACCTAAGGGAATGACTTCGGTTCTAACAGCCAAGGTAGTGGGAATGCAGATGGGGAAACTGAGCCTTGCCCAAGGTCATGCATCAGCATGTGGCTGGCAGTGTTGAGAGGAGGACCCAGGATTGGGCTCCACTGATTGCCCCTAAGGGACAAGGGTCTGTCCCTAAAGGACAGAGATATGTAAGTGTGCTGGAGGGGATGAGAGTTCCTGGACTCTCTCTACATCTCCTAAGAAGGGGCAGCTCCAATAGAGGCCAGCATGGGAGGAGTGAGGCTACAAAGAAGGAGTTCTAGGGGTGGAGACTAGGGCATCCGGTGCCCTTGTAAGGACCAGGTAGGGAGGAAGGGCACAAGCTCCTTATAGAAGCCAGCTTCACGGGGGTGATGGTACCAGAAGTGCTTCCTGCCCAGAGATGACCGGGTCACCTCCTACAATTTTGACAGCAGTCTGTTATCCAAGGTGGAGAGGCTCAAGTTTAACTGAAGTGTCCTTTCAAGACCTTTGCCCAGTTGGTGGGGGGGGGGGTCTCCCCCGCTGCAACCCCTTGAGCCTCTCTTCAGGGACCTGGGTGGGAAACGGGGGAAGGTGTCCGGGACAGCCAGCCGAGGTGGGAGCCTGGTTTTCTCTAGGGCCTGCAGGGAGTGGGAGTTGAGGCAGGGAGAAGGTGGGACCCTGCCCCTCTCTTTGCACAGATGTTATGCAGGAGATGGGATGTGTCTTGCCATAGCTCTGGTGCCATCTGCTGGAAATGTACAACACCTGTTCCCAAATACTCTCTGTTAACCCCTAGATCTTTGGGGTGGGGCAAGAAAGGCTCTCAAGGTCATGAAGCCTACCCCCTAGGCCTCAGAGGCCCTCTCAGGATTTTGAGATCAGGATGTGGCTGTAACAAGAGTCTGGAAAAGCCCTACAAGGGGAGTCAGGAGAGCTGGGTGGGGTCTCAGTCTTGTCACAAACCTGCTGGCAGGACCTTGGCCTCCCAGGGTCTCACCTGGATCAGCTGTAGCAGGGCTCATGGCATCTGCTTGCCTCCCGGTGATAACTACCTTTCTCTGGTGATGCAGTGATTTGGCAGGGTCTTCCAGGCTCTCGTAGCCACGACCTCACTCTGGATGCTTGATTGGGGAACAATGCAGAGGAGCGTCCTGGGAAGGAGGGCAGGAGATTAAAAGGCTGCTGAGCCTGGAGGAGCAGGAGGGTGGGGAAGGCAGAAATCAGAGAACAATCTGGCTCAGTGTGACCCTGCAGGCCAAGAGATGGTTCCAAGCCCAGGTGCTCTGTGGCATATTGAAAAGTAATGCTTTGCTTCGTTGCAGCTTCCAGGCCACCCCAGCTCACCTCCAGGCCATTTTTCCAGGTCATCTCCTTCTCAGCCTGGCTGCCATCCCTGCCTGCCCTCCCAGAGGAAGCTATTGGGCAGGGCTGGATATGCAGGGCAGGCTCCAGGTCAGCCTTGAACCTAAGACCCTACCCCCTGGAGGGCTTTTCTGAACATGCCAGCCAGAATCTTCTCCAGAGCAGGGTCTGGGGCTTCTGTTCTCTGTCCAGGAGGGTAGCAGTTACACTCTTGGCTGAAAGATATTGAACTTTCTCTGACTCAGTTTTCTAATCTCTAAAATGGGAGTAGTAGTCAGTACCCAGGGTAGTTCTAAAGTGTAGGTGAAAATGTATGCATATACAGTATTTAGCATGGTGCTTGGGATACAGGAGGCTTCAATCCATCGGTGAAAGTCATGGTTGGTGCTGCTTACCTTGTCAACAGGACCAGAGTGTCTATTTCAGGTTTTATTTCTTTCACCCAGCCCTTATCAGTCTCAGTAACCTCTCTCCCTCCTGCAGGGGGCCAAAATGGGATGTGCTGATCCACACTGGCTCAGTCAGGCCCTACCATCTACCAAGTGCTTGCTGCCCATGAGTCCTTCAGAGATGTCACTCTCTCTGACCTTGCTGGTAACTCTCTGACCTTCCTGTAGCCAGAAGAGCTGAAAATAGCTGAAGAAGGAATTGGGGGCCTGTGACTAGACCTGGGAGTGAGATTTGCAGGTGAGCTGGAAGAGAACAGATAGGATGCAGGGGTTGGGCAGGGGGTTCCCTGGGGGCTGCACATCAGCATCCCCTTCTCAGAGGGCTCTGCCCGCTCTGTTGCCCCAGACTTCCAGGACAGTAGGTCCCTTAAGGATGGGGCCAGCTGCTTTGAGTAGTAGTAGTAGATGGCCCCCAAGTTTCAGGATTACAGCACTTTTGGGGGCAAGTTTCTAAACATAGGATTGAATTGAGATGTCATACAGCCTGGTATAACCGCTGAAGACCAGATGATAGGACAGTTTGTTCATTCATTCATTTGTTCCTTCCTTCCCTCCTTTATCTGTCCTTCCTATCTGTCTGTCTGTCTGTCTGCCTATCTATCTTTCTTTTATTTCCCCTCTGTTGTCTATACCTGTTGTGACCCTGTGATCTATTTACCCATCTACTGGCCCATCCATCCATCTATCCATTGTTCCTTCTTCACTCTATTGTCTGTATCTGTTGTGGCTACTTTACATGCAGTGTCATGAAACCCCATTCAAGCTGAGTGCTGAGTCTCTGATACAGCAAAGACTTACATATGCTTTTCCCCTATTCTTTGCCCTCTCCCCAGCTCTCCCCTCCAGTTAATCACTAATATCGTTTTATATTTATAATTCCTTGCTTTTCAAAAATAATTTTAATACATATTTACATATGTCTAAACAGTCTATTGTTTAGTTTTAATCACCTGTGGACTTTATAACTGAGTAACTTGCTCTATGTTATCTTCTAGGATTTGCTTTTCATCACTCAACATTATGTATATATATTTATTTATTAGATATATATATTTTATATTAAATATATTTTATATATTTTTGGCCCATGGCATATGGAAGTTCCCAGGCCAGGGTTCCAACCCACACCGCAGTAGCAACTCAAGCCACTGCAGTAGACAATGCTGGGCCCTTAACCTGCTGTGCCACAAGAGAACTCTCTTAATATTTTCTATATGTATGTGTATGTATATATATTTTTTGGCTGCACCCATGGCATATGGAAGTTCCTGGACCAGGGATCTAATCCAAGCTGCAGCTGTGAACTACACCACAGCTACAGCAATGCTAGATCCTTAACCTGCTATACCACAGCAGAAACCCCTCAACATTGTGTTTTTAAGACAGCTATATCCATGAATTATCTGTAGCTAATTCATTAGCTCATCCAAAAATGTTTATTGGGTTCCTGATCCATGCTTGGGCTCCTTTTCCCTCCTGGGAATCAGGAGGAGGGTACCCCCATGGAATCAGGGAAAGGAGGGTCGTCACAATCTGGTCCACTCTCCCTGACCATGTCCTGCTGGAGAAGCTGAGGCAGCAAGCTTTTGTGGTCCAGAGATCTCCAGCATCTTCTGGTCCCAGTGGCTGAGAGTTCCCTCTGGGACCTTGATGTGCTTTCCATGATCCCTGTCCTCTCTCTGAAGCAACTGAGGGCAGAAGGAGGAAAAGCTTCAGGCCATGGTCAAGTGCAATGAAAACCACAGCTATGCGGCCTCCTGCTGACTAGACTGTGTGTTCTTCCTACTGGCTGCAGAGTGTGCCTGCTCTGGCATGGGTGCCTGCTGTACCCCATCGTGCAACCTTGCCTTCTACTCCAGCTGGGTAGCCAGGGGGTGGCCATGGTCACACTTTGGGTCTTGTTCTACATGATTGGGAAACTTGAATTCTCCTGCATGGTCCTAAAGAAGGAGGAGGTGGAGCAGGCTGTCCTGGACATGGCCTTTCACATTGAGCAGCTTCTGCACAACACCCAGGGCTGCTAAAGCAGGGGTCTGCCCCACTGGGGCCCTCAAGAAGCCTGGACCCTGAGCCAGGAGGGCCAGCAAGAGGTCTGGAATGCTAGACAGGGTAAAGAGTGGGTAGTGTCTCCTAGCCCCTGCTTTGAATACTAACTTCCCATCTTCTGAAATGCTGAGATTTTCAACATCCATTTATAGAATTCTGTTTCCTACATACCTACTTCTAGGATCTGGAGTGAAATATTCCGTTTTCTAATATATTAAGCCTTGTATCTAGCTTTGGATTCTATCTGGCTCCCATGCAATTGAACAGCACCCTGGGACATGGTTTTAGAATCTTTACCCAGTATGTTAAAGTCAGGAAGCCTGTAGACAGTGGAGTATTGGTAAATGTTTCACAACCAGCTCTAAAAAAGAAAAGAATTGATTTGTGGTGACTGCCAGTTTCCATGGTGTAAACACTCCCACTGTGGTTGATTTTCAAGCTCCTAGGGGAACAGCTGGCTCACGAAATTCCTAAATATGTAGCAGTTGCCTCCCATGAGCTGATGGAAGTCAGCTTGGGTACACCACAGCCACCAGACTAGGGCTGACGATTTAGCAAATAAAAATACAGGATGCCCTGTTCATTAAGTTACAGATGAACAAAATACATTTTTTTAGGATAAGTGTGTTCCTCAAATTGCATGGGAACATAATTGTCCTAAACAAGTCTTAATTGTTCATCTGAAATTCCAATTCAAATGTCCATATTTTATCTGGCAACCCTACTCCAGCCCTGAGTAGGAAGAGGCATAGCCTGGGAGTCAGGACTCCAGCTTGCATATAAAGTGCCTATGTGCAAATTAGGAAAAGGTGATCCTACTGACAGACAAACAAATCGTAGAGAGGTGTCCTCTGGACTAATTGGGAAAATTGTTCCCTCACCCCCTGGAAGGACTGCAAGAAGAAGGTGCCCCTCTGGCTGGGCAGACCAATTAGAGAAAAGGGTCCTTTCCTTAAGGCTGACTTGGCCTCATCCCTGAGGCCAAGAGCTCATCCTCTTTCCCTCCAGTCTGCGCCTTTGGGCAGGGTAAACCCAGCAGAGCTGGACACAGTAACCCTTACAAGAGTCAGGAGACCTGGATTCTGCTCTGCCTCTCATCAGCTGAATGAACTTAGGTGAGTCTTTTCCCTTCTCTGGGCCTCATATTTCCCTTCTGTGAAGTTTGGGCAATGGGACTTATTTAATAATCTACAAGAAAGTTCTGAGAGTAGGAAACCATTGAAAAGTGAGCCTTTGAAAAGTAAAAGGTTTGGTACAAATTGACTATTGACATTACTTCTCCAAAATAATTAAGTGTTGGAACAGCCCTTGGAAATTCCTTAGTACAGTCTCTTTGCTCTCTAGTCCAAGAAGGGGGTCCTGAGAGGCTAAGTGACTTGCCCAGAGACACACAGAAAACTGGTGACGGAGTTGGAATAAGACAGGTTTCCTGACTCCCTCCGCCCCAGCAGCTGTCCCCACAGGCTTGGAAGGGCACAAAAGTACCTCTTCACCTTGGCTCTCTCCTAGTGCAGGCTTGGTCAGTCCTGGCAGTCCCAGCTCTTCCCCAAGTGTATGTCTCTCTGAGTAGACCCCTCTTTGGACTGGTCTGGACAGGCTTACACTCATAGGGCAGGTTTTAGAGGTACTCATGGCAGAATAATCAACAGGCAGAGGAAGTTGTGGTACCTACATCCAGAGATAGGGGAGGGGCGGTGGCCAAAAATGAGGTATAGTAGAGAAAATGGACCTTGACAAGCAGGATGTTTGAGCACATAGGAAGTTTCTGCTGAGGCAGACAAAAAAGGAATGGTTTCTGCAGGGAAGGGACAGACAATGCCCACGACAGGAGACTGCTAAAGAGAGGAAGCTACAAACTGTCTCTTCCCTGTGGAAGCATGCTCAAATTCACGTGGGCGTCAGAATTACATCAAGGTCTGGTTTCATTCAGATTGCTGGCACCACCCTTAGAGCTTTTGATTTAGTAGATCTGCTCTAAGGATTGAGAATTTGCATTTCTAACAAGTTCTCATGTGGTGCTGGTATTTGGGGGGCCGCAGTTTGAGAATCACTGCCCTAGGGTGTTGTCTTGTGTTTATGGTCACAGCATACATCCATAGGTGCTGCTGCTCTGCTCTGGCTAACTGGAGAGCAAAGAATATGGAAGAGGTGGGCCTGGTCTTAAGGTGCTAGCCCTCTCATTCCCTCTCATTGGTGACAACTTAGTTCCAACTTAGAGAGAGAAATCTGCAAGGTAGGCTGACAGTCTGGAGACCGGGGAAAGAGCTGTAGCTTGAGACAAAGGCAGTCTGGAGACAGAATGCCATTGTCCTTAGTGGGGCCTCCATCTTTTCCTCTTAAAGGCCTTCAACGGATTGGGATTGGATGAGACCACCCCCTTATGGAGGGTAAGATGCTTTACTCACAGTCAACTGATTTAAATGGTAATCTTATCAAAAAATATCTTCACAGTTACATCTAGATGGATGTTTGACCAAATATCTGGGTACCATGGCCTAGCCAAGTTGGAACATGAAATTAACCATCACAGAGGTGGAAGAGAATTATATGTACCTTCTTGGTTAAAGTAACCACATTCTCAAAAATTCATTGGATGCCTTTATTTCCCTCTCACCCTCTGCCTGAATGGTTCTACTGCAGGGTGGGCTGGGCTTCATCACTCCGGAAAATGAGAGGGTCTGGGATGTTTTGGGTGGGAAAGGCTAAGAACCTTGCCAGAGTTGTGGCTGCCCCACTTCATCCTGTTGGAGCCAGGCTAGGGCCTGGGTCTTTCCTCCCTCTGCAGTCTCATGTTGGTGGCCCTATGTGCTAGAGATTGGGAGGTGACCAGTGAGACAGGGCCATGTGGAGAGCATGCAGATGAACTTTTCCTTCATACTGCCAAGGACAGTGGCCTAGGCTGGACCCTTGTCCTGACCTTTGGGAGTGGTGGCAAGAACAGTTGAGAAAGACTGAAGTTCACGTCATTAGAAGGGCTTTCACAGTATCTCAGAACCCAGCTGGTTTGGACATGCTGCGCTTGGTCAGACCGACACTCCCACCTCCCTGGGCCTGGAAAGCAGGTTGCTGGAAGATGTGGTCATGGGGCAAGCATGTATGCTTCTGTTCTCTGGAACCTCCCGACCCAGGTAAAAGCCCAAACTTGCCTTCAAGGGCCCTGAGATGGAGGGGGATCCATTTGGTCAGCTCTCTCCCTGGAGCATCCTGGAGGGGGCACCATGGGACCCTCATCTCTCACAAAACAATGTAGTAGGCCCACTTCTGTTCCAAGGCCTGTTCCATGCCTGCTGCACCCTGCTGAAACTGACAGTATTAATGGCCCGAATCTAGCCAGAACACAGATTGGGACTTGAACCCACGTGCCGGGACTTGAACCTGGCCAAAACCCAGATTGGGACCTAAAACCCATGTTTTAAATTAGCACTCACCCGATGTCTGGACTTACTGAGGTTCAGGTTCTTTATGCCTCCGCACAGAAGGAATTCAGCAAGAGACAAAGTGATAGGCAAGAAATAGATTTATTAGGATAGGACTCTTGTGAGAAATGCAAGTGGGCAGGCAAGAAGACTCTGCCCGAGGATCTGGTGGGCCACAGTTTTATTATCCAGAGAAGGTGGGGGTTGGAAAAGACCACCTCTTCTTTTCTGGGAGTAGTAGCTCCTCCTTGGTATCCTGTAAGGTGCGTATTCAAATCAGCAGAAGGGCAGTCTTCAAACTCCTGCCTTTGGTCTGAATCTGAATGCAGGCCTCATCCCATCCACCCCACCCAATGACCTGAGGCAGTTCTCTAACTTCTACTAATCAAGCAAGCCTGCCTTGTTCTGATGGCTTTTTTGAGCAATCTATTAACTTACAGTGATCTCCCAATGTCCCCTAAATTTCCCTCTTTAACTATGGTCCTTTTGTTATGGCAGCTACCCAGCAGCCCTGCGCTGCAGCGTATCAGCTCTGGTGACAGCCCTGTGGCTGTAGCATACTAGCTCCAGCAGCTCTGTGGCTGCAGTGAATCAGCTCTTTTACCCGGCGAGAAACCAAGCGAGCACTCGGAGAGTTGGAGAACTCGGGTTTACTACGCCGGCGGGCTCAGAGGAGATCGATCTCCAGAGTCTGAGCCCGGAAGAAGGGTTTCACAAGGCTTTTATGGGCTACGTCTTCTGGGTCCAAGCTTGGCTAGTTGGACGGGAGTGACATCAGGCAAGGTAGTAGATGCGGCAACAAATTTACAGAAGCAGATGCGTGGGGGAGGGGTGGTTGGGGCAGTTGGCTAGACTTTGCTCAGTCATCATGGCCGGGGTCTCTCCTTTCTACATTTTTATTGGGACATTTTCTCCTACACTTTATGGGGACTTCTACAACTACCTGTGCCTACTGCATCCCTATCACTGCTGCCAGAGCCCAGCAGGGCACCGGGTAGAATCGGGACTCCGTAAACTCCTGTGATCAGGCTCACACAAACGCAGGAGCTCACAGACTCCTAGATGCATAGGTATGGAGTCACTGTTGTACAGTGATGTATGTGATTTTATACCCACACTTGCATGTACATACATGTATGGACACACATAAGCTCACGGAACCCTTTTGTTATTAAAAGACAAGACCTCTGAATTGTCCTTCCAGTATCAAGTCCATTGAATTTCCCTTCACTTCCCTTTTCTCCCCCACTTCCTCCTGGATC
Organism: Phacochoerus africanus; assembly: GCF_016906955.1. NCBI lineage: Eukaryota > Metazoa > Chordata > Mammalia > Artiodactyla > Suidae > Phacochoerus > Phacochoerus africanus. The sequence goes on along the minus strand of NC_062559.1, from coordinate 42,197,510 downwards.
TCAGGGGCATAGAGTTGATTAATAATACACCTTGCTCATGACATCCTTTCATCATTGGTCCCTGCAAGGCCATCTTTAATTCACTAATGAATCAATAGAAATGCTTTAGCAAACACATATGAGACAAATGTCTCCCCCATGACACCAGAACACTGACGATTACTCATACTTGCCTGCGTGGTTCTCCCCTTCCCGGCTCTTGCCTTCCCATCCAGAGGCAATCGCTGTCCTGAATCTATATGGTCTACACTCCCTTCACTCTATTTTCATAAGGCTTTGCTGAAGCTACATTTCCTATAAATTATGATTTTTGGTTTACATTTTAGGTTTAGACAGAGATCTGCTAAATGTAATCTTTTGTGGGTGAACTTTTCACTCACAATTTCATTGCTAAGCCCAGTGAGTAGTCCATAGAATTTCTAAGTAGGCAAATAAAATGACTGCCAATCACTAGTGGTGAGGCGGGTGCTCACCTTGGTAGGCCCTAATCCGGTTGACTAGTATCCTTTTAATAAGAGCAGATTAGGACACAGACGTGCAGAGGGAAGGCTATGGGAAGACAGCCATTTACAAGCCACGGAGACCGAAGAAGGAACTTGGACTTGTAACTTCCAGAACTGTGAGAGACTATGTTACTATTGGTTAAGCCACCCAGTCTGTGGTACTTTGTACACCAGCCTTAGCAAACCAATACCCTGGGTGGTGGGCAGATGGGGGGGAGACTGTAAGGGTGGCCCCTTTGTTACTCGGTTTGGGATGTTAGCACTGGGCAAAAGCATGGGTTTAGCTGGAATCCCAGTTGTGTCCATTTCTAGCTGTGTGGCCTTTAGCACAATCTTAACCTCTCTGAATCTCAGTGTCTTTTCTTAAAGAATAGGCCAGTAGTAACCCCATGCCAGGAGGATTAAAGATGTGATAATGTGTATAAATGCTTGGTGCTCAATAACTGTCAAGTTCTTTTAAGAAAGCAGGCCCCCCAGGGGGACCAGGGACATCATTTAATTTTAGCACCAAGTCAGCAAAGAGTCCTGGCTTTCTTTACCCCTGTGGCCCAGGCCAACCAGTCAGTCAGCCTGGGTGGACCCAGGAGAGGCTGAGGTGCTGGGGGAGGGGACCTCTAGGGGCCACTAACTGTGAGTTTACTCCTCCAGGAACCAGGAGGCGGCCAGTCTCCCCAGTTCACACCTTGCAAGATGGAGACTCAGATTGAAACAGTGACTTGTTCTAGGCCACCCAGATGGACAGGGCCAGTGTCAGGACCTAAGCCCAGAGGCCATGGCCTGACCCCTGGGCTGCCCTTGGCTTGTGCCTTCTGGGTTCTGCCTCCCGCTCTCACAGCAAGTTTGAAGAATGCTCCTCCCCTTCCCTCCCGCCTTTCCAGCCCATAGGCTCCTAGGAAAGGGGCGGAGCTCTCCAGCTCTGATGACACCGTCGCCACGGCAACGCGGCCATACTGGCCCCAACGGACCCAGGGGCCTGGAGCTGCAGCGCGGCGGCCTCGTGGGCAGACCCAGAGCATGGACAGCCTCTTCGTAGAGGAAGTGGCGGCCTCCCTGGTCAGGGAGTTCCTCAGCAGAAAGGTACGCGGCGCCGCCCTCACAGCTCTGGGAAGTTACTCAAATCGGGGATGGGGAGCAGCCTGGGGGCTCTCCTGCAACCTCTGCACCTTCGGGGAAGGGAGCCCTACGCTGCCCGCTGCCTATCCCTGAGATGCCCGATGCGGGCGCCACTGACCCAGGCCTGGGGAACTACATTTCCCAGGGGCCATTTCTGTCACGGCGGACTTCTCGCAAAGTGGGCCAGGACCGCGGCCGCCCTTCTCGAGCATCTCCCCCCGCCCCCTCCCGGGCATCTCCCCTCCCGGGGCGCTCGAACTAGGAGGACTGGACTGCCCCACGTTTTTCTAAAGTTCCTGCGGCCCTGGGAGCCCAGCAGGCCGACCTGGGTGCCCGACTGCGTAACCAATCTCACTCAATATTTATATCCTGCTAGGAAGGAACTACCCCCACCCCCCTCCACGGCCCCACCGCTCAAAGGAACCAACGGGCTAAAACAGTTCTTGCCAGTGGAACCCTTCAGGCATGTTCATCTTTGGGAAGTTCAGTGGCTGAGATCGTTTTTGTTTTTAAGTTCTCCTAGCGTCTTTTCCCAGGAGAGCTGAGAACTCAGAAGTTGGGGAGGACCTTGGCTCTCATCTGCCCTTAGAGTGGGGATGACAACTGGCAGGGGAAGAGGTCACCTCCTCTGCGTGTATGGGAGTGTAGGGAGAGCACCCATTACTCCTACATTAAGTGACCGAGGCTGGCCACCTGCTGCCTGTTTGGTGATCTTGTGGTGTTATGTTGGGTGGGAACAGTGGGCATTTGTCTGGCACTGAAAGATACACAAAATAAGCAATGTTTTGAGTGGAGGAAAGGGGGAGGACTTTGGAATCAGATGGCATCAAATATTCACTGCTAGTTAGCAGCTCCACCTGGGGTGTGCTACTCGCTGCCTGACTTTCTTACCTGTACAACAGGAATAGTAAGACCTACCCTAGAGTTCCTGTGTGCCTTGGGATCTGCAGTGTCTGCAGCGCCAGGATGCAGGTTCCATCCCTGGCCCAGTGTAGTGGGTTAAAGGATCTGACTTTGCCACAGGTTGCAACTGTCGCTGGGATCTGATCTCTGGCCTGGAAACGCCATATGCCATGGATTGGGCCACAAGAAGAAAAAAAAAAAGACATAGCCTTGGCAGATTTATAATGATGATGAATAATAATATACTGACAGGTGCCCACCATTGCTTCTGGCACAGAGCAGGCAGTCACCATTGCCTCTTCCGCCCATCTCTGGTGTGTACCTGTTTTGAAAGTCTTTCTTTGCTTTTTGAAAATGTATTTATGTTTAAAATGTAGTGTGGCTTCGGGAGTTCCCGTCGTGGCTCAGTGGTTAACGAATCCGACTAGGAACCATGAGGTTGCGGGGTCGGTCCCTGCCCTTGCTCAGTGGGTTAACGATCCGGTGTTGCCTTGAGCTGTGGTGTAGGTTGCAGACGCGGCTTGGATCCCGCGTTGCTGTGGCTGTGGTGTAGGCCGGTGGCTACAGCTCCGATTAGACCCCTAGCCTGGGAACCTCCATATGCGGCGGGAGCAGCCCAAGAAATGGCAAAAAAGACTAAAATAAAACACAGTGTGGCTTCACTTTATCCATTTTGTTTTTATGGTGACTTGACCTTCCATCACCAAGGCCTGGCTGCACACGGTATATCAATGACCCACCCTGTGAGATGTACTGCTGCTGTCATTTTTTTAAAAATCTGGGCTACTAAGCAAAAACTCTTAGAGAGTTTTCCTCATGCCTTTCATTTCTTGAGTACAAATGAAATCCCAAGTCCTCACCTAATAGCCAAGTCTCCCCTGTAGCTTGACCCCAGCTTATCAGCCCGACCTCACTTCTGGTTTCTCCCACAGGCTTTCCCCTCTTCCATCCTTGGCCCACCCCAAGTCCCGTTTCCTTCAAGAGGTCTCGGGGAACTCCATTTGGAATAACTGACTCATTTGCCTGTGGTTTGCTCATTGGCACTCATGTTTCAGTTTACATACCTGGCTGTCTCACTCACTGGACAGGTCCACAGAGCGGACACCTGATCTAGGCAGTCCTCTGGTTCACCTGACCTCCTCTCCTGCCCATTTTTTATCTGGGCACACTGTGCTCTGAGAGGAGAAAGGGTTGCCCGCAGTTACTCAGAAAGTCCAGGAGAACTGGGTCGTCAAGGTGACTCTTCCAGTGCCCCAGCCTCCCCCCCCTGCAGTGTCCTGTCCCAGCCTGTCTCCAACACCCCTCCTAAGTGGTCATGCCCTAGGCTTGTTGTTTCCACAATCTCAGTTCCAAGCATCCCATCAGCCTCGCTTCCAGCCCGTCCCACCACCCGCCTTAGGAGGGAGATATAAACTATTCTTCAGCCTTACTCCTCTCTCCATTCCATTGTTCCTGCCAGCTTTTCACAGCCCCCCAGCCCTCTTATGACCTCTCCCTACATCTTACCCACCCACCATTGTAATCATGCCCTCTACGCCACACTCAGCTCCCTTGCCCGTCTCTCGTTTCATCATTCTCTGCTGGTTTAGAAAATTTACCTTGGTCTACTCCATGCCTTCACTGCAGAGCTGAATGGGGCTGAGGAAAAACACTTCCGTGTTGACGGATTCATTCTAAATTCATGGCCACTCACCCCTGTGATGCCTCAGGGATGACTGCCCACCAGCTTGTACCTCTTCAGCCTGTTCACTCTCTCAGATCTTGGGTAACCATTTCACATATCTGTCTCCTCCATCTCCAAAGCCCCTTTCCCCTCTGATTTCACTGAGAGAATGGCAGCAGTGTTGAGAAAACTCCAGCAGGCTCTACCACCACAGTCACTAACCCTCCTTGGTCAGTACCCCTCGCTCCATCCTGTCTTCCGTCCTTAGGAATGAGGTCTCCATACTCCTGGGTAAGGCCAACCCCTCCCTGTGTGCCTGTCCCCTCTTGCGTGCTCCAGGACACTGTGCAGTCATCGTCATCTCTCGCTATTGTGTCATACCCTTTGCATTCTCTACTGGATTATTCCTATCAACATGTATACATGCTCCTACAAATTCCATCTTGACCCCCAACCCCTCTAGCTACTAGTCTGTTTGTCCCTTTTATAGCAAAACCCACAAAAGGGCTATGTTTGTTCTGATTCTGATTCTTCTCTCTGTTTTCTCAAACTTGCTGTAATCAGGCTTTTGTCCTCACCAATCCATGGAAACAACTCTTTGTCAAGTTCATCAGTGACTTCTGATTTTCAGCCCTTGCACTTATTGATCCAGCAATTGTGTTCGACTCAGGTGATTATGTCTTCTTGGAAAGTCATTCCCTCTTGGCTTCTGGAGAGCACCTCCTCCTGGTTTTCCTTCTGTACATTTCTGGTCACTCCTCAGGTTCTTGGCAGGTCCCACCTGATTTCCTGGACTGTGCATGCTGGTGGGCTTAAAGACTTCATCTCCGGCCCTCTGCTCCATTCATTTTTCAAGTGTTCCTGCTGGTGCTGTAGCTTCCAGTACCATCGTTATGCTGACAATTCCCAAATGTTTATCTCTAGCCAAGATCTCTCCTTGAACTCTTACATTCCTTCCAACTGCCTGTTTTACATTTCCACTTGGATATCCAATAAACATCTCAACATGTTCAAAACTCAATTCCTGATTCCCTTTACCTCTACAGTTTTTCCCATATCAGCGGGTAGTATAACTTTCTGTCTGGTTGTTTGGGCCAAAACCTTTGGAATCTTTCCTGGTTTTTTTCTTTCTTGTACACCCCACATGCACTCCGTCAATACATCTGCAGGCTTTGCCCTCAGAGCACATAGAGGATGTAGCTGCTTATTTCCACTTCTGCTGCAACCACCCTGGTCTAAACCACCTCCATCTTTCATGTGACTTGTTCAGTAGTCTCCTGATCTTAATGCTTAATCCCCTGTATCCTACAATCTGTCCTCAACCTAGCAGCCAAGTGATCCTTTACAAATATGAGTTAGTCCAGGATGCCCCTTTTTTTCAGCTCCTCTAGTAACCTCCTCATTTCAAAAATGTAAGTAAAGACTTTCCTTAGCAGACTCTGGGCAACCTCTCTGACCTCATTTCCTGCCACTTTCCCATGGTTATGTGGCTCTAGCTCTACTGGCCTCCTTGTAGCTGCCATAAGATCCTTACACTTGTTGTCATTTGCCTCAAGTGTTGATGTGATCTGCTCCCTTAGTTTCCTCATGTCTTGGCTCTAGTGTTGCTTAATCATGAAGGTTTTCCTGATCATCTTTTATAAAATAGCAACCCTTCCCTGCGCCCCATCCCGGCCCTCTCTGTCTCCTAACTCTGCTGTGTTTTTCCCCATAGCACATTCTATTTGTTGTCTTTTCCCTGGTAGCAGGTATGCTCCATGAGGACCAGGACTTTGATCTGTTCCTTCCTCTGCCTCTAGCAGATAAACTAGAGGACTAGAGGTTTGTTCCTTTCATTTCACAGATGGGGAAACCAGAAGACAGGAGTGAGCACTTAGATGATGCTCAGTCAATAGCTAACTAAAATAGTGTTCTTCATCTTTGTCTCCTCTCTCCCTGTTTTCTTTGTCTCTATAATAGTGCATGGTAGCAGCTGCCGTACTGTACGTTTACCTCTTTGTTTATGCTTTGCTTCCCCAGCAGAATGTCAGTTTCAGGAGGGCAGGGCTTGGTCATGTTCCATCTATATCTCCTGCATCTGGAACAGAGCCTGGCACATAGTAGGTGTACAAGTGTTCACTGAGGAAATGATGGGACCAAGGATTGGCTGGTTCCTGAGGGCATCCCTGTCCATCGCCCCAGTAGTTTTCATGCCCAGGTGCACCATGACCCTGGAGAGTTTGTTACAGTGTGCCAGGGCTCGCTGCTCTGAACTGTAGACAGACATCACGAGTTACTCGGCAGAGAGGGACCCTTTTGTAGAGGTTTCTGCATCACTTTGGTGCGAAAGCCATGGTTAAGCCTAGATGAAATGCAGGTGCCTTGAGTCCCACCGCTCCTTCCAGCTGCACCCAGGCATGTCCCTAACTTTTCCCCAATGTATACACCCTTTTTTTTGTTTCCCTCATCCCTAAGACTTCCTTTTCATTCTCTGGTTCAAAGTTGTGTTCGTATGTCTTATTTCACAAATTCTTCTTGCTCCAATTCATGGCAGGCAGCAGGTTTTGTTTTGTTTTCCCAGCACTGAGAGCCTCTCAAATTCTGAATGCAATGCCTAGGGGAGGTGCTGAGGCCTGGCTAGCCCCAGGGTCTGGATCCATCAAGAGCAAGGGCTCCCTTAGTGCCAGCTGAGCTGTGGATGAGGCATCTCATCTTCCGCCCTTAGGTGAACACAGTGGTCTGTGAGGTGGGCACACTGCAGCTGCTGCGGTTTTCAAATGAAGAAGCCAGGCTCTTAGGGGAACAGCCCTTCCCGTGGCTGACTCTCCTGGGAGGTCAGGGCTGGATGAGGGAAAGCAGCTGCGCTGGGGCTGCAAGTGCCTCCTGAGAGGCTGGGTCCCCGCACCACCGCCTCACAGCCTGGGAAGGTCATAACTCCCACTATGGGATGGCACAGTGTTATGTCGGGCAAATCACCCCTGGTGCCCCCTTTGAGAAAAGGAGAGAATGGATATTGGCCTTTCGTTTATGTTTTTCCTTTTCTTTATTTTTAAACCTTCAAATTCTTTTTTTTTTTTTTGTCTTTTTAGGGCTGGACCTGCAGCATATGGAGGTTCCCAGTCAAGGGGTCCAATTGGAGCTACAGCTGCCGACCCATGCCACAGCCACAGCAACACCAGATCCCAGCCGTGTCTGTGACCTGCACCACAGCTCACCGCAACGCTGCATCCTCAACCCACTGAGCAAGGCCAGGGATCAAACCCTCAACCTCATGTTTCCTAGTCGGATTCGTTTCTGCTGCGCCACGAAGGGAACTCCTTAAAGCTTCGAAATCTGTGGCCCCCAATCTAGGCCAAACCCAGGGCTCCTGAGCCAGCGTTGGGCGAGACAGTTATATGGATCTCACTTTCCTTTTCTATAAAATGCGCTGACATGGAGTTCCTGTCATGGCTCAGTGGTTAACGAATCCGACTAGGAACCACGAGGTTGTGGGTTCGATCCCTGGCCTTGCTCAGTGGGTTAAGGATCTGGCGTTGCCGTGAGCTGTGGTGTGGGTTGCAGAGGTGGCTCAGATCCCACGTTGCTGTGGCGTAGGCCAGAGGCCACAGCTCCGATTTGACACCTAGCCTGGGAACCTCCATATGCCGCGGGAGCGGCCCAAGAAATTGCAAAAAAAAAAAAAAATGCGCTGACAACTCCAGCCTGAGCTCAGCCCACGAGGTGGGTGCAAGATTCGGAATAATAATTGTGAAGATGATATCAAGTGTAAAGGTTATATAGAAATAGATTCTTAAGTGGGTTGTTGGTACTGCCACTGCCCAGAAAGGCAGAATGAGATGGTCGTGGTGAACACCAACAGTCTTTTGTTTATTCTCTGTGTCTGGGGGTGGAAGGTTCGGATTTAAAATGGTAAATAATGATTCAGAGTTCATCTTTCAGGGCTTAAAGAAGACGTGTGTGACCATGGACCAGGAACGCCCACGCTCTGATCTCAGCATAAACAGCAGAAATGTTCTCCGAAAGGTTTTGCATCTTGAATTTCTCTACAGAGAGAACAAGGTACATGCTTTTAAGGTGTGGGATGGAGTTCTGGAACCAAGTTTGGCAATGTCTAAGAATTCAGGAGCCCTGCTGGGGCATCAGAGACACCTGGCCAGAGGCTTGCCATTCCTGCAGTCAGGGAGAAACAGACACAGCTCAGCGCGGACAATGCAAATCCCAGCTGTGTGTCAGGTTTCCAGCCTTAGTCGGCCCCACCCCTCCTGGCATACTGCGCATGTGCAGCTCTGGGCTCATTTATTTATTTTTTGAACCCGAGCTTGTAATGGTTATTCCCTGTGTTCCCTCCTCCCCATTGAGGCTATTCTTAGTAAGACTCAATGTTCTTAAGATTATAGCATTCAGTTGTGCTAAAAATTTCCATTCTCTGCCAGCATATGGTTTGCCTTCTTCAGTTCTGAGTAATACCGTTTTCTTAAGGCCACTGTGACATTTAATTCAGGCTGATTTGGGTCCTGGGTTCAGCTGACCCGGGTGCATTGGTGTTGAGATACCACATGGAACAGGCATCTCCTTAGGTGGTGGTGGAGTTGATTCTCTTATCCCTCAGCCTCCATCCCTCCACCTTCTGTTAGAAGCCTTGAGGGTACTCTGCAGATTTCCTTCATTGTGCTTATTATGCTTATAATAGGAGACTGTGTGGTCCTTTAATTAGGATCTGACTCTCCCATTACCTTGGGCGCTGCAGGATACTGTTGTATCCCCATGCTTAGTATGTTGCCTGATGACAGTAAATAGTCAGTCTTTATTTGTGGACTGTATGAAGGAATAAAGCCACCATTCTGACTTAATTGCTCTTTCTGTTAGGAAGAGAGAATCTGATAATTTGATTCAAGAATGGGTTCTCCAGCACATGTTGCCTTTTGGGAGGGCATAGCATCATGATCAAGTCGTTCAGCATTTATCACAAATGGCAGCCAAGTGAAGCCCTACCAGAGGCTCAGGAAAGACCTTTGTTCTCTGGGTCCTGGAGTGACACTAGAGCCCCTCCATCTCCTGCGTGGATTTGGTTGAAGCTTTCTAGACAGAAGACTGTGGCCCCAGGCAGCGTATCCTCAACAATCCTCTATTTGCTGTTTTTTTTTAAGGCAGGAGAGTGAACTGTACATTTGAGAACGTTTTTCCACCAAGAGTGAGATAGTTAAGCAGAAAATTCTATTAAACATTGTGGTACAGTGGGATTTTTATGTAAATGCATCTTTACCTAATTTCCCAGAAACATCTGTGCCATTCAAGTTATTTTTATTTCTTCACCATAGTATAATTTTCCTAAGGTTATTATTATCTTAAGATACTTAAGGTATTTTCATCAGATCTTGATATTTGCCCTGATTATTTGATTTATACAGTAGTTATTAGCTGTTATACAATGAATTGGAGATTATGTTTTATAGGATAGTGTATTCATTAATCTATCTTTGGCATTATAATTTTGACATTCACTCCGCAAAAGCTAGAGTGATTCTGGGAAAGCCCTACAATATAATGTTAATTCCAGTAACTTGTTTTTCCCTATTAAGTATGCAATAGATAAAAATGTCTATGTAACACTGAGATTTTGAAAAATGTTACCTAGATTTATAAAAGGACCACATCTATTATGGACAAAGTGATATGAAAAGCCACAAAGTATAGTTCAAGTATTCAGGATCTTAAATCTCTTATATTGAAAGAAAAATAAGAAGGTTGAAATAAAGTATATAATATCTCCCCCCCCCAACTCTCTTCCTGTTTCATTTAGATTTAGACAACATAGTTTTCTGGGGTCCTATTCTAAAAAATAAAACTACCCACCGACTTGGACTGCCGGAGAAATCTGTTGAATGTGATCAGAACCCATTTGGCTGTAGGCCTTTATCCCAGAGTTCTGCTGCTTAGGTCAGGGGAATAGAAATGGGGAACGGCTGGACACACCCAGGGGTTCTCTCGGTGCCAGCCAGGCTCTTTGTCAGGTGCTTTATCCCTCGGCTGCAACTCACCGCATGCCCCATGCCTGGCTGCTGTTTTGAAGCGCCTGGTTGTTCCTGGATGGGTGGGGTGTGGACTGACACATGGTCTAATCCCTAAGATCAGCTTGTAAATCTCTGCTTGGATAACTGTGTCTATCCAAGTTGCTTAGGAGAATTTCTAAAGGAAATCAAAGCTCTAATTTTTGTGATTCTGGCTTAATAAGGCTCGCTGGGGCCTGGGAAATCAGTCTTTTTAAAAAAAACCTCCAACCTGACATAGCGTCCATCCTTGGCCTTGTTCAGGATCCTTAACCCACTGATCGAGGCCAGGGATCGAACCCAAGTCCTCATGGATACAAGTTGGGTTCATTACTGCTGAGCCACAGTGGGAACTTGTGGATGTGTGTTCTTTTAGAGCATTAATTTTGTCTTCATCTCTGTGTTGCTGCCTAATGCAGTACCTGACATATAATAGGAAGGCAATGAATGTTTGCTGAAAGAATATATGAATGAGTCAGTACTTTATAAATCATGTCAAACATTGGAGTAGCCATCTTTTTCACCCTTCCCCTGAAGCTGTACGTAAAGTTAATAATGTTTTTCTTTCCAATGATAGGCAAAGGAAAATCCTCTGAAAACAAACCTTGAACTCATTACCAGATATTTTCTGGATCACTTTGAAAATACTGCCAACAATCTCACTCAAGAAACACCAATCCCTGCACTCTCAGTTTCAAAGAAAAATAACAAATTACCGTTGAGATGCTCAGAGACCACGCTAGTAAATATATACGACCTTGCAGATGAAGATGCAAGTTGGAGAACATCATTGTCAGAAGCGAGCAAAGCCAGGTACCTCTTCTCATTTATACTGTGGTTTTGTTTCCTATTTCTGCTGTAACAAATTACTATAAACTCAGTGGCTATAACAGAGTTATCCAGAGAAATAAAACCAAAAGGAACCAATAGAATATGTATGTGTGTGTGTGTGTGTGTGTGTGTGTACATATATATGTGTGTGTGTATAAATATTATGTATATAAACAAATAGATTTATTTTAGGAATTGGCTTATGTGAGTGTAGGGATTGGCAGGTCTGAAATCTGTAGGGCAGACTGACGTGCTGGAAACTCAGGCAGGATTTCTGCGTTAATCTTGAGGCAGAATACTTCTTTGGGAAACCTTTGGTTTTGCTCTTAATGTCTTCAGCTGATTGAATGAGGCACACCATGTTATCTGGCGTGATCTTCACTTAAAGTCAACTGATTGTAGACATTATCATGTTTTAAAAATACCTTCATGGCAACATCTAGACCATGACTAAACAGCTGGGCACCATAGCCTGGCCAGGTTAACATACGAAATTTAACCGTCATGGTGTCTTAAAGCAACATCAATTTGTTATCTTACAGTTTTGAGGTCCAAAGTCCAAAATTGGTCTCACAGGGCTAATGGCAAGGTGTCAGTAGGGCTAGTTTTTTCTAGAAGCTTTGAGGGGAGAATCTGTTTCCTTTCCTTCTTCAGGTTCTAGAAGCAGTCTGCATTCTTTGGCTTGTGGCCACCTCCTGCATCTTCCAAGCACATCACTACAGCCTCCGCTGGTGTTGTCACATCCCCTACCACTGACTCTCATCCTCTTGTCTTCCTCTAGTAAGGACCTTGTGATTGCATTGGGCCCATGCAGTCAGTTTAGGGTAACGTGCCTCTCTCAAGACTCTTGACATGATTATGTCTGCAAAGGCCCCTTTGGCCGCATAAGGTAACATATTCACAGGTTCTGGTCACTAAAGTGTGGACATCTTTGGGAGGCCATTACTCAGCCTACCACACTCTGTACTTTCAGAATCCCGGACATGGAGCACTGCTGTTTTTCTCTAGAGGCCATGGAAATGGACCACTTTGTGGTAGAGGATACTTATAATTCAAAATATTTAAATTCCATGATCCATAAGGTTCAAGGGCTTGCTTTGTTTGCATTTGCTTAAAAATGGGTATAGAATTCTCAAAGGCCGCAGAACGCTGGAGAGATGGTAAAATCTGAAAAACAAGGCCTTTTGGAACGCAGGAAGAAAATGATCTGGCATTCTTTTTTTTATTTTTTTTTTTATTTTTTTTTTTCCCACTGTACAGCAAGGGGGTCAGGTTATCCTTACACGTATACATTACAATTACATTTTTCCCCCAGCCTTTCTTCTGTTGCAACATGAGTATCTAGACAAAGTTCTCAATGCTATTCAGCAGGATCTCCTTGTAAATCTATTCTAAGTTGTGTCTGATAAGCCCAAGCTCCCGATCCCTCCCACTCCCTCCCCCTCCCATCAGGCAGCCACAAGTCTCTTCTCCAAGTCCATGATTTTCTTTTCTAAGGAGATGTTCATTTGTGCTGGATATTAGGTTCCAGTTATAAGTGATATCATATGGTATTTGTCTTTGTCTTTCTGGCTCATTTCACTCAGTATGAGATTCTCTAGCTCCATCCATGTTGCTGCAAATGGCATTATGTCATTCTTTTTTATGGCTGAGTAGTATTCCATTGTGTATATGTACCACATCTTCCGAATCCAATCCTCTGTCGATGGACATTTGGGTTGTTTCCATGTCCTGGCTATTGTGAATAGTGCTGCAATGAACATGTGTGCACGTGTCTCTTTTAAGTAGAGTTTTGTCCGGATAGATGCCCAAGAGTGGGATTGTGGGGTCATATGGAAGTTCTATGTATAGATATCTAAGGTATCTCCAAACTGTTCTCCATAGTGGCTGTACCAGCTTACATTCCCACCAAGAGTGCAGGAGGGTACCCTTTTCTCCACACCCCCTCCAGCACTTGTTATTTGTGGATTTATTAATGATGGCCATTCTGACTGGTGTGAGGTGATATCTCATGGTAGTTTTGATTTGCATTTCTCTTATAACCAGCGATGTTGAGCATTTTTCATGTGTTTGTTGGCCATCTGTATATTTTCTTTGGAGAAATGTCTATTCAGGTCTTTTGCCCATTTTTCCATTGATTGATTGGCTTTTTTGCTGTTGGGTTGTATAAGTTGTTTATATATTCTAGAGATTAAGCCCTTGTCAGTTGCATCATTTGAAACTATTTTCTCCCATTCTATAAGTTGTCTTTTTGTTTTCTTTTTGGTTTCCTTTCCTGTGCAAAAGCTTTTCAGTTTGATTAGGTCCCATGGGTTTATTTTTGCTCTGATTTCTATTGCTTTGGGAGACTGACCTGAGAAAATATTCATGATGTTGATGTCAGAGAGTGTTTTGCCTATGTTTTCTTCTAGGAGTTTGATGGTGTCCTGTCGTATATTGAAGTCTTTCAGCCATTTGGAGTTTATTTTTGTGCATGGTGTGAGGGTGTGTTCTAGTTTCATTGCTTTGCATGCAGCTGTCCAGGTTTCCCAGCAATGCTTGCTGAACAGACTTTCTTTTTCCCATTTTATGTTCTTGCCTCCCTTGTCAAAGATTAATTGACCATAGATAGGTGTCAGGGTTTATTTCTGGATTCTCTATTCTGTTTCATTGGTCTGTCTGTTTGTTTTGATACCAGTACCACACTGTTTTGATGACTGTGGCTTTGTAGTATTTCTTGAAGTCTGGGAGAGTTATGCCTCCTGCTTGGTTTTTGTTTCTCAGGATTGCTTTGGCGATTCTGGGTCTTTTGTGGTTCCATATAAATGTTTGGATTGTTTGTTCTAGTTCTGTGAAAAATGTCATGGGTAATTTGATAGGGATTGCATTGAATCTGTAGATTGCTTTGGGTAGTATGGCCATTTTTACAATATTGATTTTCCCAATCCAGGAACATGAAATATCTTTCCATTTCTTTACCTCTTCTTTGATTTCTTTGATTAAAGTTTTATAGTTCTTGGCATATAGGTCCTTTGCCTCCTTGGTCAGGTGTATTCCGAGGTATTTGATTTTGTGAGGTGCAATTTTAAGAGGTATTATATTTTTGTATTCCTTTTCTAATATTTCATTGCTGGTATACAGAAATGCAACTGACTTCTGAATGTTAATCTTATATCCTGCTACTTTGCTGAATTTATGAATCAGTTCAAGTAGTTTTGGGGTTGAGTCCTTAGGGTTTTCTATGTATAGTATCATGTCATCTGCATACAGTGACAGTTTTATCTCTTCTCTTCCTATATGGATGCCTTTTATTTCTTTTGTTTGTCTAATTGCTATGGCTAGGACTTCCAAAACTATGTTGAAGAGCAGTGGTGAGAGTGGGCATCCCTGTCTTGTTCCAGATTTGAGTGAGAAGGTTTTCCGTTTTTCCCCATTGAGGATTATATTTGCTGTGGGTTTCTCATAAATGGCTTTGATTCTATTCAGGAATGTTCCCTCTATACCCACTTTGGCGAGGGTCTTGATCATGAATGGATGTTGGACTTTGTCAAATGCTTTTTCTGCGTCTATTGAGATGATCATATGATTTTTTACTTTTTTTTTGTTAATGTGGTGTATGATGCTGATTGATTTGCGTATGTTGAACCATCCTTGTGAACCTGGGATGAACCCAACCTGGTCATGGTGTATAATTTTTTTGGTATGTTGTTGGATTCGGTTGGCTAAGATTTTGTTGAGAATTTTTGCATCTATATTCATCAATGATATTGGGCGATAGTTTTCTTTTTTGGTGGTATCTCTGTCTGGTTTTGGAATGAGGGTGATGGTGGCATCATAGAATGTCTTTGGGAGTATTCCTTCTTCTTCAACCTTTTGAAAGAGTTTAAGGAGGATGGGCACCAATTCCTCTTTATATGTTTGATAAAATTCACCTGTGAAGCCATCTGGTCCTGGACTTTTATTTGTAGGGAGTGATTTTATGACCTCTTCAATTTCATTTCTAGTGATCGGTCTGTTCAGTTGGTCTGTTTCTACTTGATTCAGTTTTGGCAGGCTGTAAGATTCTAGAAAATTGTCCATTTCTTCCAGATTGTCAAACTTGTTGCCATCTAGTTGTTCATAGTATTCTCTTATGGTTTTTGTATTTCTGCTGTATCCGTTTTTCTTCTGTTCCGTTGTGATGTCTCCTTTTATTTATAATTTTGGTTATTTGGGTTCTTTCTCTCCTCCTCTTTTAGTGAGTCTGGCTAGGGGTTTGTCAATTTTGTTGACCTTTTCAAAGAACCACTCTTGGTTTTATTAATTTTCTCTATTGTTTTTTTGAGTCTCTATTTTATTGATTTCTTCTTTGATCTTTATAATTTCCTTCCTTCTGCTGACTTTAGGCTTTTTTGTTCTCTTTTTTTCTAATTCATTTAGGTGGAGGGTTAAGTTGTCAATTTGGGATCTTTCTTCTTTTTTGAGAAAGGCCTGTATGCTATAAATTCCCTCTGAGCACGCTTTCGCAGCAGCCCATAGATTTTGAATGGTTGTGTCTTCATATCATTTGTTTCAAGGTAGTTTTTAATTCCCTTCTTGATTTCCTCATGGACCCATTGGTTTTTTTAGTAGCATGTTGTTTGTCGTCTCATGCAGTAGTTTTTTTTTCTCTTTCCTTTTCCCCATGGTTGATTTCTAATTTCATGGCATTGTGTCAGAGAAGATACTTGAGATAATTTCTATGCTCCTAAATTTATTGAGATTAGCTTTGTGTCCCAATATGTGGTCGATTCTTGAGAATGTTCCATGAGCATTTGAGAAGAATGTGTATTCTGATTTTTTTGGATGTAGTGTCCTGAAGATATCAATTAAGTCTAACTTTTCTATTGTTTCCTTTAGGATCTCTTTTGCTTTATTGGTTTCTGTCTAAGGTCTGTCCATTGATGTGAGGGGGTAGTAATGGTCTCCTACTATGATTGTATTCTCATCAATATCTCCCTTTATGTCTGTTAATATTTGTTGTATGTATCTGGGTGCTCCGTATTTGGGGCATATATGTTGACGATAGTAACATCCTCCCTCCGTGGATGTATAAGGAAAACGCAAGACCCCCACATTCGTAAGTTGACAACCAAAGTTGTCACAAACGTTTGGTAGGTGACCAACAGAAAAATATAATGGACACCAAACCGACTGCACAACATAAAAAAATCTACATAATCGAACTTGAAAAATTGCGCAACAAAACTCCTTACAAAACCACCACCGGTTAAGACATGTTGTCCTCACACAGGGGTCACATAAAAACAAATTACAAAACCACCGAAAAAACAAACAAATATCTGTGGGCATATCATTAGGAAGGGGGGCGGGGAGTCAAGAATCTGGTAAGGATGGTCGCGGAAATCAATAAAAGCCACTGGCACCTGGGGAAAGGATAGCTCATATAATGCGGGCTAAGGATCGAGGCGGTAATAACATTAATGTGCAGGAGGGGATGTGGGTCAGACTCCAAAACACCTTAGGGGAGCGCAAGTCGAACCGGGAATTCACAGGAGATGAACTAGGGTAAGAGGTAAGACACAAATTAATTGAGGCCTAAGCACAGGCTAGAGGAAGGTGGGGCAAGTGTGTCGGGGCGACCGGGAAGGCGTCGGAAGGAGTGAAACACGAGTTGGGAGTTCGGGTCGCTAACAATTCATAGAGACAACACATCAAGCCGACCGGGCGGGGATCGGGTGGAGACAGGAAAAAGTTGAATTACAGTGCTAATTACAATCCGCACGGGACAAAAGGAAAAAAAGATCGGGCATGGTGGCGGGACACCAGGTAGGGGAATACTTAAAAATGAAGCGCACAACAGACCAGTAGCGCAGGGGAAAAACAAAAACAAGGGAGAAAGGCTGTGGAGGAGAAAAAGAGGGGTGGTAAAGTTATGGGGTGACAACAACAGCGTACAAAAGAGCCTGAAAAAAAAAGGGGGGGAGCAAACGGGACAGAGGGTGGGGGGGGGGCTCATGAAGGAACACAACAAGGACACGGCAATCGGGAGGGTATAACACCGGGGGAAATTGTTAAGTAGATAAGCCGTGACCGGGGGTTCTTACCAATGTCGTTTGGGGGACAGTGATAGTGGTGGGAGGGGGGGAATCTACCAAAGGGGGGGGGCGTACATAGGGGATAATAGGGGTCAAAAAGGTGCGATACAGATATAATTAAAACAATGTCTGGTGAGGTATTAGCCAAACACATTGCAAAAGGGGCACAGTAAAAAAGGGGGGAATAAATGGGGATGTCAAGGGGGAGGCATCAAGGTTGGTAGGCCCGGGGGGGGGGGGTTTAAGTAGGCGACAAAAAAAGCCATATCCCCAAAAATTGGGGGTGAAAAAAAGGTGTGAAAAAAAATAACCGTAAATAAGGGCGCCATCCGTAAATCGGACGTGTGCTCAACACCTGACGGGTGGTGAAGCTTGGGAAAGTGGACATGTAAAAGAGGAAACCGGACAAGACAAAAAACAACCCAAGGGTTGTAGGGGTCACACAGTAGAGCATTACACTCACCCAGACACGGAAACAGCAAAGAATAATCAATGTTGGCATAAAGTTGGAGACAGAGCAGTTGGAGTGGAGGGTTGGCCGGAGTGGCGGTGCGGTTGTGGGGTGAAAATAAATGCAGTGGCACACACCCAGGGGGGTATAGAACGTAGGGAAGAGGACATAGCGGTATACAACTGAAAGCAACTAGACGGGAGGTGCAGGAGGGGCGCTCGAAAGGGACGGTAGCGGGACAATACCGCAGGACCATACAAAAAAGTCAAATGGCGGGTCCTCGGCGCTGCTGTACGAGGTGGTTAGTGATTGGGGGCGTAGTGTCAATAAAACATGGGGAAAGCTGTGAAAAAGCCTGTCCGTGCACTTGCGCGTTGCAAAGAGGGGGAGAAAAGAACGTTTTGGGTGGTGGAAAGGGCCCTGGACAAGAGGATAAAAGCGCTTTGAACCAGGGGGACTAAACTAGTGGGAGGGGCAGGGATGGACGTAGGGTGAGGAAAGGTAATCGGGGGGTTGGGAAGTCAAGGGGTATACATAAACGGCCCACGGCGGGTAGGGGACTCTCTAAAGGAAGGGAGAGTCCTGAGCCTTAGGGGGTGCGGAGAGAGGGCTAGGGGTAGCGAGGGTGCGTGTAACTAATAGTCCATAAAAAGTGAGCAAACGTAAAAAAAAATGGGGGAAAAAAATAGTAATCGCTCGAATGGCATAACAGGGGGGAGGGCCGCGGGGGGACAGGGGACAAGGCGGGAGAAAGGGGGGGGGGGAGGAAAAAAAAAAAAAAAAGGCAAGGGGGGGAGGAAAAAAAAAAAACCGGCGGGGGAGAGGGGGCCGGAAAGAAATAGGCCCGAAAAATCCAGCTGGCGCTGACGGGGAAAAAGAATAGTGGAACAAAAAACACACACTGGTGAGGGATAGGAGACAGGTGGGTGCGAGCCTGAGAAGAAAAAAAAATAATGGTCTTCGTGGGGACTGGCGGGAGGCCAGGAGTACAACACCAAGGGGCGGGGTGAAGAGGGCAATAACAAGTGCCGGCACATGTTCCATCTGATATCGATAGACACGGGGGGAAAAATGTGTGGGAGAGCGAAAATAAAAAACTACGTCAATTACACTAACTATAGGGGTGGCAATATTGAGGGTTGGTGATGCTATGTCTTGGGGGTGGGGGGGTCGTGGGAAGTGGGGTCAAAGTGGAAGTTGTGTGAAAGGCCAATAGCGTTGGGATTCTAAAGGGGATCGTTGTAATCTATGAAAGGCCGAAAGCCAGAGACAACACGGGAGCAACAATAATAACAATTGGGACAAATAGGGGATGGGAATAAATACCACGATAGGATTGCTCAAACAGAAGTATTTAAGAGTGATCCCCAACTACAAAGAGGAAAAAAAAAAGTCCCTGGGTGATCGGGGTTGAATGGGGGGGGGGGTATACAAAATACTCCTTCGGGTGGGCAAGTCCTGTTAGACATAGATTGGCCCGTGTATATGAACCCATAGTCGCAACTGGGTAAGACTTGATCTGGTCATCAATAATACCCGACATTTATCTAGTGGTGATGTTCAAAGGTAATTGTCCATAAAATCGGGTGGGTAAGAACGGAGGGTTGAAAGGCTAGAGGTCACAAAAAGTATATGGGACCGATTATGTCTAGTCAAATTACCCTAGCCTGAGTTCGTGTCTAATCGTGGGGGGACATTAGGTCGGTGGGGGGGCGTGGGGAGGGGAATCTAAACTAATACGTAAAAAAACTAGGGAGCAACACGGAAAATTAAAGGAGGGAAGAAAAAAGGAAAAATAGTTCAGAAAAGGCGGGGGTCAAAAGGGGCGCAAATGAATTTCGCAGTGGATTCGAGGTTGATCGGAGAGGGACGCCGCCGTTCCAGGGAAGGTTAGCTAGTCCTGGCTGGAGGAGGGTGGTGAAGCATGCATGAACGGATCGGTAATCTCAGGGAAAAGAGGGGGGGGGGAGGGCAAGAGGGTGGAAGGGGCAGCTTCACATAGTTGCCCAACGGCAAACGGACGTAGTACTCTGTGAGAACTATAAAAAACGAGTCTGCAGACGGCAGGGGTAAGGGGGATACTGTTGTCTGAATAAAACATGGACGTGGGGTATATAAAGGTAAGAGGTCACCGGGGTGGTGGATATTACGGGTGGGGTTGTGAACAACCCAATGAGCGTGGGGGGGGCGTGGGAAGACTTTCAGTCTGCTTTGTTTCTTCCTCCGGAGAGGAAGTTGTACTCTCCGTTACGGGCATGTTTGCCTTGTCACTGCCGTGGAATATTTCCTGAGGGCTGGCGGGGTGGTCAATCTTTTGATTGCAGTGTGGCTTTCTGGAGTGTTGATGGGGCTAACAGTGTTTTCGTTAAGCAAAGGAGGACTTCCTGAGGGCAGACAGGACTGGGAGGTCCACACCACGATGGTAGCAGATTTCACTTGGCTGCAGAGCTTGCTCTGGTGTTTTTAGGCTGTGGGGTTCTTGCAGGGGTTGGTGGTGTTGGGCAGCTGTTCCTCAGGAGTGCAGCACCCCCTGGGCTGGAGCACTATCTGGGTCACTGAGAACCTAAAGGCTCTTCCCTAGGGCAGCCCAACTCAGAAGGATGGCCTGAGAATGTAGGCAGATCTTTTCACAGTCTGGCCAAGCTTGTTGCAGGGGCTCTTCTAGGGGGCTGATTGGTGCTGAGCAGCTATTCCTCGGGAGTGGGGCACCCCCTAGGGGCTTGGGCGGGTAGCAGGACCACTGGAAACCCAAGAGGCTCCTCCCTGGGGCAGCCCGACTCAGAGACCGTCTGATGATCTTTTCTCCCGGCTCGGCCGAGCTTGTTGCAGCTTTTCTGGGCTGCAGGGGTCCTGCCTGAGCTGGCAGTCCTATGCAGCTGATCCACTAGGGCACCCCCTGGGGCTTGGTGGGTAGCAGCCATTGGAAACCGAAGAGGCTCCTCCCCGGGCAGCCCGACTCAGAAAACCATCCGGAATATAGGCAGATCTATTCACTGCCTGGCTAGGCTTGTTCTAGGTTTTCTCTCCGCTGCAGGACTTTTCTCCAGGGGCTGGTGGTGTTTGTTGCTACTCTGCGGAAGTGTAGCCCCTCCAAAGGGCAAGCAGGCCTGTGCAGGGACAGCCCCCTGCGGTGGTAGGCTTCAGGCAATTGTTGAGGCCACCCCCTCCGGATGGCAGGCAGCCCCAGGTTCGGCAGAGCGTGGGGGTGGCGGAGGTGGGGGAGGGGATGCACTGGGAAGCACAGCTTTCAGTCACTAGCTAGAGGGCCTGTAAGCTTGCTGTGGCATGGGGGTATTCTATGGGACCCACCCCTTCTTCTCTCCCCTCCCCAGCACGGGCGCAGACCGGCTCTTCTCCCAGTTCCCTCTGATGCGGCTTTCCACTTCCCGCCCCTAAGTATTGCTCCCTTCCTCGCGACAGCTTTGTTTTTCTAGTCCCCAGGCAGTCTCTGCCCGCGTCAAATGGTTTCTAGACCTCCCAGCAGTTTCCGCTCCGCCCGCCCCCCCCCAGCCGGGGACTATCCTCTGGAGCCGAGGACTCTTGCCCAGCCCCACCCAGTCCTGGCCCTTTTTCGGCGACCAACTCTCGGAGGCGAGGTCTTGGTGCCCAGCCCCCACCTAGGTGTCCCCAGGCCCTTTCTCTGCGACCAACCCTCGGAGGCGAGGTCTCGGTGCCCAGCCCCCACCCAGGCGTCTCAGTTTTTGGTGACTGTGCCCGTAGTTCAGATGGTCCGTTCGGTTCTTGATCGGATTTTCCGTACTCCAACTTACTGCTACACTCTTCTCTGCATCTGGAGATTCCTCCGGTTCGTTTGATCTTTCCCCCGTGTAGGTGACTTTCCAGGGTGCGGGATCCCTTTCTCCTCCGCAGTTCCCTTTCGGGAGCGCCCGTCCCGCTTGGATTCACCTTCTCTCACTCTCCTCTTTTCTCCTGTTCTGCCCCGTAATGTCACGAACTTCTTGCCGCTATTGGAGTTTAGGTTCTTCTGCCAGCGATTGGTTGCTGTTCTGTGCGAGTCATTTATTCTGTAGATGTGCTTTTTTTCGTTGTGTTTGTGGGAGAGGGCGAGCGTGTCCCCCTACTCCTCCGCCATCTTGTCCTCTCTCTGATCTGGCATTCTTGACTGGACCTCTATTATTTGGAAAAGTTATTTTTTTCTTCCACTTTTATTAACATATAGTTGCCATACAGCACTGTATACATTTAAGGTGTACAGCGTAACGATTTGACTTACATACGTCATGAAATGATGACCACAGGAAGTCTAGTGAACATCCATCATCTCGTATAGATACAAAAGAACCAAAAAAGAAAAAAGTTTTTCCTTGTGATGAGAACTCTTAGGATTTACTCTCCTCACAACTTTTGTGTGTACCACACAGCGGTGTTCATTATATTTAGCGTGTTGTACATTGTATCCCTAGTACTTATTTATCCCATAACTGGTTTGTACCTTTTGACCACTTTTATCCAATTCACCCTCTTCCTGCCCACCCCTGCCTCTCATATCCACAAATCTGATCGTTTTTATTTTTGTTGGTTTGTTTTTGAAGAATAATTGACCTAAAACACTTATTTTTTTTCTTTTTTAGGGCCACACCCATGGCATTTGGAGGTTCCCAGGCTAGGAGTTGAATTGGAGCTATAGCCGCCGGCCTACACCACAGCCACAGCAGCGCCAGATTTGAGCTGCGTCTGTGACCTCCACCAGAGCTCACGGCAATGCTGGATCCTTAACCCACTGAGTGAGGCCAGGGATCGAACCTGCGTCCTCATGGGTACTAGTCAGATTTGTTTCTGCTGAGCCAGAGGGGAACTCCTACAACACTATGTTAATTCCTGTTACACAACATAGTGATTTGCTGTATCTGTACTTTACAATGTATCTATACTTATGCAAAGTAGTTATGTTAAGTTACAACCTTCACATACCACATGTAGTTACCAGTGTGTCTAACTTCCTGGGAATGGGTGTTTCCTTCCAGCTCTGTTGAAAAGCATTTCCTTTCCCGTGGGTAACCAAACTTAGGATCTGGATGTCAAGCTGCTAAAAGACGGGGAATCACTAAAAAATTAAATCAAGACTTGAGATATGAAAGGTAATGAAGGTGCTGTGAAAAAGGCGGTTCCTCCTGCAAAGGCACGTACTGCCTGGCTAGGAAATTAAATATTTCTGAAATAATAAAAAGCCAGCAGTGCTGAGGTTGAAGCTTCTGAGTTCTGGCCAGTTGCCCAAGATACTAACTTGGATATTATCCTTGACTCCTCCTTGTCTAACATTTGCGCATTTTTGTGTTCTTAATGATGCTGAACTCTTCCGCCCTTTCTCTGCCCTCATGGCAGCGGCCTCTGTTCATCCCTGGCTAAGTCCCAGGGTCACTTCACTCATCTTGTTCATTTTCTCCTTAGATGCACCTTTGACCTAAGATAGAGTGAGATTTCCACAAAACAATTCTGGCCATGCTGCTCCCCTGTTGAAAGGCCTTCAGATACTTCCTGCAGCCTTTACGATAAAGTCCAAACTCCTTAGGATAACTTGCAAAGCCCCTTCCACCAGAGCCTCCTTGCTCACCTCAGCATGTCCTTCTTTTACCTGCCATGCTAATACCTGGGGCCTTCTCCTGGTTACCTCCTGCCTATTCATTCTTCTAGACTGAGGTTTTGCCCTCTCTGGAAGCCCTTCTAGATTTCCTGGGATTGCTTCCAGGCCTTTCCTCTGCTAGAAAGGAGGAAATTATAGCACACATGACCGCTTCTGTCATGCATGAGCTGGTGCTTGGTAAGCAGCGTGGCACCGAGTAGATGTCGATGCCCCTTCAGGCCAGAGTCCAGTGGTCGACCCCAGCCCAGCCTGTGTCGGAGGAGTGCTGGGCTCTCTTCAGTGACCACAGGTGGGATTCCTCTTCACCTGTTTCTCTTGGTGGGTCTCTTTCTCTTTCTTGTTCATTCTCATTCCTTGCTTGCTCTCATTGCCTCTTACCCTCTTTTACTGTCTCTTGCTCTCTCACCTTTGTACACACACACACACACACACACAAACACATGCTCACGCGTGCACACACTCACAGCCTTTTTTTCTTTCTTATTCTTTCTCTCTTTCAATGCCAGGCAACCCCAAAAAAGAAGCTACTGGCATGCCTAACTTTACTGAACCTTAGCTGAACAGGCGGGGACACCAAGTTTGCCAAAGATCTCAATCCACCACTCCCAGTGGTGTGCAGTAACTGGGCTCAATCCATCTCATGACCATACCGTAGTCCCCCCCTTGTCCACAGGAGATATGTCCCAAGGCCCCCATAGGGTGCCTGGCACTGTGAATAGTTCTGAACCCTGTATCTGCGGTAAGAGGCGAGGGGGACGACTGTATTGACAGGCTACAGTTTTCCTTAATTGCTGGGGTCTGGAAGAAACGAAGATGCTCTTTACATTGAGGAATCGAGGGATCCTGTCACCAGTCATCAACTCTGTTTCTTGTTCCTTTGTTTCATTTTGTAGACCAGACTTGCCCTGAGATGAAAGTATTTTTTGTTCCTTACCTTTAATGATAAAGCATTATTTGGTTAGAAATCACCACAGATTTGTGAATGGGCTTGCTATAGGTGCTTGATGAATGTAGAGTTTCTTATCATTGCTAGCAATTCCTTTTGGAGAATCTGTCTTAATGGAAATACCCCTTTTTCGCAGACACAGCAATCTTGATGGGGATGTACTGGGTAATTTTGTGTCATCTAGAAGGCCTTCACACCAAAGTAAGCCGGTGCAGACTGTCCCAGGTGAAAGGCCCCCTCTGACTCCTGCTTGGGAGAAGACGGACAAGTTTCAGTCATCAGAGCCTGTCTTGGACACGAAGAGGATGGGCGAGAAGATCAGGCCCAAGTCTGGCCTGATTTTCCGAGGCATGATGGCCGGGCCCATCGCCAGCTCCCCACAGGTGGGTTTGGTACTTTTATTGTTATTATGGGAGCAAAAAAGTGAGAGCTGGGCAGAGCTTAAGGGGCTGTGTGGTTTATTTCAGCAAGAAGAAGGGAGGACCTGTGTGACAGGATGGGAAGAACACTTCTTTTTCTCCCTGGCTCTATTGTCAACGCATAGGCAGCCTTCATCTCCTTCCTTGCCCTCAGTTTACCTGTCTTGTCACCAGGTGGTTGCCATGGTTTTACATTCCTTCGGTGAATAAGAACACATCTATCAGCTTTAGCTTGTGATTCAGGAGTAGGGGACCCATCCAAGTTTAGAGAACATCTTTTTTATTTTTTAAAGCGTAAGAGTTAAAAGGGAGAAAAAAACCCCCAATCCTTATAGTTTAGTTCTGCTTTACAAAAATTCTAAAAATGTAGCACCAGTGTTTTATAGTCTCCCTTAGGGAGGGACAGTGGTGGGAGGATCCCCTCAGGTGGAAAACTAAACCAAAGGAGAGAATGAACATAAAAGGAGTTTGCAAACAGAAAAAAAAAAGGAAAATAAAACAAACAGTAGTATCAGTCAAATCAGGGAGCTGAAGCAAACAAAAAATAGATCTCATGTGTCCATGGCTTGTCACTGCGGCCCTCTCGAGCTGCATGTTTAGATGTGGGTGTGGCTGTAGGAACCAGTACTGTTCTCCCAGTTCATTTGGAGTTAGGACAGCAAACAGTGGACCTTGTCCCTGCCTCTGCCTACATTTTGAGAGATTTTTGGACCGTCCAAAAAATCCTTTTGGCCATAGTCTCATTTGTTAGACCGGGTATCTGATTTCCCTTTGAGATCTGGAATTTCATGGCTCAGAGATGGTCATGTGGTTGGAAAAGGGAAAAGTATTTTAATAGCCTTTTCAGAAAACTCAGGGTATTCTTTAAGACTGCACCAAAGCTAGACAAGCTGTAGTTTCTAAATGTGGAATCTGAAATCATGCCAATGAACTTTTTGTACTTTATCAGTTTCCGTAAGTTTATCTTGCACTCTCAATGAATCCTTTACCACTGCATGGTTTAGTAACATGATGCATCCGTCATGTGGAAATTGTCATTTTACTAAGTTACCTAGATCTTCCGAATGTTGATACATGTCATTATATGAAAAAATACATAAAATAATCACATTTATTGATGTTACCACTCAACTCATCAGGAAGTTTTTAAGTATTGAGAAGCCTTCAAGTTCATAGTGGCAAACACAAATTTTTCCCAATTCTGATTTTTACCTGTTAATTTGTATTTAATCTGCAATGATATATCATTTGTTTCCCTTGATGTGACAGGCTCAGTTTATTTTCAAGAAAATACCTGCTAGATATCCAAGTCAGAATAACCATAGTTCATCTGTCAGTGGTTCCATGAAAAAAATAGCAAGTTTAGCTCACAACTCAGATGGCTTCATAAGTGCTTTTTTTAGTGACAACCTTCATCCCCTGCGTCCTGCAGAGTGTTTATATACACTACCTATTTTGTCACAAAGAATATTAAAGATGTGTATTCTGTAGAGTCCAGGATGAATACCATTAATATTTGTTATGCTGTGGCATAGACATTGCTAAGAGAAATTAGCATTTTTACTTTTTGTTTGTCTATCTGTTTTGGCTGCACCTGCGGCATGCAGAAGTTCCCAGGCCAGGAATTGAACCTATGCCACAGCAACACTCTAAACCACTGCAGTGACAACACTGGGTCCTTAACCCACTGAGCCACACAGGAACTCCTAGTTGTTTATTTTCATTACAAGTATTAGTAAAGTTTGGTACTGCTCTCTTGATTTATGCTAAGGGTCAGCAGTTTTTCCCACCAGTGCTTTTGTACCATCAGGGCAAATGTTGACACAGTGCAAAAGGCAAATCATGTTATATTATTATTATGAGAAGAGTTTTGAGCTCTCTGAAAGGGTTTGGGGATGGACCCTTAAAGTTGGTGGCCCACATGTTGAGAACTGGTGGGCCAAATGAATGCTAGGGTCTTTTCTTACTGAGACTTTCCAATTGTCAGGTCCATGCACTTCAGACCCCTTCATAACTGAGGTGGAGGGAGGTGACTTGGACCTACTTTCCTGCCGAGAGATTGTTGCAAACTTATCCCCAAAAGAAAAGTGATTATTCTTGGAGGTGTCCTTTCCCCTGGGGTATCTGAATCCTGTGAATAACATTGAAGTAGAAAGTCCCCAGGTTTTCTGGAAGGTGTTTTGTGGGCCTTTGAGTACCTCAGCCATACTTAATGGTTGCTCAAAAGAAAAGAGCCAAGGTTTCCTAGGTATTGCATCATGTTTTACTGCTAGAGCAGCTCTGCACTTCTGAAGGATGAGTAAGAGGCGGGGTTCCCTGCCCTTGGCCGGAAGTTTGGGTCTCCTTGGGAATGGTGACTAATGTTTCCCTCGCTCTGTGGCAAGGGATGCCCTGGGTGGCTTTTGGAGGAGGTTTATAGTGCCTAGTAATTTCCTCCAGGAGGGAACACGACAGAATTAGCTGTTCTTTTTCCAGCTTAGGCTTTACCATTTGGCTTGGGATTATTTCTGGAAAAGTGGAGAGGCCCCAAATTTTAAACCCAGGAAAAGTCCGGCAGGTGTATTTTTGTGCCCTCCCCCAAGTCCCTCACCTCTCTGGTAACAATGTGAGTTCCCATTTCAATAGTTAATGATTGATTGTGAGAGAGAACATTTCAGTTGACTCTTCTGGAATTCCTTCATTTCAAAAAGTAAACAAGTCTTGGTTGCTTACTAGATATAGGTGACTGAGGTGAGAAGTCTGTGGACATCAGAGGTGAAGGAAGAATGGCCTGCACCACCTGATCTACTGGCCGGAAAGGTTAAGGCCAGTAAGTGGGGACAGGGGCAAAGATGCACAGCAATAACTAATACTTGTTGGCAGCTGTGAGGGAGAACTATAAAACATGAATCAAGGAAATTAAAGAAGAAGTAAAGAAATGGGAAGATATTCCATGCTTCTGGGTTGGAAAAATTAATATTGTAAAAATGGCTATACTACCAAAAGCAATCTACAGATTCAGTGCAATCCCTATCAATTTACCCATGACATTTTTCACAGAACTAGAACAAACTATCCAAAAATTTATATGGAACCACAAAAGACCCAGAATTGCCAAAGCAATTCTGAGGGAAAAAACCCAAGGAGGAGGCATAACTCTCCCAGACTTCAGGCAATATTACAAAGCCACAGTCATCAAGACAGTGTGGTACTGGAACCAAAACAGCCGTACAGACCAATGGAACAGAATAGAGAATCCAGAAATAAACCCAGGCACCTATGGTCAATTAATCTTTGACAAAGGAGGCAAGAGTACAAAATGGGAAAAAGACAGTCTTTTCAGGAAATGGAGCTCAGAAAACTGGACAGCCACATACAAATCAATGAAACTAGAACACACCCTCACACCATGCACACACACACACAAAACTCAGAATGGCTTAAAGACTTAAATGTAGGAGTTCCCGTCGTGGCGCAGTGGTTAACGAATCCAACTAGGAACCATGAGGTTGCGGGTTCGGTCCCTGCCCTTGCTCAGTGGGTTAACGATCCGGCGTTGCCCTGAGCTGTGGTGTAGGTTGCAGACGCAAACAGACGCGGCTCGGATCCCGCGTTGCTGTGGCTCTGCCGTAGGCTGGTGGCTACAGCTCCGATTCAACCCCTAGCCTGGGAATCTCCATATGCCTCGGGAGCGGCCCAAGAAATAGCAACAACGACAACAACAACAACAAAAAGACAAAAGACAAAAAAAAAAGACTTAAATGTAATACAAGACACCATCAAATCCCTAAAAGAGAACATAGGCAAAACATTCTCTGACATCAACCTTACAAATGTTTTCTCAAGTCAGTCTCCCTAGGCAACGGAAATAAAAGCAAAAATAAACCAATGGGACCTAATCAAACTGACAAGCTTTTGCACAGCAAAGGAAACCAAAAAGAAACCAAAAAGACAACTTACAGAATGGGAGAAAATAGTTTCACATGATGTAACTGACAAGGGCTTCATCTCTAGAATATGCAAACAATTTATACAACTCAACAGCAAAAAAGCCAATGACCCAATTGAAAAATGGGCCAAAGACATGAATAGACATTTCTCCAAGGAAGATATGCAGATGGCCAGCAAGCACATGAAAAAATGCTCAACATCCCTGATTATTAGAGAAATGCAAATCAAAACTACCACGAGATACCACCTCACACCAGTCAGAATGGCCATCATTAATAAGTCCACAAATAACAAGTGCTGGAGGGGGTGTGGAGAAAAGGGAACCCTCTTGCACTGTTGGTGGGAATGTAAATTGGCACAACCACTGTGGAGAACAGTATGGAGGTACATTAGAAAACCATACATAGAACTACCATATGACCAGCAGTCCCACTCTTGGGCATATATCTGGACAAAACTTTCCTTACAAAAGACATGCACCCGCATGTTCATTGCAGCACTATTCGAAATAGCCAAGACATGGAAACAACCCAGATGTCTATCGACAGATGATTGGATTCGGAAGATGTGGTAGATATACACAATGGAATACTACTCAGCCATAAAAAAGAACAAAATAATGCCATTTGCAGCAACATGGATGGAACTAGAGACTCTCATCCTGAGTGAAGTAAGTCAGACAGAGAAAGACAAATACCATATATATCACTTATATCTGGAATCTCATATACAGCACAAATGAACCTTTCCACAGAAAAGAAGCTCATGGACTTGGAGAATAGACTTTTGGTTGCCAAGAGAGAGGGGGAGGGAGTGGAATGGATGGAAAGCTTGGGGTTAATAAATGCAGACTATTGTCTTTGGAATGGATTAGCAATGAGATCCTGCTGTGTAGCACTGGGAACTATATCTGGTCACTTATGATGGAGCATGATAATGTGAGAAAAAAGAATGTATACATGTATGTGTAACTGGGTCATCATGCTGTACAGTAGAAAATTGACAACACTAAACCAGTTATAATGGAAAAAATAAAAATCATTATATAAAAATAAATAAAATAAAATCATTAAGATGACAAAGAGAAAAAATAAAATAAAATAAAAATTTCAGAAAGGAAATACAGTACCTAAACCAATGTACCACGGAATGCCTGCAGTAGGGTTTAGAGTAGCACCCTTTAGGCAGAACATTTCTGCAACTAAACATGAATATTTGCACTTTAAAAAGACTGCAATCAACCTCATCACAGTTAAAAATGAATTTACCACAGGATTCGAAAAGAAACGTTCATTTTTAGAGGTTTCGGATTTTAGAAGTTACAGGTAGTGGATGGTGGACAGGTTATATATTACAAGGGATAGAAGTGAGGACAAAAGAGTTCAATGGCTTGCCATAGGGGACATGGCTGGCAGATGGTGATGCAGGAGTTAGAACACAGATCTGCCCTGGAGCTGTGGTCCTGCCTGAAGCTAGGACCTGCTTTCTCTGAGGGGTGTGGGAGGAGGAAGGAGGCATGAGTTTGGGGTTTGTGCAGGTGGGGTGCCCTGAAAGCATTATATAAGTGGTAGCTCCTGGGAGCCTCCTCAAAGGGTGGGTAGGATTTTAAGAGTTGGGGATGTGGAGTGACATTGCTGGGGCGGGGAACATGATGGGTAAGTGCTTGAAGTGGGATGTTTTCCCATCTCCCTCCAAGGGGATCCTCAGTGCTTTTGTCCTTGCCCCTTTCAGGATTCCCTCCGCAAACGCTCGCTGAGGCGGTCCTCAGCCTCGAGCAGCTCAACCCAGCCCCCCGAGGAAGAGAGCCCACCCGTTCCCGACACCCCAGCCTGTCCTGCCCCTCAGGAGGGCCTGGCTTCCAGCACCGGCTCCATCCCCAGGAACCCACTGGGGCCGCTTAGCGAGGTGCCCTCGGAAAAGCAGAGAACCTCACCCAGCAGCCCTCCTCACTTGCCAGGCAAAGGGCTGCCCCAGAGGGGGAGTGACAGGTGGAAGGATCTTTCGGAGGACAGTACAGCCATGGACAGTGGCCCAGAAGCTGACAGGACTGCTTTGAAGTTCTCCTTGTCTGGTGGGAATACCCTGACAATGCAGGAGAGGCTGGAAAGAGCGTTCAAACGGCGGCAGGGGAGCCAGCTGTCACCCCTCAGGTGAGTGTGCTGTGCCAGTGGATGGTTTTGCAGAGAGCCCTCTAGTCCAGAGTGGCTCCTTGGGCTCTCAGAACAAGGCTGTAAAGTAGGGAAGGTGATAGTGATGGCCATTCCACCAGGGAGAAAACGGCCAGAGCACATATACCAGGAGGCTTTGGGGAGGGTTTTTTTTTGGGCCTTTCTTAACTTTTTCTTTCTTTCTTTTTCTCAATAGTCAGTTCACCTATTTCTCCCATCTTCTACCCACCTCAGTCTTCTTCTTTTGTAATGTCTTTTAAGGCTACAGGTTTCCCTCTAAGTAATGCTTTGTCTGTATCCTGCAAGTTAATACATTGTGTAATCGCATAAATTAGTTTAAATATTTTCTAATTACCATTGTAATTTATTCTTTTGGCCCATGGGTTATTTAGACATGTATTAATTAATTCAAAGCATTTGGGCTATTTTTCTGGTTATCTTTTTGTTTTTGATGCCTAGCTTATTCCCACTTTTGTCATAATGTATTCTCTATGATTTCAGTCCTTGGACATAGTTTTTTATTTTGACTTAGGGAAGGTTTCACAGGAATGCTCTATTTTCGGGTAGTAGGGAAACTTGTACATAGTAGAGTTCATTGGATTTGCCCATGGATTAGATGTGCTGTGTTAGAGAAAGAGAAGAGGCCAGGATGATTCCAAAGTTTTTGGCTGAACAACTGCAAGATGGGGTTGCATTCCCTGAAATGAGGACGATGTTGGGAGAATCAGGTTTGAGCCACGGCCCTGGACCACAGTCCGTAGCCCTCCCTGCAGTGATACTTCCTATCAGGCCAGTAGTGTTTCTTTGTTGACTGACCTCACTGTGGCTTGTGAGTCAGGGACCCTGTGTCTGGAATCCTCAAGTGTGAGCAGTCAGCTGTCCTGTGGTTCTCATTTCAGGCCCCGTTGATGCTGTTGTGACGGGACAGTTCTCTTCTGGCCTTGGGGTCTTATTGACGCTATGAAGGGATTGTTTCTCGTACCAGGACTGTTACTAGAGCCCACACAATAGGATTGCTCATAGCTGTTCTTTGAGGACAGTAAAAGCAATTGTTTTGTCTTTAAATCGAGCACTTATTTTTCCAGTGTTTTCAGGTTGAATGTCTGCCCTTGACAGATCTCTAGGCCTTCTCTGGGACTCTGTGCTCCTGTCTGTAAGGGAAGGGGTTGGATGGACTGCTCTTTAGGGTTCCTCCACCTCTGACATCCTCCCCCCCATCCTACATTGTACACATGGCATTGGGTGCATCCAGACCAAACTTCTGTCTTCTCTGTTATCCAGGAATCACAGCCTATTTGGCTGACCTCTGAGGTTCATCTCGTGTAAAGAATGAGCATATAAACTGGGGCCCTGTGCCTTTGGAGTCTCTCGTAGACTGTAGGCTCCTCTGAGCTTTTACAGTAAAATGATATGGGCCTCAGTGACCTGGATTCTCCCCTAGCACCGAGCACAAGGGTCTAGTGCCAGAGGCCTGATGATCTCCTTTTCCAGCTCCAGGATTTTGAGTTGGGAGGCAGACTGACTGCTGAGTGGTTAAATCCTGCCATCTCCAACCCTTTGCCGATGACCTGTTGAATGATTTCTGTCTTAGGTCAAAGTCCCAAGAACAGCTATTCTCAAATTATGATCCCTAGAGCAGCAGCATCTGCATCACCTGGAAACTTGTTAGAAACACAGCTTGTTTGACCTGCTGAATTGGAACTTTGGGGGTGAAACCCAACAGTGTGTTTTGACAAGCCCTCCAGGTGATGGGCTGCAGGCCAGGTTTTGGGAGCCAGTGCCCTGGAAGCTAAGCCTGAGAAGGTCATCTGCTGGGGATGTGCTCTCAGGAGACAGGCAGGCAGTGAGGGAAGCAGGACAGGCCAGGGGAAGTCTTAGCAATGAAGTGGGGTCTCAGGCTGCCCCCACAGGGAGATGAGCGTGTGAACCGACCCAGAGCTGGTTACATCTTCAAACCAGGAGGGGACTTATTTTTCTTGTGTCAGTCATTGGCAATGAGTTGCCCATCCTGGGGTGGGGCGGGCAGTGCCACCTCCTAGGTGAGTTTTGTGAAGGATAGTTTTCTGGAGAAGAGTGCAACTGGGGTGAGTGTGCCCAGTCCAGGGCACAGGTTGGGGAGACACCTTCATCTTCCATGTCAGTTCCCATGGTTCCTCCTATACTCACCAAGCTCCCAGAGGGATAATAAAAACAGACAGTCTCAGAGTTCTCATTGTGGCTCATTGGGTTAAGAACCCAGCATAGTGTCTGTGAAGATATGGGTTTAATCCCTGGCCTCCCTGGTTAAGGATCTGGCATTGCCGTGAGCTGTGGTATAGGTTGAGGATGCTGCTCCAATCTCATGTTTCTGTGGCTGTAACATAGGCCAGCAGCTGTAGCTCCAATTTGACCCCTAGCCTGGGAACTTCTATATGCGACAGGTGCAGTCCTAAAAAGAAAAAAAAAAAAGACTTAATTAAACAAACAAAAAAAGGACAATCTCCCTGCCTGCTCATGGCCATCACTTGTGGTGCATAGGATGCCCTAATGGTGCAGGCCAGGCAGGAGTCGCTTACACATGAGGAGGCAGACCCCAGAGGGGGAGATTAGAATGAAGCCCGATGTGGTCTACACACAGCCCCTCCCACACGACACCCACCCCCCTCAGTGTGAGAGTGTCGTATTCACCCATCACTGGCTTCGGCTAGGTGAGGCCATGCTGTCTCCATCAGACAGGAGGTGTCTCTTGAGCTTTCATGGTGCCCAGATCAGGCACTGGAGATGTGGAAGGATGAGATGGCTCCCTGTGCTAAAGCCCAGAGCCCTCCTGAGGCTCTATGTGATTGGGTGCTCAACTTTGGCTTTCGCAGGAATGGAGGATCCAGAACAGATGGGGATGCTGTTGACAGGGCAGGAGAGCCTTGGGCTTGGAGCCCAAGGGTTTAACACAAAGACTTCATGGTGAACTTGTAACATGGGGCAAGAAATAGCCTGCATGTTCTGCATGGGTCTCTGCGGCCTGGGCACAACCATGGCCCACAAAGCATCAGTGTCCCTGCCTCTGTGTCAAAGCCACTAGTTAATTCCAGGGAGTCAGTGACTCTGACATTGTGGGTGCCCCCTTCAAATTTTCAGGTTTTGCAAGAGACTGGACAGTAGGTGGCAGCAGATTTTCATCACTTCAGGACCCCAGCCACTTTGATTGGCCTTGTGATTTTATTCAGCAGACACTCACCAGGCCCCTACCAATGATGATGACAGCACACTCAGGTGGGAGAGAGATGGATGAGATCCAGTCCTCCTGGTCCTCACTCCACCGGGCTCCCCGTCACCAGCACAGGCCTGTCTGCATCCTCAGAGGGACTGAATGAAGCCATCTGGGGCCTGGCGGAGGCTGAGCGGAGGATGTGGCATTTGCGGTTTATTGACTGCTCCCCATATCTGAGCATCCCGAGTCTGACAATATCAGTACCATATGGGACAAATAATGGGCGGAATTGTCGTTTTAATTTGTCTCTGCGTGTTATCTGGATTTTATGTCAGACTAGGAAGGTTCGAAATTGGTACACTCTGGAAAGATACAGCATAGAGTTGCTCTCCTGTGGGTCAGAAGCCTTCTGTGACAGGTGGCTTGGGCTCCTATGCTGGCCCAGCTGCCCCTTCATAACTGACTCCAAGGCTGTCTTCCGTGGCAGTTCGGCCACTCTCCTCATCCCCATTGATGCCCTGTGCCTGGCTGGTTCTCCACCTCATACCCACATTTGCCCTACAGGTGTGCCCTGTCCACCGTGGAATGCCACTTCTCTCCCCTCACTGCTGGCCTCTCCCTGGCATGGCCAGGTGAGGAAACATGAGAATCAGCTCCACTGCATGTCACAGGCAGCTCAGAACCCTCCAGGAGTGGTGTGATGCTCTCACCCCTGTGTAGTATGTATATAACTGCTATACACCTTCAGTCCCAAGGTTTCTGAGTCTTTGACCCAGTGCATCCTGCAGGGGAAGGAGACTTCTCGTGACTCAGATTTCCTTTGAGATCAAGGATGTGTAGCTAAAGAGGTAAGAGTGACCCCATGTCTCCTAGGAAGGGTGAATGAGCTCATTTTGTCCATCTCTGGACATCAGAATGGCAGCTCCGAGATCCTTCTCTGCCCACATCCAGGTCTTGGCAGCTCTACCCTAGGCCTGGGTCCATGACATGCAGGCTGGGAAGATGTCCCATGCAGGAGAAGCCATTGCTGCTAGTGGAAAGAGGCTGTTGAGGCTCAGGGATAATTTTGGGAGATGAGTGTCAGAGAGCTGGGGAGGTAGATGGAGAGTCTCCTTTTCTGGATGCTCTTTCCCCCTCACTCCAGGATACTTAGCTGGGCTGAGAGCTAGCTTCCAGCAGCACTGGCTGCCAGAACCCCAAGGAGAGGCCCATCGAGAGATCAGCAACAGGGTCAGGATGGAATGAAGCCAGTGAGGTGTCTGGGATGCACAGTTAAGGAGGCACTCACTCTTAAGGTGTTTCAGCCGCAGCGCAGGCACCTCCATGAACCTGAACGTTTCATCTGAAGTACCTTGTCTTTTTCACCCTAATCCTGGCCTGGTCCATAGAGTCTGGCTACTTGTCTTCTGCTCCTCAGTATCATGGATAACCCTCAATAGAGCATAATGATTTGATAACTCATCCTTACTTCTGTGAACTCTCTGAGGACTGCAATGGGCCTATTTCTTTGTTGTTGTTGTTGTTTTTTCCTAGCTCTATTCCTGGATGTGGCAATTTATATTGAACAAATGAGAAAATGTACACAGTAAGGAGAATGAAAGGGAAAATGTTGTTGATTTGTTTGGGACAGAGTCATGAAACTTAAACCGATAATCTTTAATAGAATTGGAACAATCCAAACTTTATCTTCAAGTCTAATTGCTGACATTTATTCAGATTGACTCATTTATTTTTTATGCATACATTTGTTAAGCCAACCAATCATCCAACCAACCAACCAACCAACCAACCAACCTACCAAAACACCAAGCATCTAAGCAGTCGACACAAACCATCAAAACTGTGATGTTCCAAGTTTAAGTCGTTTTGAATGTTGCCTTCTTTTTTTTTCCTTTTTAGGGCCTCACTCAAGGCATTTGGAGGTTCCCAGGCTAGGGGTCAGATCAGAGCTGGAGCCTCTGGCCTGCCCCACAGACACAGTAACACCAGATCCAAGCATTATTGGAATAACGCTGCCACCTACACCACAGCTCACAGGAATGCCGAATCCTTAACCCACAGAGCGAGGCCAGGGATCGAACCTGCGTCCTCATGGATACTAGTCAAATTTGTTTCCACTGAGCCACAATGGGAACTCCTTGAATGTTGCCCTATTTAGGAAGACTTTCCCATCTCTTCTCTGCTCCCAAACCTGGACATGATCCCCTTCTCAAACCTTTCACAGCACATGCCACAAGGTATCTCGTTTCTCTTGTTGCACTGTCAGCCACCTGAGAATGGAGGTGAGTTGTCTGTGACCTGCCTCCCTCAATTTTGCTCAGAATTATTCCAAACTTTTTGGATGGAGCTGAATTATTGCCTATGCCTTGAGGGGGGCAGGGAGTGAAATGTGAGGTCTTCCCGTCACTCAAGGGACACATGGGAGAGTGGGACTAGTGATTTAGCAAACAGGGAAAGTCACCTTAAAAATAGCAGCAGCTGCTCCAGAACCAGATGGGTGGTGCCCATTTAGGTGCCATAGGATCTTAGAAGAAGGGGCTATCCTGGGCTGGCCTTGAAGGCTGAGCAGGGTTGGAAGAGCCCAGTTCGGGGCCAGCCAAGGGCCTCACTGCTGTGCCTGGCATATTCCTCGCTCTTCTGTACCTTCCTCCAAGCCTGAGATTTTTGAGGAAAAACTTGATGAAGTCCGTGGGGGTCTAATTCCTAAAGACTAAAGCGGCTGTCTTGCTCTTCCTCAGCTCTCCTCGCCCCCGGAACCTCCACTGGGTTCTGCTGCATTTGCAGACATTTTTGGATGATGTGCATTTATGGAGAAAGAGCCTAGGCTCATTGTAACTTTTTCCCAAAAGCTGGAAAAGGGCATTGATTTAGGGAAAAGATGGGCATCCTTATGCCCTCCCTGAGTACAACTCTGATTGTCTGGCTACCTTGGGGGCCTGAAGAGCTGAAGTCTTTCCCCTGCCAAATCCTGTTCCATCCTGCTGGAGTGGGCCCTCCCTGGTGACTCCTCAGCTGCTTTTCCCACATGGAGGCCATGGGATGGAATGCTGCTGTGACTCACTTGGGCTGGTGCCTTGGAAAGATGGCCTTTGATGCTGAGTTCTGTCAGGGGCACTTGGGGCAGAGTTCTTCAGATCACAAAGATGACCTGCCAGGGCAGTTTCCTTTATAGCTGGATGCTGTGTGTGTGCCTCATTCCAGAAAATTCTACTTTGTTTTCTCTGCTCATTCCACAAGAAGTTATTAAAGCCATGGGATTCCTTCCATTTCCTGTCGAGGCCAGTTTTGTGGCCCTGGGTCTCTCAGAAGTAGAGCCCCTTCCCGATAGAGTAAACAGTTCTTGATCTCAATCTAAATACCTGTTATTTAATTTTATTCAGTTCAACAAAGCATTTATGGAGCATTTATTGCTTGTTTGAATAGTGCTGGGGGGAGAGATGCTGAAAATGTGGTTCTTGCCCCCAAAGAGGCTGAGCCATCCATACACATTAACTGTTCTACAAGGTTAAAAAAGAGAAAGTGACAAGGGGACAGTGCAGAGTGCCATGGGGCTAATCTGGATTGTATCAGG
This sequence comes from Phacochoerus africanus, assembly GCF_016906955.1. Lineage (NCBI taxonomy): Eukaryota > Metazoa > Chordata > Mammalia > Artiodactyla > Suidae > Phacochoerus > Phacochoerus africanus. The sequence continues at coordinate 42,160,141 of NC_062559.1, read as the reverse complement.
GATAACTAAGCTGATGATGTCTGTTGAATACTTACTCTTTGAGGGGTCCTGTTGCAAGAGCTTTAGATGTATTACTTCATTTAATCCTGACAGCCACCCTAGGAGGGTCTTTAGCTCCATTTAACAGGAAAACCGAGCACAGAATGACCAGCCAGCCTGAGTTCATGCAGGCAGTCTGGCTCTAGGGGCCTCAGTCTTAACCCTTATCCTCAGGCCCCTGTCTGAGGAAGAAGGACTGTTGGAAGGCTGATGGGCAAGGACTTCAAGGGGCAGTCTGGCTATTCAGGGAGTAGACGCATCCCAGCTGAGAGGCCAGTGTGAGCAAGCGTGAAGAGGTGGTGTAGTTGGAACCCGGGTGAGTGTGAGTGTGGGGACCAGGAGGAGAGGGGACTGGAAGACTGGGCAGTTCTTGAGAGCCAAGCTAAGGAGCAACAGAGACGAATGAAAAGGTCTCCCGCATTTTTGGTTAGGTGGTGGTGGTTTTTTTTTTTTTTTTTTTTTTTACTGAGAGCTCTGCCTTAGGAAAATTAGTCTAGGAGCGCATCAGGACCGAGCAGGGTGACTAGTAGCAGGAACTTGACCTAGAAGGCGGAGTGGGCCCTGACCCAACTGGACCATGGGGGCTGGGAGCAGAGCATTTGAGAGGACAATCGGCGGGACTTGGTGTGCAGGGAGGTTGTGGGCCTAGGGCCGGGAGGCTGGGCGTGTAGATGGCAGAAAGAGGGGACCCAAAGGGGGAGGCCCTGGCTGGCTCAGGAAGCCCATGTGTAGAGGAGCTGTTTTCACTCTCAGGAGTGGGGCAGAAACACGGGTCGTGGGAAATGTTGCGTGAGAAGTTGGGAGGGGGTGTCTGGGAGGTGCTGGCTGGGGCTGAGAGCTAAAGGCCTGGGAGGGGTGGATGTGGCCAAGGATGCATGATAAGGGGCCAAGGTCAGAACCTTGCATCAGGAGAGTCACGTGTTTGGTGTGGGCAGAGAAGATGCCTGGGGAGGTAAGGGTGGACAGGATCCCCTGGAAGCAAGGGGGGTGGGCAGCTTCAGACCCTTAGTGGGGAGGTTGGGAGGTCACTAGGTCTGGTGACAGAGTGGCTTTCGAGAGCAATTCCAGTAGGGACTGGGGGTGAGGACGTACATGAGAACATGGAGCTTTTTAAAAGAAGTTAGAGGCCACAGGCCCAGGAGGGCAGCTCAAGCGGGTAGAGGATTAGGGAACAGAGTCTTCCTTTCTAGGATGGGGGAGTTGTGAGCAGGTTTATAAGCACAGGCTGGGTGCCAGCAGCAGAGGGGAGAAACTGATGGTTCACACAGACTCTGAGAAGGCAGGAAGTGTGTGCCTGGGCAGGCCTGGGAGGGGGCGACAGCGACAGTAGCCAGATTCATTTTCTGCCACGCTCCATGATGGTAATTGATGTCCATAATGACGGGCCTGGGGCATTATAAGTCCCCAGAGTACCTTTTAAATCCTCAGTGAAAGAGCCAGTTCTGCTCAGCAGAGTTTTTGAGTTATTTAAAATTTATTCCAATTAAGCAAAGCTTTGTTAAGTTACTAAGGACTGCTATTTTGGGAAACATTGCATTTTATTGTATTCTGAAACTGCAACATGGCTCTCCATCTTTAATATTATTTAGTAACTCAGCATGGTGAGGATGAAAGTGCCTAAGATTTAGAATTGGGCAGATCTACCGCTTACTAACAGGGGACCTTGGGTGCAATGTGTGTGTGTGTGTGTGTGTGTGTGTGTGTGTTTTAATCTTTACAGCTTAGTTTCTTTTTTTGTTTGAGTGTTGAGATTTTAGAGTTCTTCATATATTCTGGATGAAGTCTTTTATCAGATAATTTATTGACAAATATTTTCTCCAACCATGTCGCTTGTGTCTATCCTCTTTTTTTTTTAATTTATTTTTTTATTTTATTTTATTTTTTTGTCTTTTTGCCATTTCTTGGGCCGCTCCCTCGGCACATGGAGGTTCCCAGGCTAGGGGTCGAATCGGAGCTGTAGCCACCAGCCTACGCCAGAGCCACAGCAACGCGGGATCCGAGCCGCGTCTGCAACCTACACCACAGCTCACGGCAACGCCGGATCGTTAACCCACTGAGCAAGGGAAGGGACCGAACCCGCAACCTCATGGTTCCTAGTCGGATTCGTTAACCACTGTGCCACGACGGGAACTCCAACAGCTTAGTTTCTTCATCTGAAAAATGGAATGATATACCCACCTTTGCATTTAGGTTAGCTTTCTGGTATGAAGAGTAAACGAAATAATGTATGTAAAATACTTGGCCCACAATAGTTACTCTAATAAATACCTGCTTTCTTTCCTATCATAATCCTGACGTAATCCTGAATAAGTGGAAATTTTGTAAGAGAGGAAAGGGAAGTGGAGTTAGAGGCAGATTATGCAAGATCATGATGGTCAAAAAGAAATGTCCAGCTCCATTGGGTGGGCTCCAGCCGAGGGCAGTGAGCACGAGAGAGTGGGTTGGGCTCCCTGACCCAGGCACGAGCAGGCCTCCCCCAAACGGTGTCCGCCCCTGAACACTGCAGCCCAGGTGAGTGGGGCTGCAGGAAAGTTCTGGAGGTAGACGTGGATGTACGCGCCTGCCTTTCTCTTTTCCAGAAGCTTTTACAAGACCAGGTCTGGCACGGTGGCTGCCCTTGCTCAGGCCCATGTGGCTGTGTTCCACTCCTCCCAGCTTTGGCTCCGGCCCACGGCTTCATTAGATTCTGTGAGGGAGGGTCGCCAGAGGGGACTTCTGTGATGGAGGATGGCGCCCGTGTAATTGGGGGCGGCTCTTCCTTTGGTCCAATGTCACTTTGTTCAGCCTTCTTTCCTCTTCCCCTTCCTCCTCCTCCTCTTGCTCTTCCTCTTCTTCTACTTCTCCTTCCTCTTCTTCCTCTTCCCCTTCTCCTTCTTCTTTTTGTTCCTCCTTTTTAGGGCTGCATCTTAGGCATAAGGAAGTCCCCAGCCTGGGGGTCTAATTGGAGCTGCAGCTGCCGGACACAGCCATGGCAACACTGGATCCGAGCCACACCTTTGACCTAAGCCGAAGCTTGCAGCAATGCCCAATCCTTAACCCACTGAGTGAGGGCAGGGATCAAACCTGCATCCTCATGGACACTAGTCAGAGTCTTAACCTGCTGAGCCACAATGGGATCTCCTTCCTTCTTCTTTTGAGTGAGAAAAAAATAATTTAAAAAGTCAGTGATGGAAACTAAACTAAGTACTCATCTGGGGCCTGGAGGCTCTTTTACAAGGCTTTGAGTCTTGGTTTTCTTGTCCACTTCCTCATGAAGCAATGACACAGTGAATATTCATGTTCCAGAAGCTACTATCCAGAGGGGAGATCAACTTATAAGGGCATTTCAACAAGTGTCTAGGAGCCAGTGCCAGAAGCTGTCAAGGAAGTCCATCCACACGACTCAACAACCTAGAATTTCCTTCCACCCCCAACCCTGCCACCAGGAGTGTGTTAAAAGAAGAAAAGAGAAGTTGAAAGTATCCATATTAGATCAAAACCCAAAATGGATCTGGCCTATTAAAGACATTATGACTGATTTATCATTCTTCTTTTTAAAGAAACTAACTCCAAAAGGGTACACTGACCAGATGCAGGAATCTGGGAAAGCTTAACAAGGATCCTGGCTTTAAAAAGTGTTGTCAAACAAATAAACCCCACATGGATTTTGTAGGAGGCTGTTCTTGCTTTTACAAGTTACAAGCTGAAGTGATATCTGCAACTTGCTTTCAGGTAGTCCAGGACCCCCCCAGAATGGTGTGTGTGTGAGTGTGTGTGTGGAGAGAGAGAGGCAGGAATAGAGAGGGAAAGCAAATAGTAACAGTTTATCACTATAAGTGAAGGGTATGTTCATTGTGTTAATTCTTTACATTTTCTTGTAGATTTAACTTTTTTTTTCCTCAAAATAAAAAGGGGAAATATATATATGGAACAAATAGGAAAAGTGAATAGTCAATGGGATCTGTTTTTTTTTTTTTTTTGTCTCTCAGTAAAGATCGTGATGAATGAGTGTAACAGGGTCAGAGTGTGTCACTATATACTGGAATTTGGGTGAGGTGCTTGTATAGATAACAGCTAGCCCAGGAAACCTGAGGGAACACCCTAACACAGCCCCTCCCTTGTTATATGTGGGCAACCTCAGGCTCTTTGACTTTCCAGGCACCAGTAGCTGTGACAGAAGCAAGAGCTCATATACGTCTTCCAGCTGCACAGAAAGCGGCCTCTTGCGATGTCATCCTGAGGCTTTCCTGCCCTCCCTCGGCAGATCCATCCTCCCCCCCACCCCCATGCTGCTGGGCCTGGAATCTGCATGCCTGCAGCCTGGCAGTATAAGCTGCCGCATCTTCCCTCTCCCGACCTCCTGGATGTTTTCTGGAAACTTGCAATCCTTTGATTACATCCACATCGTGCAGCTCAACGTGACATTTCCAGCAGGAGACTGCCCAACATGGGTCCAGTTGCTTCACGTGGTTTTTCTATTTGTCCTGGAAAAAGCTCCAGATACCTTTGGTCAAAGCTCTTCCTGTGGGCCATGTTGCTGAGGCTATTGCTGGCCCACACAGTCCAGCAGGGGCTGCAGTCTGTAGGTCCTCACACATCAGCTCTGTCTTCCATCCTGCCAGATGCCGCTAGCCCTGGAAGAAGGGTGTGGCCTGGAGAAGTGAGGACTCCAGGGGATTTTGGAGGGCGTGTGCTTTCTTTCAGTCTGTGTTAACTTGCATTTAGATACCTAGAAACCCAGAGAATCAGAGTTTTGACAAAGGTCTTCATTACGCTTCTGCAGAAGTTTCACTATTAAGGAGAAAAGAGAATGTGCTGCTTTGATTTTTTTTTTTTTCCTCCTTGCAAACTCACATGCAACGTTGTTACCTCTTAAGGATCTGGGAAGGAACTTGTGCTGAAATTCAAGTCCTCACTTCCTGACTTCTGTGTGAGGTGGGTGCAGCCGGTCCCTGCTTTGGGGCTTGTGGAAAGTTCCAGCCCACATTCCCCACCTTTGAGCAGCTGTTCTCATCCACATCCCAGCTCCCACTGAATACCCCCACAGGTCAGGCTTTGCATCTGTGAGCCACTGGTGCTGATACTTGGGGACCCTCATTGGAGGCAGGGGTGGTAACCCCAGAGGGCTGGGGAGGAAGGGCTCCCACACTCTGGTTGGCACCGCTTTTCAAGGGTGGACGCTGCCAGGTGAGGCACAGGGAGGCTGCCTAGCTGATTCATGGACACATCTAATTTTAGCGCAGGATGTGCTTGTCCCAGTGGGGGCTGGCTCACCCGTGGAAATTCCACAGCTCTCTGGCTTTATGTGTGTGAGTGGTGTAATGCTCAAAATTTGCAAAGCTCGCTTGGGTTTAAGGCAACATGTTTCTTTCTCCTTTTTCTAAGAAATACCCAGAAAACAATCAGTCCACTGTGTTTTTGGAGTAGGTCAAAATTTCCTGGAGATTCCTTTTCTGTGTGTTACAGGGCAGTGTGGGGTGGAGAAAAAAAAGAGGAGTTCTAGAAGCCAGTCTTGGCTGGGCCTTTCTCTGTATAAACTTGGACGAGACAGTTACGGGGTGCCTGGGGTGCAGGTGACTTTAGGACATCCATCAGTATAGAGGGTCACTGGAAATTCATGGGTCAGCAAAGTAAAAACAAAACCAGAGAACAAATTCCTTGGGTTCAGGTTCAGATCCAGACTTTATGGGCCTGAAACTTATATAGTTTGGGTATCTCTTGAGGACAAAGAATATAAAACTACCTCATTTTTGCAAATTTGACAAAAATAGAAGACTATGCCAGGGCCCTTTGGAAGGGCCTGTACAAGTGAGGCTTAAGCCCCACAAACTTCAGGATAAATCGTACTCTGTTCAGATTGTTGTTGTTATTATTTATTTTTCTGGCTAAGAACACTAAATTTTGGAAAATTTATTTTTTTAAGATTTTTATTTTTTCTATTCTAATTGATTTAGTGTTCTATCAATTTCTGCTGTATAGCAAAGTGACCCAGTCATACACATACACACACACACACACACATTCTTTTTCTCACATTATCCTTCGTCATGTTCCATCACAAGTGACTAGATATAGTTCCCTGTGCTATACAGCAGATCCCATTGCTTATTGTAAAATTTAAATATAATCTTTTTAAAAATTAAATTTTATTTTTATTTCTGAAATTTTTATTGAAGTATATTGATTTACAATGTTGTGATAATTTCTGCTGTATAGCAAAGTGATTCAGTCACACATATACACACATCCATTATTTGTCGGATTCTTTTCCTTTATAGACTGTCACAGAATACTGGGTAGAGTTCCTTATTCTATACAGCATGTCCCCATTGGCCAGTCGTTCCATATACCTCAGTGTGCGTATGCTAATCCCAACCCCTCATTTTAAAAAATTAATTGTAAATATAGATATAATCTTGAAAGAAAAGTCAAACCTTTGAAATGGACAAATTAAGCCTCAGGAAAGAGTCACTGTGTTGGTGCATATGGTCCTTGTTTCAGCACAGACTTGGGTGCCGTGGACTGGTTTGTGTTGGGCAGTTTCCAATTTTCTGAGCCTCAATGTCCTCATTTTTGAAAATAGGGCTAAAAATTCTCTTTGCTGCCTCCCACACAGGCTTTTTGTGAGAAACAAATTAAAGTGCTTTCCAAGTGCTTGGTAAAGTAGGAATAAACACCCAGAGAAACAGTTCTGATTGTAAGGACAAAACTATAGAGCATTTAGAACCCTCAGGATGTCACAGAAAGGACAGTGGCGGTCCAGGGCAGGTAAAGATTTGTTCACATCTGCTTGGGGAAAGACACACACTCCAAAAAGAAACAATATTTAAGCGTACGCCTCCTCACCCTTTGTAAAAGAAAATGAACCCATATTTCTTTTCGAATTGATAGGAAGTTAACCTTGGACCCAGCCACTGTTGTTTCAAACTTGCTGCTTATGGCTCTTTCATTAGCACATATGCAGAAGAACGTTTTGTAAGTTCAAAATGAAAATATTTTTTTCCCCAGAAGTTGTTTTAAACCACTCTTTGGCATTTTCCTCCAAATAGAACCTAAGTGGATTTAATGTTTAAAGGGACTCAGAAAAAGTCGGCCTTTCTCGCAGGGACAGCTCCTTCTGTGGATGTGTTGGCTTTAATTAGGACAGTAAAGGGCACTCACAGTGCCAAAAAGCAGCTTCTCCTAGCAGCTAAGTAAACATCTCCCCACAGCTTTCCATTCCACAGTGAAACTGGCAGCAACCCTTATGTAATGTCTTTGAGGCAGCGTTTTAGAACCTTCCTTCTGTAACTCCAAGTGTGACTTTAGACTTCCTGGGACAGGGCCAAGCTTGTAGAGGCCATCCTCTCCATCCTGGGCTCTCACACTAGCCTCAGAGAATCTACGATAGAGCCATCCCTTTAGGTCCTCACTCCTCTGACTGGCGGGAGCCCTAATCAGAGGCAGCCTAGTGACCGACCCCACGTGCTGGGTGTGCGGTCTGGGGCTCACTCGGGGGCTCATGCTGTGGGCCAGGGGCCCTGTCGTGTCTCTTGCTCTGGCCCTGGTCATCGCATCTCACAATGGTTGGGCTTGGCCAAGCCATGCAGCCACGTGCTGGTGGGCAGAGGAAGGAGGCGAGACCGAGAGCCAGGAGGACTATGCGCTAACAAAGTCCTGCTCGGGGAACTGCACAGCTTGGGTGAATGAGTGGTTACTCCATGGATCTGGCCATGTTCCAGAGGTGTGCTCCCCAGAGACCACTTGTCCTTCAAGAGGATAATTTTCTTTCCCTGGAGCTACATCCTCTCTATGCACCTTTTCACTGCCTATTGAGCAATGCCTGCTTCTCAGCACCAGTCACCTTGTGGAACTGAGCTCAGCCACTCCCAGGAGACTGCAGCCCGTGAGAAGGGCAGAGACACAGGAGTTGGGAGAGCTGCAAAGCCCTGCTGGTGTGCACCCAACCTGTCCCAGTGTGTCCTGGGTCTTAAGAAAACAGTCATTGCCTCCAACACCCAGCATGGGATAGATGAAAAGGACCTGCCCGAGGTGAGAGTCGGGAGCTTAAAATTCTATTTCGGGCTTTGCCTATTACCCAGGGGGCCTTGGAACAAGCTCCACCCACGCGGCCATCCCTGACAGGGTGGCAGGATTAGACTAGATGGTCTGGGTTGGCCTTTCCAGCCCTTCCAGCTGGAAGAGTCTTATCTAGGTGAGCTGCAAGTACTTCTCAGCTTCCAGAGAGGGAGCATCCATTAAACACCAATTGTATGTGAAAGCTTTGTGCCAACCTGAGAGAATAATACAAGGGAAGGTCACATCTGGTACAATTTTATTTTGCCAGTTGTGTGTCCTTGAAAGAACCCTCTCAGTCTGATGCCTTAGTGACCAGGGTATGTTTCTTTGTTCCTGGAATGTGCCAGAATCCAGCCCAACTTGGGGAAGGAGAAATGTTGGACATAGTTTTGGATCTTGTTCTGGCTCTGCACACTTCTGGCCAAGGGTGTGTGTCAAAGCCTATGGGGAAGGGTGCATACGGAAAGATAGTTAAGCTGAGAATCATCATCCCCAAAGAACAATGGTTCAAAAGGCAGGGTGCAACACGTGTGTGTGTGTGTGTGTGTGTGTTTTCTCCAGCCATGGAGGCTGAGCCAATGGCTTTTCCAGGAGGATGCAGGGCCATCAGGGACCGCTCCCCTCCCAGCCTTCCTCACCCAGCGATCCCTATCTTTTTCCAACCTTTGTCCAATCCGGATGAAAGAGACTTGAGTATGCAGCCCAATCCCCAATTAAGGTTTTTCACTGGTTTCAGGAAGATAATTTATTTGGCCTGAATTGTTAAGGCAGATTGCTTTCACAGTATTCTAAGCAGAGTGCTTTCTCACAGGAAATGTCAGACCGGGCAGTTCTAGTCAGGTTTTCCACATCCTTAAGAGAAAAGAGAGAGGAAATAAAGATTCCTTTCATATGTTGAAGGTCAACATTTGGAGAACTGGCAACTGCCGGGTATAAAACTGAGATCTGTGCACACGATGGCTTCCCGATAACCCAACCCTTATGAGACCTCATGTTCTTCTACGGCTTAATTTAAAAAACGCCTGCAGCGCAGGAGGTGGAATGCTTCCCGAGGTTGGGACACCGATCCCCTCAATCCCCTTGGGCTGAGCACATAGGAGGTGGAGACACTGGAAGAACCCCCTTCATCTTCCCAGAGCAGTTTCCTCATTGGTAAAAGCAAAGGTTACTCCAGGTGACTCCCAAGCACCTTCCAAGTCTAACTCACTGTGATTCTGTACCTCTTCCTCATCTCGGGGAGCTTTCTGAGCCTCTACAGGAAGCCACAGGGAAATGGAGAGCAGGAAAATCAAAAGAACCCTTTCCTTCTGTAGAGAATTTTTTAAAGCTCTTTTTACATTAGCTTGCCCTCAAGGATGCACCTCGCCAAGGCTTACCCCTCCCCAAGTTCAGTCTTTGGTGAGAGCCTTTAAGTGCAAGGCTTGTGCAGAGTCTCTACTGGGAGAGTATCTCCTAAGCGCCTGCCAAGAGCAAAGCTTGTCCAGAAGCAAGTGGGGACGGAGTGGGTCAAAGAGCTGAAGCCCCAAATCACCAGAGGTTATGACCCCTGCAGCTTCTCAAAGGCCATTCTGGAGAAAAGTTTATTGGCAGTTTATGCCAATCTTCTCTGGCATGAGCTGGCCCTGTGGCTCATCTGTCCAATTCCTGTGTGTCTGTTGACAACTGAATAGCTCTCTGCTTCATTGCCATCTAACCCTCTTGTTCATTCCAAAAGGATGCTCTCTTTGAAACGGGGTAGTAGCAAGAGTGCTGAACCCGGATCAGGAAGTCTGGACTCTGACAAGCCCGGGGTTGTCAGTTTCACTTTTCTCATTATACTCTCTAGCATATCACTGGTATAGTTTTGGGATTTTTTGTTTGCTTGCTTGTTTTTTGCTTTTTAGGGCTGCACCTGTGGCATATGGAAGTTCTCAGGCTAGCGGTCAAATGGGAGCTACAGCTTCGAGCGTACTCCATGGCCACAGCAATGCCACATCTGTGACCTACATGCTCACAGCAACGCTGGATCCTTAACCCACTAAGCAAGGCCAGGAATCGAACCTATATCCTCATGGATGCTAGTCAGATTCGTTTCCACTGCGCCACAATGGAAACTCTTCACTGGTATAGTTTTGAATCTCTTGGGATAATGGACATCCTCACTGGAAACTTCCAACACTTTTGTGTTAGGATGCTCTCTGGGCTTCCTAAGTAAAGCAAAGCAAAACCCTTCCCTTCCCTTGAGCTTCTTACCTTTTTATTTTTAAAATATATGAGTATTTGTTTTCATCAAATGCTTTTTCTAGATCTATTGAGATTATTTTACATTTCTTCTCTCTTTTGGGAAATTTCTGAATTTTTCCAGGGAATTACTAGATTTTCTAATGTTAAAATATTCTTGCATCCCTACTTGGTCAAAAAAATTCTTCAAACTCATGGCTGAAGCAGTTGTCTGTTATTTTAGTTCATAATTTTGCCCTTATGTTTATAAGTGGTTTTTGGAATCAAGATTGCAGGTAGTGCATTCACAATCATCATTAATCATCATCATCATCATCTCAGCTAATACATAGCATTTACTCTGTTGGGCACTATTCTCAGCACTTGACATGCTAACTTGTCGACTTCTCACCACAGTCTTTTGAGGTAGGACTGTTATTAACCATTTTTCAGAGGTTGTTGGTAGCCAGATTTTCATGTTGAATTGCTTTTGTTATTCTGTAACAAGTAGGTTTATCACTAGCCATGCTTTTTATCTTAAAATCTATTATCATCTAATAGCATTTCGCTACATTAGCTTTTAAATGGTTGGCATACACGTGATATATTTTTTGCCCATCCTTTTCTATTCTCTTTTTGTGTCAGGTATCATGTGAAAGAGCATATTGCTAATTAAAGAATTTTTTTAAATTAAGTATAGTTGATTTGCAATGATGTGCTAGTTTCTGCTGTAGCATATTGCTGATTTAAAAAGATTAAATCTGGGTGTCTCTGTCTTTTAACTGACAAGTTTAATTTGTTCACCTTTATTATAATAACTGATATATTTGAATTCATTTGTCCTGTTATATTTTATACTTCGATTTTGCCTTCATTTACTTTCTTTTTATCTTCTTTATTTTCCTTTCCTTTCTTTTTAAAGAATTAACCATCTTGAAGTGAATAATCTAGGAGCATGTAGTGCATTCACAATGTTGCATAACCACCACCTCTATCTAGTTTTAAAACATTTTCTTCTCTTGCAAGTAAAATCTCTTCTATTAAGCAGTTTTTCCCTATTCCTCCCACTCCCTAGCCACTGGAAACCACCAACCTATGATTTTCACATAAATGGAATCATTTATGACCTTTTGCCTCCGGGTTCTTTCACTGAGCATAATGTTTTTTGAGGTTCTTCCATGTTGTCGCATGAACCGCTACTCCAGTCCTTCTGGAGGTTCCCAGGCTAGGGGTCAAATCAGAGCTGTAGCTGCCAACCCATGCCACAGCCACAGCAACGCAGGATCCGAGCCGTGTCTGCGACCTATACCACAGGTCATGGCAACACCGGATCCTTAACCCACTGAGCAAGGCCAGGGATCGAACCTGTATCCTCACAGATACTCTTCAGGTTCGTTAACCCCTGAGCCATGATGGGATCTCCTCCATTCTTTTTTATGGCAGGACACTATTCTGTGTGTGATAACATTTTGTTTATCCACTCATCCATTAGTGGACATTTACATTCTTTCCACCTTTTGGCTATTGCGAATAGCGCTGCCATGATGATGTATCCCTGTTTTTAGTTCTTTGGTTACATGCCTAGGAGTGGAATTGCAGGGTCTTATGTTAATTCTGTGTTTAACTATCTGAGGAACTGCCAAAATGTTTTTCACAGTGCCACTTTTCTGTGAATTAACTGATATGTTCTTTTGTCTTCTGCTTTCTGATTTAGAAGTTATATACTATATTTTTACTTTTAATATTACTGTTAAGTTTTGATCCGAATTGATTTAAAGTTTTAAATTTAGTCAGTATCTCTACCTCCTCAAAAAATGCAAGGATTTTAGAAAGCTTTAACTCTAATCATTCCCCTTCACAGTTTCCCTCTTTGTCTAATATCCCTTTGTTTTAAACTTTCCCCAGATTAGTTGCTATTGTCATTATTTTTATTGTTATTTCTCATTTAGGTTTATCTAAATGTTCACATATTTCTAGTCTGCCATTGCTTGAAATCTGCTCTTTTTTTTCTGGGTTTAGTTTTTTTTTGGGAAGTTAATCTCTTGATAGTTCATTTAGTGAAGGTCTATGATGGTAAACTTTTTTAGTCTTTGTCTAAAAATGTTCTCTTTTTTTAAAATTATAGTTGATTTACAGTGTTGAGTCAATTTCTGCTATGCAGAACGGTGACCCAGTCATCCATGTATATATATATATCTTCTTTTTCTCATACTCCATCACTTCTATCCCAAGAGATTGTATATAGTTCCCTGTGCTATAGTTTGCATCTACTAACCCCAAACTCCCAGCCCATCCCACTTCTCTGCACGCCCCCCCACCACAACCACAAGTCTGTTGTCTATGTCTGAGTCTGTTTCTGTTTTGTAGATAGGTTCATTTGTGCTATATTTTAGATTCTACATGTAAGTGATATTATATGATATTTGTCTTTCTCTTCCTGACTTTCTCACCTGCATGAGGAGAAAATGTTTTCATTTTGTCCTTGCCTTTAATATTTTAAATACTAAAGATGTGTTTTGTTAAAGAAATTGTTGTTTATAGATAATCTATCTTTTTGCTAAGGTTTTTCTCATTGTCTTTGGTATTCTGGTAGTTTTAAGATGACATATCTTGGTGTGGATTTACTTTCCCATGTACCACTGGAGATTTACTGTGTTTCTCTGAGGATTTATGTCTGGTAGGTTATTAGCAATTCTCTTTTCAGTAATTTCCTTTCTCACATTCTCTTTATTCTTTCCTTCTGGAACTTCTTTTAGATGTTATTGGACTTAAAGTTTTTTTTCCTCTTTATTTATTCTTTCATATATTTTATCTCTTTTCTGGTTGAGTTGCATTCTGAGTAACTATCATCTGATAGCTCCTAGTAATTTATTATCTCTTCACTGTATCTAATTTATTTTTTTAAGCTTAACAAAAGTTTTCTCTCAACTTTAAAAAAGTATTAACCCATAGAAAAGTTGAAAGAATAGTATGTGAACACCTACATTCTGCAGTTTAAGACTTTTTTTGCATTTTAAATTATAGTTGATTTACAATGTTGTGCCAATTTCTGTGACTCAGTTATACATATATGTACATTCTTTTTTTTGTTCTTTTCTATCATGGTCTATCCCAGAAGATTGGATGCATTTGTTTTCTCTCTCTTTCTCTCTCCTCTTCTTTCCTCCCACACATACACTTTTCATGATCCATTTGAAAGTAAAATTCAGATATCATGGCATTTCACCCCAAAATATATCAGCTTGCATCTCCTAAAGACAAGAACATCCTCCTTTGTAACCACAGCACCATTATCACACCAAAGAAATTTTGCATTGACTCAGTAACACCCACTAATGTAAAGCCCACAATCAAATTCCTCCCCGATGGCTCTAAAATGTTCTTTGGGTCTTTAGTTTTTTATCCCGGGATCCATTTAAGGTTCACACACCTGTGGTTGCTGTGTGTCTCTAATCTCTTTTAATCTCAAACAATTTCCCTCCTTTTTCGATTTTTCATGGTGAGTGTAGACTTGTTGTCTCACAGAATGACCGCTTTCTAGATATGTCCGTTTCATGATTAGGTTTATGTTAAACAGCTTTTGGAAGACAATACGTACGTGATGTTGTGTACCACCCATTACATCACAACAGGAACATATAATGTCTGTTTGTTTTATTTCTGGTGATGCTAAACTGAGTCAGTCCATTAGGGTTTCTGCCAGTCCTTCCGTCATTGTATTGTATTATCTATTGTTACGGTAAAAGTAACTTTCCCTTTTGCAATTACTAAGGAATCTGTAACTTGCAGACCATAGGAATATCCTGTGCCTCAAAAATATTTCAATCTGTGCTTTGAGCTTCCATTGATGGTCTTTTCACATATTAGGGATTTATAAAATGTCGATTTTCTAATTTCTGTCATTTTATCATTCCTTTTCCATTTATTAGTTGGCAGTGTTTTATAGAGAGGTGCTTTCTGTTATCTATCCCTGCCCCTCTTTCCTCCTCTAGTAGAAGACTCATGGATTACAAAAATATGTATTTCATATTTTGCTATCCATCATCATCATTATATGCTTAGAAGTTTTTTATTTCTATGACTGTATTTGCTTTTCAGAGCTGCCCATTTTTTTTTCTCGTATTGTCTATTTCCATTCTTTTTTTAAAAAGTTTCCCTACTATCTCTAATTACAGCCTGTTTTAGGTTGTTGTTCTATTATCTCAAATTCTTGGGAGTCCTAGTTGTTGTGTCAGCTGGTTTTAACTATGGTGGATTATTTTCTCATATATTTAACAGGTTTTTTTTTGTTTTGAGCATATTTTCAATGGGACTTAAAAAAAGAAAAACTCTCTCTCTCCAGGGGAATCTTGTGTGACCTGCTTTGTAGAAGGGCCCCTCCAGATAATTTTATATTGCTTCAGTTAGGTGTGCTGGAATATCACTGGCTTGGGGAAATTTTAGGTTAATTTCTTATATTCATAAGTAGGGTCAATTTATGCTCAGTTCAGTGTTTTCATCAAATAGAATGTACAGTAATTGATCCATGTTTTCATACTCTTGGGACATCTTTCTTTTGTAATCGTAACTAATTGAACCAAGTAGCCAGTGCCAAAGACAGAGGAAGGAGCCTCTTCTTGTCTCTGTTTTAATGCTGAGAGCTGATGAACTATTCTGAGTGTTGGTGCATAGGCAGTAGGGCATCTTCAGAAACCGCATGACCCAGCCCGTCAGTCCTCTCAGAGCCCTGGTATTAGGTCGTGTTCCTCAGCGAGTGGCCATGCTTAGGCTTCTCCCAAGGTACAGGTGAGGCACCCATGCCCACAGAGGGTAAATGACTTCCCCAGGGCCACTCAGATTGGAGGGATCGGAGGAAAGAACTCTGGTCTCTGAGTGGCTCTTTCTGTCCACCCAAGACTCCGTTATTCAGGGATTGAGTCCTGGCCCCAAGTAGCTCTGAACACCTGCAGTGCCCTGGCTCTTGTCTCTCCCTTAGGGACACAAAGAGGAGCTTGGCTGGGCAGGGGAGGTCTCAGACCCAGCAGGCAAGCTGGGTGACTGTGGCCTGGCTCCATGGATTTATTGGATGTGCACTTTAACACAAGACTCTGGGTTATCTACAAAATTGCATTTTGAAAAAGTGTTTTGAATCCTTGATTTATCTTTTTGTCATTGTTTTTCATAATGGGTTTCACTCAAAGGCAAGAACATGCTTTTAAACTGACCTTTTAAACTTTGTAATGCTTATGCCACCAAGGGACACATGAAAGGAACAATAGCGCATTCCCTGAGTGTGAGTGCTAGCATGGTCTCCTCTGCTGAAGAGATCCATGGGAAACGGCACCAAGCATCTGAACTGGGCTCTTGCAGCTGATGGATGGCCTCAGGGTGGAAGTCTCATGACCAGGAAGAGGCCCAGTTGTACCCTTGCTGCAGGAACATCATCCACACCCTCTCCTCAGGGCTCGTGGCCTTGTGACCATGCGCGTGCCCCTGCCGCTTTGCCCTCAGGAGCTGAAGGGGCCACTTGGGAGGTTTGGACTTTGTCTCCCAGTCCACAGGAAGCCATGGAGGGTTCTGGGCAGGGGAAGGAGCCATAAAATGGAAAAAAGAGCAAAATAGAGCATTTGGAGCCAGCAGCCTGGGTTTGAGCCCTGCTGGCTCTGGCACTTCTAAGGTATGTGACCTGTGGCTGTCACCTAGCTTCTGTGAGGGTCACTCCAGTAATTTGCACCTGTTTACAGAGCACTGACTAGGTGCTGGGCATGCAGGATGCAAAGGGAGAGAGAATCCCACAGTCCCTCGTTCCTGCTTGGTTGTTTCTCTTACTTGTGTGAACTAGTTTCCCATGGCTCGTAGGACAAAGTACCATGAATGCAGTGACTTAAAACAACATACGTTTATTATCTTACTGTTCCCGAAGACCGAAGTCTGAAGTGAGGTCCACTGGGCTAGTCAAGGTGTTGGCAGAGCTCATTCTTTCCAGAGGCTCTGGGGAAGGAGCTTTCCTTGCCTTTTTCAGCTTCTGCTGGCCACCCACGTTTCTTGACTTAGGGCTCCTCCCTCTGTCTTCAGACATCACCTGATCCTTTGTTTCCATCATCATACCACCCCTCCTCTTCTGTGTCAAATCTCTGCCTCCCTCCACAGGCACACTTGTGATTAGGTTGGCCCCACCTAAATAATCCCGGCTGCTTTCTTTCATCTCAAGATCATTCATTTAATCCAATTTGCAGGGTTCTTTTCACCCTATAAGGTACCATTTGCAGGCTCCTGGGATTAGGATGTGGATCTCTTTGGGGTGCATTGTTCAGCCTACCACCCAATGTCATGTTGCAATTTATGTCTGTTTATTTTACGCAATTGGGTAAGGAGAGAGACCTGCCAGATAACTGCCACATATTTGCTAGGTGAGTGAGTGAAGAAATGAATGAATGCATGGTTTGGAGTTGAGAAGAAGGTAGCAATCCATCTGGGCTACAGAGGCTCAGAGTGAGTCCACCAAGGGCTATTGTAGCTGGAGTGGACAGCTTGTGAGGAGGCGTAGAGGATGGGCTGAGACATTCGGCATGGAGGAGAGTGAGGGTGCAGAGGGAGGCGAGGCTGGGGCACTCGGTGGCCAGGTCACAGACAGTCCATAGGGCACCCTAGCGGGCCTGGATTTTGTTTTAGAAGGAAGCAGTGTTGTGTGGTGGTTACTGCCGTTATCTGTGGAGTCATTACCTGGGTTCACATCCCTGTGCTGCCACTTATTTGCTGTATAGCTGGGGAAGTGACTGACGTCTCTGAGATTCAGTACACCAACTACTTCATAAGGTTGTTCTGAGGAGCAGATGACTTTCAACGCTTACACAGCAATCAGCACACTGCCTGGAACAGTCAAAGGGATCAGAAAGTATTTTCTGTTGTTCCCATCATTGTGTAGACGTGACTACGGTTGTTGATGATCTTTGAAGAATTTCAGTAAGCTGTGGCATGGTCAGATTTGCTTTGTAGAGAGATGCTTTGACACCCAGGGGAAGATCTGGGGGCCAAGAAACCAGTTAGGAGCCTGTTAGAATGATCTCGGTGAGAGATGGAGAGGCAGAAGGCATAGGTGGGTATGAGAGGGATGCTGCCGTTGGGATGTTCCAGAGATGTTTTTACTCCTGCTGATCCCTGCTCAGAATGTTTCAAGGTGGGTTTTTGAGGCCATCTGGCACCTGTGCCTCAGTTCTTGCTTTTCAGATAGGGATACCGAGGCATGGCAAGGGGAAGGCACCTTGCCTTGGTCTCCAGATGACACAGTGACAGAAGGGATAGACAGAGATGGGACTTAGGTCCTTGGCTTTAGTGGCAGCGCCGGCACCGGTGGGGGAAGACGGCTGGTGGAGGCTTCTGGTAAAAATGCAGTTCGTCATTGATGGGCGCGGCGGCAAGGTGGCTGTGACACGGCCTCTGTGTTGACCCCTCCACATCCTTCCACTGCCCCCCCATGCCCTAGCTCCCCTTTCCATCTTGTTTTTCACGATTCCCCACAAGAACGCTTACCAAATCTGGTAGCACAGGGGCATAGAAATGTTGTGGTTTTGAATTGAGGAAAATGGGCTTGGCTGAGTGGGCGGGGAACTAGGGGAGGCTCAGGCTGCCTGGGAGGGTGGGGGAAGGAGCTCAGTGTTCCAGCACCAGAGAAGCAAACCCTGAGTCCAAAGCAGTATGTGCTCAGGGATTCGGTACTGCGCGTCCTCCACGGTCTTCCACTCACGCCCCTTCATACATCTTCAGGAGGAAGCCAGTTCAATAGAACGCGCCGTGGCAAGATTACAATTGTTACTTCAATCATATCTTTCCCTGCAAGGATGTTGGAGGAAAATATATTTCAATGCCACGTTCAAAAGAGCTGTCATTTTTAACATAGTAAATGGGTTTTTCAAGACGGTGATGTAATTTCGTTATTTTTAATATGTTCTTTTTAAAAATGATTTTACTTTAGTTCAGATAGATACATGCTGGGGGGAAAAAATCTAAAGAGAACTAAAACACAGGTGGGCCATTTTAAGAAAGCTCTATGTGCACAGGTTTACAAATCCAGATCATGGGATGTACTCTTTGGTGCATGCTAGAGGTTTCTTATAAATGGCTGGTGATAACTTGACAAGAAAGTGGAGAGAAAGGAAACACTTAAAAAAAAGAGATGAAAAGAAACCTGTGCAGTGATTGCAAGAACTTGATTTGTGCGTGTATGTGTGTATGTCCCAGCAGGATTACAGTGGCATCATAATACTAGCTTGCATTTGGTTCTTGGCAAGGGTCAAACTCTAGGGTTTGTCATCCTGTATTGGCTGGGGTGTGCATGTGTGTATACACAGAATTGAAGAGCACCTGTGAGGTGATTTGGTCCTATCCCATATGGAACCTGTGGCCCAGAGAGGGAGCGTGCGGATACCAGGCACACACAGAATGGCAGGGCCAGGCTAGAGGGAACCCAGCTCCTGAAACCCCATGCAGTGCCCCTCCCATTCCTCTCTGCTGTTTGCATTTCTCTGCCATTCGCCTCTGGTACACGGACATTTCCTTTCTTTTCTAGGAAAAATCAGTTGTCGGCGTCCAACAAGGTCGATGAGGAGCTGGCTGTGCTTCAGATTGGTAGGTACCAGTGAGACCTAAGTGCTGTACCCACCAGGGTCCAGGGGCTTCATTTGGTTCATCCGGGAGGTGGAGGGGCTCTCTACTGCTGGGGAGGGGGCTCCTTTCCTTCCACCCCACCTCAGGAAGAAGAGGCTGGCCTGGGGAGTGAAACAGGTTTCTCTCATTCTGCTTGATGCCTTCTTCCACTGCCTGTCTCTCCTGGAGAAATCATTTTAAGTCTGAACATTTCTAGAAGCATCCTGAGAGGGAGGGGGCAGAGGAGCCTTCCATGCATTTGGAGGTTCTTTTAGGACCACCGAGAACCTACAGAGGTCTCCAGAAGACAGTCCTCAGTCAAAATATTATTGTATAGCTCTGCCTGGAGAAGTCCATCCTTTAAAGCAGTTTACAGACATACTATTGAGGTATAAAATATGAACAACGAGGTGGATCGGTGCACAGACCTTTAGTGTTCAGGTCAGTGCCCTGCCACACATGTATGCATCTGTCTGTCTCCTCTCCAAGGTCAAGGGAAGAACCTGTCCATCCACTCTTTCGTTTTGAAGCCTCCTTTTTTTCCTCTTTCTGGAATTTTCCACTCCCCAGAGGCTTATGTGTTCGCAGGCCTTGGCATAGGCAGCGGTAGAATAAAGGATGACAACCAAAGGACCAGGCAGGGAAGGATGAGGCTTGAGTGCGTTGACGTTTTCCCTCCTCCTGGAAGCTGGCAGTTTACCTGTTGGACCATTTTGACGTATAAGAGCTGCTCACATCCTTTTCCTCTCCTTTTAAGCACTTGCTTTTACAGCAAAGGAAGAAAGCAGCTCGCCCTTTGGAAGTGACTTGTGTGAGACACGCCGTCTGACAGTTTGCTTTGATGAAGTTGAAAGGCGGGGGCAGGCTTTGGAATGATGGAGGCGGGGGTTTGTTTATTCTGCTCAGTTCTCTTCAGAGGGAACGGTTCCTCAGAGTTTTAATCATCAGTGGGGTTGCTGGTGGGATCACTCGGCCTACCCAGGAAGGGTGGACTTGGTTGGGCACAGGGCTGTGCAGAATGAGGCACGGAGCCGGGAAACCCTGGCATCTGAAGCCTTTCTGTAAAGCACTTTAAGATTTTCTAATGAAAGCCACTCCTGTTTAGACAGAAAGCGAAGCAGTTCCCGGCCTTCAGAACCCAGAGGGCTTCTATTGGGAGGAAGGCTTTTAGCTATTCTCTCAGAACCCAGATGTTTGAAGTGTGTGTGTGCTTCTGGAGGGAGGCCGACCCCTCTTGGCTAGTGGTTCGGCTGACGATTTAGAGAAGGAGATGGAGATAAAGGATAAGAGGTCGTGAAACCCGGTCACTGAGAGAAAGAGAAAGAGGAGCTTTGTGGTGGAGAGGCTCTAAAATTTGGTTAGAGGAACAGCATTCTCTTCCCCACCCCAGTGAATCCTTCTTTGGTTCAATTCAGCAAACTTCTGTTAGCAGCTACGTGTTCGGGCACGTGCAGGACTGTTGAAAGCTGACAGAGGTGATGATGAAAGTGGCCCTGCCTTCTTGGAGGGCAGGGTTGGATGGGTCAGAGGAAGAGAGGTGTCCCCTGATGGCAACACACAGAGCAGATGACCAAAAGCTCTTCACTGCTTCAAGAGGTGAATAAGCCAAGTTCTGTGCTGGGTTTCAGAAATTCCGATAGTGAGGTAGTATTTAGACTGGGTTGAAGGATGGACAAGGTCTGTCAAGAAAAGAAGTGAAATGAGTGGTGTTTGAGTCTGTCTCTGCATGTGTGTGGAGGATAGATTTTAGGTGTAAGAGCCTGGACATGGCGCGACTAGTGAGGAGGCTCTTGGAATAGTCCAGAAGAGGGGTGACTTGGCCCGTGTTCTGTCTGGGGAAGTCCTATGGGTATTGTAAGATCCTGCTCAAATACTTACCTCCTATGGGATGGGTCCCTGGCCCTTCAAGGCAGAATTGTTTGCCTCTTCTCCTCTGCCTTTATAACCTTTGCACTTGTCTCCACTGTAGCTCTTTTTTTTTTTAGCTCTTGCCACAGCCACAGCAGTGACACAGAGGGATTCTTTTTTTTTTTGGTCTTTTTGCCATTTCTTGGGCCGCTCCTACGGCATATGGAGGTTCCCAGGCTAGGGGTCGAATCGGAGCTGTAGCTGCCAGCCTACACCAGAGCCACAGCAACGCAGGATCCGAGCCGCATCTGCGACCTACATACACCACAGCTCACGGCAACGCCAGATCGTTAACCCACTGAGCAAGGGCAGGGACCGAACCCGCAACCTCATGGTTCCTAGTTGGATTCGTTAACCATTGCACCACGACGGGAACTCCTCCACTGTAGCTCTTATACCGTGTTATTTGTTTGAGGTCTCTGTCTCCCCGCCTAGGCAGTGAGCTCCTTAAAGTCAAGGGTGGTGTTTTAATCATCTCTGGACCTCCTCTGTCCCTCATAATACTGGCACATCATGGGGGCTCCATAATGTGCACAATGAACAAGTAGAAAAGCAATGATACATTCCCGTAACAGCTGAGCGAGGAAGGTGGGGGAAATGTATGGGGCTTTCCAGAGGCTCGGTGGTCGGAGGAGGCTGGAGCAGCATGGTGTGGGAGGAGGCTGGAGCAGCCTGGTGTGGGAGAAGGCTGAGGTTTCGGCCTTGGGTCCCTGGGGGAGGGTTGGAGAGATGGAGTCTGTTATCAGAATGGAAGCCTGGAGGGGTGCTATGCTGAGATTCCTGAGTCTGGAGGTGTTGGGGCACTTTCAGAAGATAGCTTGTTGGTAGGAAGTACTGGGAATCTGGAAAAGGGGTACAGGGGCCTCTATTAAGTATTACTATACATATGTATATGTTTTCCTCCAAAGGAAAAGTAAAATGGAATGGGAAACAAAAGCCTTTGCTTCTTTTCAACCACGCATTTACACCAGGGCCTTAAAAATAGCATTTTCAAACCACTGGCATTTGCATGTTGTCTGCTTGGCCAACATGTCATGCTGGGGTGCTTGTTTTCCTTTCCACGGCCGTCCCACCATGTCTGGGCGTGAGGCTTGCTGCATGGTTCTGAACTGACTGCCTGCACAGGGACCAGCTGCCTCCTGGGAGCAGCCAAGGGAGACTGCCTCCCCCTGGGCACTCTACCCAGTCTACTCCCCCTGGGCCCCTGCTCCCACCCTCAGACTTAATTCATGGGGCTGGAGCAGAGTGTGTTTCAGCCCTGGCTCCCTCCTGGACAACCTCAGACTAAACAGAAGCCTCCAAATAGGCTTAAATCCTGCCCCCTCTGGGCCTCCAGGAAATAGTCTGACTGGAGGCATCACAAGGACACTTCAGAGCCTGGCAGAATCCTATTACTCTCCCCTTCTGTTTGGGCCTCAGGTGCTTAGGGTTGAATTAATCCCACGTCCCTATTTCTTCGTGAACATTCTCAGTGTTGCTCTTTGCTCATCGGCTTCTCTCCCCTCGGCCTGGCCTTCCTTATGTCCCCTTGGCCCCACCCCCACACTCCCATGACCCTCCTCTCCATAAGTGACCATCCTCAGCATCTAGCGATTTCTTATTACCTGTGAATCGTTCTTGGAAAATGCGTAGTGTTGTTTTCCTTGCATATATTTATAACGGAAATAAATTGTGTTATGTTATGTATCCCACTTCTTTCTTACTTTCTCCACCATGTTTTCAAGACCTGAGTATGTTGATGGGTGAACATCTGGTCTTTATTTCAGGGTATTATTGTAAGGCTGTGTCACAGGGAGGCTTTTTCAGAGACCCTAACTCAGAGAGGTTCTCATTTAAATTCCAGACTTATTTGAAAATTTTTTCCGTCTTGAATCTGTCTCCCTTACAATGGACTGAGCCTCCAGGAGTTGGCCGCATGCTGTATCCAGTCCTCCTCCAGGGCAGAAAGGGAGGCTGTAGAATAAGATATAAGGCGTGTGTCCTGGGGATGTTCATCTTTTGACACCATCTCTGAAGATGTGGGTCTGGGCCAGTGACATTTCTATAGTCCAGGTGCACAGGATGATGGCAGAGAATGTTGGTTTCTGTACCGAGTGGCATGCTTTTAAAATCGTCATTTAATCTTGGGAAAATGGGGGAAGTCTCCAGAGGCTCTCTGGAGACCAGCCTGCGGCTTTGCCAGCATAATTGCCTTGGGCTGTTTTCACGTGGGTCCTTCAGCTGAGTGTTCTGGTAAATGCTGCGCCAGTGGATGTAATGCCTCGCTGGCTGGGAAGGCACAGGCTAGGCTGCCAGGACTCAAGAGGGGACCCTCTCTGGTCCTCAGTCGCTCAGCTATAAGAAGACTGTGTCTAGAATGTGACTTAGTGTCCCTTGGGTTGGAGGTCCAGGGAGGTCTGACAGGCAGGATGGCAGAGCGATTGGGAGTTGCCCTGGGTTTGTAGTCTATCTCTGCCACTTTCCATCTGTGTGACTTTAGGCCAGTTGCTTAACGTCTCTAAGCCTCTGTTTCCTCATCTCTAAGTGGGGTGATGATAATTACTCTCTGATGGAGCTGTTTTGGGGCTTAGGTTATAAAATACAAGTGGTTAATAAATGAAAACCACAATAGCCATAATCTATTATGACTATTACTGTTCTCTCAGGAAGGATGGCATTTTCTTTCTAATTCTGCCCTCTTCATGTTTGTCCTCAGGGGCACAGATTTGTGGCTCACAAAGAATTTTCTGAGCCAGACTTTTCTGGGCCCGATTTACGTGTCCACAGGCAGAGCTTTCTAGTGGGCCCATAGCCAAGTCCCACCTGCCAGCATCTTTGTGGACTGGACCAGCACAAGGGTGACAAGGAGCAAAGGCTCTCACTCTGCCTTGTTCCTTCTGATGTCGGCTTGGGAGCCCCCGAGGGGATGGGGTGGATGGTGGACCCCTTATTATTGGACTTACTCCAACCATCTCAGAACTCATCAGTGTTCTAGGAGTTAAATGGCTTCCTAGTCTCTTCTCCGTGGGTCCTAACAAGGAGCTCACATGGCTGTGGTTTTCTTTCAGAGGATGTGGAGGATGAATTGGTAAAGGAAGAAGTCATCCTGTCTCCAGTCCCATCAATGCTCAAGCTGCAAGTAGCATCAAAGCCCATCGACCTCTCAGTGGCAAAGGTGGGTGTCAGCTGAAACAGGTAGGGTGATACGTCTTGATTGGCATTTGTGTGAATTGCTCTGGTGTGAATTCAAGCCATCTTGATTGAGTTAGTGTGGATGAGGCAATTTCCACCTCTCTGGCCCCATTCGTCTTGTTAAAATCTCTTGGTCAGGAGTTCCCATTGTGGCGCGGCAGAAATGAATCCGACTGGGAACCATGAGGTTGCGGGTTCAATCCCTGGCCTCGATCAGTGGGTTAAGGATCCGGTGTTGCCGTGAGCTGTGGTGTAGGTTGAAGATGAACCTCGGATCTGGTGTTGCTGTGGCTGTGGTGAAGGCCGGTGACAACAGCTCCAATTATACCCCTAGCCTGCAGACTTCCACATGCTGTGGGTGTGGCCCTAAAAAGGACCAAAAAAAAAAAAAAAAAACCTCTCAGTCATTGTTAAAATGGAAAGTTGCATGTGATGTGGAAGAAAACCTGAATGGAGGGTCAGGAAAACTGGGGCCTAGTCCTGGCAGCTTTCTTTCCCTCTCCCTCCCTGAGATAAAAGGTGAGACTCCAACCTCCTCCCAGTCATTCCCTGTCCAGCTCTTCTGGTTCAGAGCTGCTTCACCACATCCGCAATCAGTAACTTCAGAGCTGTGAAGGGAACAGGACAATTGTCCTCATTAGCTTCACTCTGCTCCTACACTGTTGGCAGAGCTGGACTCAGGCTGGGCTGCAGTGAGGGAAGGACAGGGAAGTGGGGCCAGTTCTTCAGCACCATCTGGATTCTCCCCAGTGGCCTCCTGGAGTCAGGAATCGGGGAGCCGGTTCCTGACCTTAGCAGCCTCCTTTGCAGGGATGTCCTGGATTCTCCAGCATCTCTGCTGCCAGACGGCCTCGCCCACCCCCAGGGCCAGCGGTTCCTGCAGGATGGGTTGCTCTTCCTGCTGTCCTCCACTGGCTTTTCAGCCAGGATCCAGGAGGGAAAAATAAAACTCCTGGGGACCCAGCTGACCCTGTTCTCTTCCTACTCACCAAGTATTTACTCAGCATATGGATAAAAAGCTGAAGGTTTTTTTCGAGGATTTGTCCTTCTCCATCCCTCTCCTCCCTTTTGCTTCCTTCTTTTGAAACCACAGGGAGGGGGTCAGACACATTTAAGTGGCCCTAAGCCTAGGGATAAATGGTCTGGCTGTCTGCAAGGCTATGGTGCTTTGCAGTGAGTACTACTCTTTTGGGAAGGGCCCGCTGGAGGCCCCCCAAGACCACCCAGCAGTAGCATCTCCAAAAGCAGCTGAAAAAAACTGAGGCAGAGAAGAGGAGGATCCAAGACATGGCATCCCCAGCAAGTAGGACCCAGGTTTCCAAGCCTATAACCCTATGACCTGGCCACCATACTGTCCTTGCTGGGAGCTGTCATTGTGTGATCAGAGGACAGACATGGGCTTCAGCCAGAAAACCCAGGTTCCTATAGTTTCTAGACTCTCAGGAAACTCAGTTCAAATACATGGATGACTGTAGTTGGTGCAAAGAGGGCCACAGCCCTGGCAGGTGAATTCACGCATCCCTCCATCCCGTGTGCTGCCGGTCCACCCTTGATGACATGTTAGACAAATGCTCTGTCATAGAGGTTTCCCTTGTACTTAATGAAAGATAAAAAGAAATGATTCTAGAGGGAAATAATGTGAGTCTCTAGGAAGGATCTGATGAGGAAAGGGACTCTTGAGCGGGAAGTGACAGAATCCACGTGCTGGCCCTTGAGACTCCTGGATGTAAAATCATGACAGAGAAGCAGCAGCCAGCGTGGGAGAGTGTGTCTGGGGAGAGGCTCTCTTTCCCATCCAAGGGCTGGTCAGCAGAGAGGGGTTGGCACTTTCTGGGGGTCTGGAGGGTGAGCCCTGGAAGATGAATATCAGCCAGAAGTTTCGAGAAGACAGAGCTGTGAAAAATAGAGGGTTGCTTTGGGAGGTGGTGGGAGTCCCTTCCCTTGGTGGTTGGGGTATACAAGCCAAGTTTGGGGGGACTGCTCTCTGGTGGTATTGTGAGAAAGGGTTGTACCAGTGTGGGGTTGTCAAACATTTTCTGTTAAGGGCTAGATAGTATATTTTGGGCTCTCTGTTGCAACTACACAACTCGGCCATTGTAATGTAAACATAGACAATATGTAAACAAATGGACATTGCTGTGTTTCAGTAAAACTTATTTACAAAGCAAGTGGGGGGGGGGCTAAATTTGGCCTGTGGGTCACAGTTTGCTAGAGCACCAGTTGTCAGATTTGACTGTGCCTACAGAAATTACCTGCAGTTTTAGAAGCTACAGGCACTAGTGTCTGCCACCCAGGGATTCTGCTTTAGTTGGCCTGGCATGTGGTCTGTGCGTCAGGATTGTTCAGAGCTCCATAGGTGATTACAGTGTGTGGTCAGGCTCCTCTGAAATCCCTAGTAAAACTAAAATTTTGTGTTTCAAGGAACCTCTAAGGAACATAAAAAGATTTTGGCCTGGGTGGGCACAGGCATGTTTGGTTTACAGATGTTCCAGGGGTAAGAGCCTCAGGGTTGATTTTCTCCTTCCTCAAATATGAGAAGAATGGG
Organism: Phacochoerus africanus; assembly: GCF_016906955.1. NCBI lineage: Eukaryota > Metazoa > Chordata > Mammalia > Artiodactyla > Suidae > Phacochoerus > Phacochoerus africanus. The sequence goes on along the minus strand of NC_062559.1, from coordinate 42,133,620 downwards.
TTTGCAAAATAAAAAGAAAATAGATTACCCTGCTGGAAAACAGATTACGCTGCTAGAATTCAAGACCAGCTCCTGTGGGAATGCAAACACCCAGCAGTGTATTGTTTGCTTTTAAAACAACCAATAAAACTCTCTTTTCTCCTGACAGGACATAAAGACCCTTCTGTTTGGGTCCAGCCTTTGCTGTTTCAATGAAGAATGGAAACTTCAGAGTTTTGCCTTTAATGACGCAGCCTCGTTAAAATATGGCATTGTGCAGAACAAGGCAGGTTGTTTTTAAGCTTCCCAGGGACTTTCTCTGGGCCCACCGTGGATGGAGGTGCCTGTCCCTGGGCTTGGTAAATCCTGTGAGGATCACCTGGGCTAGCCCCACATTTGCCCACTTGTCACCCCGGGGGGGATCCTCACATGTGGCTGGCAGAGCAACAGCAATGCATGGTGCTGGAGTCCTCGCTGAGAGGCGGCAGAGGGGCCCTGCATCTGGGAGGGGGTATCAGAGAAGGTCCTTAGGCTGATGTTGAGAAATGACATTGCAGGCAGAACTGGAGAAAGGACACTGGAGGCAGGTGGCTGCACGCACAGAGGGAGGCTGTGTGAAGGTCCAGGATCTATAGGAAGTGGTAAAAGTATTAAGCCTGGGAGCTCTCGTTGTGGCTCAGGGGTAACAAACCTAACTAGTATCCATGAGGATGCAGGTTCCATCCCTGGCCTTGCTCAGTGGGTTAAGGATCCAGTGTTGTCATGTCCTATGGTGTAGGTCGCAGACGCGGCTCGGCAGCTGCAGCTCTGATTCGACCCCTAGCCTGGGAACTTCCATGTGCTGCAGGTGCAGCCCTAAAAAGACAAAAAAAAAAAAAAAAGTATCAAGCCTGAGGACCAGAAGTGCATGAAGAGGGAAAAACATAGGTAGATGGTGGCAGGATTTGAACATGGCTTATATACGTTTCTCAAGATACACACTTTTAGGGCCAGAAGATACTCTAAATCTGGTGGCTCATCCAGGTTCCATTTCTCAAGCCCCAGAAGCCTCCCCTGCCTACACTGCCTGAGGAAGAGCTCCAGACCACCTGCTTCTCTCCCCAACACGGCCAAGTCAGCATGTGTTCTTGCACCCCGAGTACAGGGCACTCGTGGCCCGCTGCTCTGACGGTCCTCGTACTTACTGATGCCTTCAAGGACCCTCTCCCTCTAAGACACCCCTACTGGGTGCTGAGGCAGGCCTCCAGCTAGACCTAGATTGGTCAGACAAGCGGAGGCTGCCCAAAGGGCTAACTTCTAGCTGAGCTGCTACAAGGAGGCTTCCTGGAGGAGGCCTTTAGGATGGGCCTTGAACCTGGGCAGTCAGTTGACACGCTGAGGCCGTGGCCATGGAAACAGGATGCCTGTGGGGATAGCCCTGGCTCCCCACTCGCCTGGTTGTGAAGAGCCACTTTCCTCCCATCACACCACAGACTTGCTCCTTCCTCTAACAAGGGGCACCAGGGCCTTTGTCCCCCCCTGCCCAATTCAGGTCAGCTTCCTAGAAGTCGTCACCGTGTCAGAAAACCCTGTTTGAGGGGCGTCGGCTCCCCATGTTCTGTAACCTGCAGAGGCTGGTTCTGGAGGCAGAGCCGCTCTGGCTCTGCCCTGAGCCAGTTCTCACGGGCACTCATGCTCAACCCTCTTTGCAGGGTGGTCCCTGCGGGGTTCTGGCGGCTGTCCAAGGCTGTGTCCTACAGAAGCTCCTGTTTGAAGGAGATAGTGGAGCCAGCTGCGCTCGGTAAGTCAATGCTCATTCCGGCAATATCTTCTTTTCCCAGAGCTTCTCCACACTGTCCAGAAAAAATAAGCAAGGAAATGTGTGTGTTCCCTGATATTTCCCGTCTTCTGGAAAGGGAAATGGCAGCTGGCTAACAGGGCCAGTGCTGACCGGTCTAAGTGACCTCCGTGCATCTCTGAGAGCAGGGAGGCTGGCAAGTCATGCTCATAGGGGATGCGGCGGCTGGGCAGCTCAGCAGCTGCCCGAATCCCGACCACACGTCACTCTGCTGACCCTCCATCCCCACGGAGCCCAGCTCTTCCTCCCCTCGTTACCCCACCTCTGTCAGCAGCCATCTCCACGCAGTCCAGACAGCCCCACACGATACAGCTGCTCGCCCCTGGCCATTCACTCTCCACCTTATACCCTGAATAGTTGCCCGTGGCCCCTCATTCTCATTTTCACTCCCTCATCAGGCATTTCTGGAACATTCTCTCTGTGCAGGCACAAGTGATACAGAGAGGCACAGATGCATTCTCTCTCCTCCAGAGTGCTCTGTGAAGTTGAGTTATGGAGAGAAACCCATAATCCTATCTTGTGGTTGGTACTGAGATAGAAGGATTATTGAGGGGCTGGCCAGGACCGGGGCAGCTCAGCCAATCTGAGAGGACAGCCCTCTTACCTGAACCAGTAACTGCCTGCCCAGTTGTACCGAGTCACCCTCAGGCTACAGAACTTCTGGCACTTTTTTTTTTTTCTTTCAGTTGAAATCTACCATACATAAAAAAGTACACAACTCAAAAAAGTGCACAACTCATATGTGTTCTGCTCTGTGAATTATTGTCAAATCACATGCCTGTGAACATATCACCCAGCTCAAGAAGGAAAATATTTCCAGCACCCCAGAAGCATCTTCCTTCCTCCATTCTCCTTCCCAGTGTTGTAATTAAGTGGATTTGGAAATCACAGTTTAGTTTTGCCAATTCCTGAACTTTAATTAAAGGGACTTGTTCTTGACATAGGCATTTTGGTGCCTTTTGGTGGGGGGACAACAAAACCCATCCCCCATTTATTCATGTTTAAATTCCTGGGAAAAGCACTAGTTCCCCAGACATCTAGTCAAGCTTGGTGCAAATGGAACACATTTTACCATTTTAAAGGAGGATGTAGCCTTAGAGTTGGAGTAAAGGAAGCTTTTCATGCTTTAATAATAATTTGTTATTTAATAATTTGTTCAATAATGTGGCTTCTCTAGTTACTTTGCAAAGTAACAATCCAAGGTTCATCTTTCAGGCTGAAAGATGCTAACCGTAAGTATAGTGTAGCCGGAAGGAAGCCCAGTGGCATAGCATTTCCACAGCAAGGCCCCACCTTGTCCCATCCCACTCCCCAGCCTGCTCTGGAGTCCAGGCCAGCAAAGCACTGTCCACGCTGTGGCTGGGAGAGCCCCTTGAAGGGGTCAGCACAAGTGCACGCCCTGCCCATCCTCCCTCCTTGCACTGGGGAGAAACACAGGACTCAGAAGGGCAGCCATGGCCTTGGCTTCGTGCCCCCTATGACTGAACATGAGATCCAGACGAATAGGCCACGGAGGACGTGAAGGGAGCTCAGGGCCCAGGGATGTGAGGAGGGTGGGGCAGGCCTTCTGGAGGAGTGACATTTTAATCTTACGGCTGAGCTGGAGGAGGAACTGATTCAGTTCCCACGCAGGCCTGTTCCTCCCTTGATTTTCCCTCCCAGCAAATCCCCTAGAGGCCTTCTCCGGCTCCTGCCACGCAGAGGCTGTGACCTCCCAGCTGAGACAAGCCCGGGCCTGCCTCAAGGCCCCTACCAATGGGTGCCCTTTCTATCCAAGTGATTACCTGTCCCGTGTCTGCCCCTTGGGACACAAGCGCCCTGAGAACAGGGGCCTTCCTGGGCCGCCTGGTCACTAGCTGGTCCCTGGCATCCAGCCCCAGGCCTAGTCCATGGGAGAGGCCTTCAGAATTTTTTTTGGATGAACGCATGGACAAACGCATGGGTTCTCCAGACTAACAGGAGGGGAGGGACAGTATTCCAGCAAGAAGAGCAGTGTGCAGAGGCCTGAGTTGCCTGGAGAGGCCAGGGCAGGGTGTAGAGGGCAGGCCGAGGCCCAGGTGGCAGGTGGGTTAGGGCCAGACTGCCAGAGAGGCCTCGGGTCCAGCAGCCTGCTTGGGTCAAGCTTGGGCCTTGGCCCTCATGGGAAATGTCTCATAACTCATTTCAGCTCCATGTCCTTCAGAGCTGCTTTTGGACTTGGACTTTGGACTTCTCAGGGGAAGTCTTTTCCCAGCCATCAGGAGTGGGTGTTTCTGCCCAAGTTTTCTTGTTGCCTGCCCTGCACCCCCACCAAGGGGATGTAAGAGCCTCTGGACCCCCAGGCATGTCCTCAGGAGAGTTCTACTCTCCACACCAGAGAGGGCAGCCAGGGCTTGGAAGGCAGAAGGTCCTTCAAGCTGGGGGCCCAAGATGGCTCCAGATAGAAAGAAAACTGTACCGGCTGTGGGAAGTGAGTTCTTCCCTACCCGCCACTGCCTGCCAGTCAGCCAGACCTTCCGTTTGTACTGACAGTTGTCTATTTATTTAAGCACCAACTAGATGGAGAGCTTGCCAAGGCTCTGCTGGGAAGAGGGGGCGGAGGGCGGGGGTATTGCAGCCTGGCCCCCAGGGGTTCCCTCTCATCTGAGAGCCTGAGAGAAGAGTCAGGGCCAGCCTAGGTTGAAGGCCCTCAAAGGCTGGGCTGGGGGTGCAGAGCTGGATCCTGGCGGGCAGTGGTGTGTTGGCAGAGGGGGGAGAGGGTAAGGGCCGCTGGCTGCTGGGGGTTGTGTGGAGTGTGCCTGGTGGGAAGGGGTCCTGCTCGTGGGGAGGCCTGTGCTGAGCAGCCAGGAGAACTCCACCTGCTGGTCAGGCAGGGCCTCTCCTGCAGGCAGTGTGGAAAGATCCATGCTGCAGAGGAGTGACCTTGCCTGTCTTTTCAGCCCCCAACTATGGGTGATGCTTATAGTGCCCTCTGCTGCTGCACCCCTGGGGTGAGTCCTTCTGGTTCAAGCCAAAGCCAGGGAAGTGAGGGGGTGGGGCCCGGGGCTGGCAGCCGAGGAAGGAGGCGAGAGCAGTCTGGGTCGCCCTTGGCTGAGGTGAGGCCCTGCATCTTAGAGGCCACAGAAAGTCATCTTGGCCAAATGGGCATGGGTGCAATCTATAGGTGCCTGTGCTGTGCCCAGCACTGTGGTCCTTAGCTTGTCCCAGGATGGGGGTGTCTGAAGAGAGGGCTGGACTGGTCACACACCAAGATTACAGCGGTGGGCGAGCAGGGCCTCCCTTTCCCCTTTTGTGAATCTCTGTCCTGCTCAAGTCTGACTCCGTGTGCTTCATAATTCATCAAGGGCCATGCTGCTGGGTTGGATGCGGGGATGACCTGATGTGGTACATGTAGGGAAACTGAGGCCCAGGGTGGGAAAGACGCTTGCCCAGGTCACACCTGGCCTCCATGGCAGAGCCAAGCCTGGCACATGATGCTGTCCGTCACACCACGTGTGTCCTAGAAGGGACTCTGAATACCAGGAAAGCCAGAGGGGCCAGGAGGGGCTGGCAGCAGGAGGCTCAGTGTCATGAGCTTGAAACACCTGAGGGCTGGACCCCCAGATGGACTCTCAGTGACCAAGGTGCAGCTCTGTAGTTTACCAAGGGCTTCTGGGCAGAACCTCCCTATTTTGCCTAATCTGGAAACAAATAAATACAGAAGATGACAGACAGTAATACAGTAATCCCCTGGGCACCTGCTGCCTCATGAAAGCAAAGGGTGACATCCCTGCAGGGACTGCTCAGCCCCAGCCTCTCTGGTTTCACTGATCCATTTGTAGGATTTTAACATCAATTGATTGGGTCATTGATGTTGCTGCATGGTTTGTGTGTTCTGAGCTGTGTTTAAGCCTTCAGTACTCCATTTTGACTCTGAAATTCCAGGATTTCAGAAATGATCTGGCTTATAGGAAAAAAAACCCAAAACAAATAAAGCAAAACCAGGCCAGTTCCTCTGTTCTCTTCAGGAACACCGCGATGGCCCGCCTGCTACACAGAGGCGGCACCTGTAGCTGCCAAACTATGGGCCCTGCAGGGGATCCGGGACCAGGGCCGGGGGGCCTTTCCGTGCTGATCTGCAGACCCAGGCGGGGAAATGGTTCTGTGAAAGCAGCACGAGGATGTGACTGCGCCCTCCAGGGAAATCATGCTGAAATAAAGGCTTCTTGGCACGGGTGGTGTTTTTCCTGCAGGACTGTCTGGCTTCATTAAGGTTCATTCCATCAGGCCAGCAGCCGGCTTCTCCTCAATCGGGGAGGACAGAGCCGGGCGGCAGGACCTGGTGTTTTTCCACTCGAGGAGGGGCTGTGCCGGCCGGCGGCTCAGCTCGTGGGAAGAGACGGTGAGCCTCGTTCCCCTGCGGGCCTGGGCAGCACCTTGGGCAAGGGAGCTGTCCTCTCGCTGAGGAAGTTGAGGCCCTTGTCCAAGGCCTCTCTGGACATTAGTTAGCGGAGCCAGGCTCGGAACCAGGTCCGGTGGGCCCCAGGCCAGCCTTCTTCCTCCGGCAGGGTTTGACCCTGAGAGGGAGTGGAAAGGCCTGCAGTCACTGGCCAGCTTTCCTCTGGTTCTTCTGCAGGCTCAGATGGGTGGGCACATCAGAGTGGACGGGTCAGCCTGTTTTGACATCACGAGGGTAGAAATATCTCTTTAATCTGAGAGACTTGGGTAACGAGACAAATGTCTTATTCCTCCCCGCCCACCACCATCCTGCATTTCTGTGAGGACTTAGGATTTTTAAAAAAGAAACTTCTCTTGGTTTAAGAGCCAGGCCAGGTGCTAGATTCATGGTAGGAACTTGATAAACACGCGTGTCCCTGATCGAGGCAGTGCAGGACCATCCTTCTCACCCAGGTGAAGGCAGACACTGAGTGACCTGGTGAAGGTGGAGGCTGGGTGGCTCTCCACACCTCCCTCCTTCCTCTGTCGCCTGCATGCCCCAAAGCCTTGTCTTCCCTGGGCCCGGTTACGTGGCAGGACGACAAGGCTGGACTGACATGTGGGGCCATCTGGCCCAGTGGCCGCCTTTATGGGTGGGGAGGTGAGACCAGTGACGGCAAGGGGCTTCCTCAAGGCCTTGAGCCGGGAATGGAACCCCGGTCTGACCATCGTACTACCCTGATGCCTGTTTTGTGGAAGGCCGTGGCTCAAAAGAGCAGGCTGGAGAAGACTGGGGGCGGATGGAGGGGCTAAAGGGAAGCCAGTGAAAAGAATGATGACTTTTGTATAGAAACATGGAGGTTCAGAGGGTCTATAATTGGGGCCTGTGAGGCCTGGAAAATATGCCCGGCCCAAGAGCCAGGTCTCTTGATGGTGTTGCAGGTGCTGGAAAGTGGGCTCAGAGGCCGAGGGATGCTGGTTTCCGACACCAGGAACTCCAGACAGCTGCTTCCAGCTCCCCACTCTCTGCTTCCTCCCTCCCTGCTGTTTCTCCTTGTTCAGTTTTTACTATGTGACCTTGGGTAAATCATTTAGTCTCTGTGCTTTGGGTTTCCCCATTTTAAAAGGGGACAACAATAGTACCTCCTTCATAGGGTGGTGGGGTTTTTTTTGTTGTTGTTTTTTGTTTGTTTGTTTGTTTGTTTTAAATGGCCGAACCCACGGCATATGGAAGGAGGTTCCTAGGCCAGGGGTTGAATCTGAGCCACAGCTGCTCCTTTAACCTACTGTGCCAGGCTAGGGATCGAACTCATGCCTGCCCAGCTACCCGAGCCACTGCAGTTGGATTTTTAACCTACTGTGCCACAGCGGAAACTCCTGTGGGATGGTTTTAATGATTAATGAAATAGTACTTGTGAAGTGCTTCTCACAGTGCCTGGCACATGATAATGTCTTCATGTATGTTGCTTTTTAAGATCTTACTTGTGGCCACACTGAGAAGCTTTCTATCAAGCGTTACCGGCTTCAGTAAGTTAGTGTAGAACATAGTGAGGGTTTGGAAGGTGACCTGGTGCCGTCTGCACATTTTCCAGCACAGATGTTCTAGGCAGAGTATACAGCCCAGGCATAACTTTGCACCACTCACTCCTACCCACAGTGAGCGCCTTAACTGGGGAAGGTCTGGTCCCACCGAGCTGTGGGAGGGGCCCGTGGGGAGGACGGGAGGGAGGGCAGGATGGAGCAGAGCCAGGCACTGGCTGTACAGCTCAGCCAAGGAGCAAGGCACCCTGGTACCCAGCAGAGGCAGGAAGGGGTGAGGCTGACATGCCTGCCAGTCACCTGGGTGGGGGCAGGGCAGGAAACAGGAGCCGTGGGGATGATGGGGTCCACAGTCACGAGTTCTTATCCCACAGAGATCAACGTCCAGTCCCTTCTCCTTTGTCTGATGAGTCCTACTTTCCAGGCCCTGCTTGGTCCTTGGCAGCCTCTCCTGAAACCCAGGGCAGCGCTTCCTCACCTTTGTTTTCATAGTTGACGGTGGCCCAGGCCAGCGCTCCGCACAGCTCAGGCCATCCGGTTTGCTGATGGCGTGATCACTGTCTCCAGAGGAGCAGGGGGCTTCCTGAGGCCGCACCAGTGCCAGGGAGCCTGCGTTTTATTTCTCAAGTTGTTGGATGCTTGCTGGTCTCTTTGGGTTTGAAAGATGGCCTGCTGCCCGCGGCTGATCACATTCACATCAGATGTTCACCTTCCCGTGACCTCTTTGGCCACAGCCGAAGTGCGGACTTGAGGTTTCCATAAAGATGGCAGCAAATGCTGCCCTTTATTGAACATTCACCACACGCCAGGCCCTGGGCCAAGGGCTTTACACATGTCACCCCCAAGGCGATGAAGGAGGTACCACTGTCATGGCCAGCTTGGGCATGGGGAACCTGAGGGACCCGATGTCCTGTTGAGTCACAACAGTCTCGGTGCAGACGGCTGGCTCGGTGTCCTAGGCACTGGCCCGGGTCACAAGCTGCCCGCCATGCTGACCTGCGTCCTGATCTCCTGGTTGCCCTTTCCTGCCCTGAGGGGAAAGATAGAACACCTGTTTTCTTTCCCCCTCACAAGCTCAGCCTGGAGCTCAGGAGTTCCTTGGCGACGGAAGGCGTGGAAACTCCTGTGTTCCTGTGAACTCTGGCAGGGTCATCAAGCCCCCTTTCGTTTGTTTGGAAGGGAGACACTCAACACCCAGCCCACTTTTGTAACAGTTTAGAAAAGCTTCAGAATCCAGGGTGGGCAAGAAGCGCCACTCGGTGGAGCCCTGGAGATGTGAATCTGAAAGGAGCACCCCCTTCTCTCTCGTTGACTTTGTGCGCTGGGGGCCTCTGGGTGACGGTGTTCAGGGTAAGAGAGCTCTCTGCCATTTTCGACACCCGCTGACTGCCTGTTCTTCTTCTTAAACCCTTTTGCTCCTAAGACTGTAATGGCTCGTCTCTGAGCTCCGCCCCTCCTGTCTTCCTCCCCCGCCTCCCCCACCTCACCCCTGCGGTAGAATTCCACGGGCCCCACCCTTAGCCATGACCTCTGCCTTCCTCATCCTCTCTCTGGGAAATCTTAGGCGCTCACAGTGCCAAGGACGCCTCATGGGCTGGTGGGCAGTAAACCTCTACTTGGTCCAGATGGCTCTTCTGGGGTTTGGAGCAACAGCTTCACCCGGGGCCCCACACGCACCTCCAGCTGCTCCCTCTTCCTGCCCCCATTCCTCATTTCAGTTGGTGGTACCACCATGTACTCACTCAAAACCCAGCAGTCACCCCAAAGCCTTCCTTTCCCACATCCCCAGGCCCGTGTCTAAGTAACCAGCACTTTACCCTCGGAATCTGTTTCCTATCAGCTCGGGGAGCACAGGGCACCTGCTTGCCCAAGCCGTTGTCTTCAGGGGTTTGGATATCGAGACTGACAGGGGCTGGGGCAGAGCAGGGTCATGCCTCTGCCTAGAATGGCAGCAGTTCCAGGCTTGGTTCCAGGGCTTTGTCTGAACTTGCAGCCTTTCCTTCCGACACCTCTGGACCCTGCCAAACCCCCAGAGGCCCCTTTGCTCCATGGGTGATTTTTCTGCCTGCTGCCCCTCCAGTCCTGCAGAGGCCTCTCCCTCAAGTCTATTCCCCTGGTTCTCATCTGCGAGAGTCTCTGGGCTACAGGGCCCCTCGGGGTGGCAGAAGAAAGGACAGGCCATCTGCCACCGGGCTGTGCCATCTCTGACTTATATCCTTGCGAGTATAAACACATTTCCTTTTTTGTCCTCAGGCAGCTGCAGCCTTCAAACGCTCACAGGACCCACTGCTTGGCCCTGGCCATCGCAGACATTGTGTGGCGGGCCGGGGGCCACGAGAGAGCCGTGGTCACACTGTAAGTGCTTCCCAGGGCTGTGCTGCTACCACTCAGCCTCAGACAGGCACAGCTGCAGGCAAGCTGGCCTGTGCTTTCCTGTCCTCGGGCAAGTCTCTTCCCCCACAGGCTGTCTGGGCCTAAGGACTGTGTCTGTGTCCCGTCCAACTCCTGCTCTGTGCCGGGAGAAGCCCAGAGAGTCGGCCTGATGTGCTGGACAGCCCTGCCCTGGGAGAAGATCAGCCCTCACACAGCCCCCGTGGGGAGGGGGTCAGACCTGGGGACTCCCTCTCTGGGGAGCACTGAGCCTAACCCGCCTGAGAAAACCCCTGGCCCAGGGGCAGCCTGCTCTCTCTATTTGTCTGAGCCAGAGGCCTCGGAAAACAGCCCCTCAGTCGACCGGTCTTCCCCTGCGCCAGTCCCCAAAGCATGCTCAAGTTTGCTCTGTCACTTGGATCCCCGTTCTGCTGAGGAGGAGACTCAGGGACGTGAGAGGTCACTGGCGGAACCGGCACAGTCTTTTCCCTGCTGCCTCTGTCCCACTGCTGGAGGATGTCATCCTTGTCATTTCCGTGGACGGTCTCCGGTTCTTCAGCCTGACGCTGCAGAGCGGAAGCACCACCTCATCCCGGCTAAGCTTTAGCAAAAGGGTGCCCTTTGGGACCAAGGACCACACCCTGGTGGGGCACAGTGGTCAGTAGAGCACAGTGCTTAAGAGACTGCAGAGGCTGATCCCAGTGCTGTTAGTTATTGCCTGCTTGCCCTTGAGCAATTGGCTCAGCCTCTCTGCCTAACCTGTCTACTCATCTGGGAAGCGAGGGCGATGATGGTGATTACTTACTGGGCTGATTGTGAGAATTAAATGAGTCAATATAAATGGAGTATATAATAAATGAAAATAATATTATCAGTCAGTTTAAATCATTGACCACATAAAAAAGTGGTAAATAATAAGATGAAGCACTTAGGATAGGTCTGGCACATACCAAATGTCATGTCAGTGTTAGGTATTATCATTGTCCCTGTTCTTGTCTGGTGCTTGTCCTTGGTACCCATGTTCCAGGTAACTTTTGATCCCTGGTCTTTAGAATCCAAGGACCTGCATGGCAGCCCTGAGAGCAGATGGGGCAACATTCAGTCTCTCCTCACTTTACAGATTAGGAAATAGAAGCCCAGAGAGGGGCAGTGGCTGATCCAAGGCTGCATAGCAGGCCCCAAACCCGAATGCCTCGTTTTTGTCCAGGCCTTCCTGGGCTGCAAACAAATGTCCTCCAAGAGGCCGGAGGCCAGACTTCCTCAAGTCCCCAAGAACGAAGGGCAAGTCAGCATTCCTCAGTCCGGAAATAGGTTCGGCAGTGGATGAGAGGCCAATGTGCTGCTGCCAGGACTTGAATTTGGTTCCTGAGCTCTCCGCTGACTGTCGTTCCATTCCATGGCCCCCACTGTACCCTGTTGGTGAACTCTGCAGACCAGCCTAGCGGGGAGCTCAGAGCAGGACCACGAGAAGCGCTTTGCTCTCTCCTCTCCCCTGGGCCACCTTTGCGTTTGTCCTCTTTGAGCTGCCGTGTGGTTTCACCCTGGCTTCAGGGCATGTCTCCTCTCCACGCAGAGACTCATGCATCTCCCTTTCCTTTTTAGGGCTTCGGGAACACAGCAGTTCAGTCCAGCGGGGAAATACAAAGCAGATGGAATCTTAGAAACAGTACGGCTTTCTGGAAAATTAGCACGCAACCTTTGGCTTTGTTTGGGGACAGTCTCCTTTCATATAAGTAAATCCTTCCTCAGCTGGGATGGCCCAGCCCTGCCTGTGGCCCGGGCCATCAGAATCCTCCACCTGGGGTTGGGGTGGGGCAGAGGTGGGCGGCTTTGGGATGGGCTCTGGCCAGATCTGGCTTTATGGCTGAAAGGCTGATGAGCACCCTGTCACGTCAAGGTTGTGCAGAGCCTGAAGTCCCCCAACGCACAGCATTCTGCACCTGATGCCTTTTGGCTAAACGCCAGCCTTTCCTGTGTCCCTCTTTATATGTCACAGCATCCTCTCTGGGATTGGGAGCGGGTAGCGGGGGTGGGAAGAAGAGAGAGAGGAAGTTAGACAACAGAGGAGTTTTGATGGACAGAGCACCAGCCATAAATCAGACCCAAGTAAGACAAAGGTTGGGAAAGAAAGGAGAGACATGAAAATGCAGAAACAGTGCCATTTCCCGCAAATCAACCTCCTCTTCACTGAGGATTTGGTTGTACTTTGTTTCCTTTGACCTTGCTTTGGGCATGTGTGGCCCGGGGATCCTAATTAAGTGTCTCACTTTGTTGGATGTTTTCTGTAAAAGTGTTTTTTTCTAATCAGCCTGAGAAAGCACAGGAGGCTTATGACCACTGCTTCCCATGGGACTCAGGACACTGCCGGCTGGGCTTAGAACTGGCCTGGCGATGGCTGTCTGGATGGGTGACCCACCCCCTGCCCCAGGGGTTTCTCTGATATCCGTGCCTAGCCCTCATGGTGCAGCCCTGCCATGCGTGATGCCAGCTCCTGGGTTTTGGTCCCATGATGAACAAATCCTGGGGTCTCTAAAGCAGACCCAGTATTGCTGCAGGGCAGCAGACCCAGTATTGCTGCAGGGCAGCAGCCCCAGAGACCTCGGCTGGGCCCTGCAGTCTCTAGGTCGTGCCTCTCCACCCTGGCTCCCGAGGTCACTCTCTCTGACTGCGGGGCGTTCCTCAGTAGGGTCACAGAAGCTAATCCAGCAGAGGGCCCTGAAGTCGGGGCCACAGAAGCTAATCCAGCAGAGGGCATACATGGGGCTCGGGCAGTTCACTGTGTGTGTTTGTGTTTCTCAGCTCATACTCCACAGTTTGACCTGCTATGAGGAGCTGGTGACTTTTCTTCAGCAGAGCATCCATCAGGTATGAACAGTGGTCTAGTTTGTGGCATCTGCATTGCTAAGCCTCTGCTTTCTTTGTGGAAGAGATGCTGGTGAGCTGGGTTTGTTCCTCATTCTTCCTCACCCTGGGGCGGGGAGTGATGTTGTCTGCAGAAGAATGGGCTTGGGGCAGAGGATCCAGTCTCTGCCACTGTGTCCTTGAGGGCTGGTCACGGCTACAGGTAAGAGAGCCACCGCAGCGGGAGTTGCAGGAGCAGAGCAGGGGTGGAGCACGGTCAGAATAAGGGGAGCAGCTATCAGACTGTGGTTAGGAGAGCAAGCAGCTACCTCTGGAGGTAAAAGACCCTCCCAGAACCAGCTGGGGAGGCGACTAGGAACCGGATCCCTGGGCTCCGGTTGGGCTGGGTGGGAGGTCTGAGCACCGAAGGAGACCCTGCTGGTAGAGGACCTTGGGTGGTGTCCTGCAAGGCGGGGCAGGGCCAGGCAGGGCGGGAGCCGCGCACCGCTCCTGGCGGAGAGAGTGGGTGCCTGGCCAGGGCCTGTGAGCTGGCGGGCCAAGGAAATGCAGAGTTTGGCTGTAGCATCGCTGCCTTTGTGGAGGAGGGTAGCGAACACTCCAGCTGTGAGGGACATGGTGACTGGAGCCGACAGCCCGGGTTTGCGTGGCTCGGTGACTTGGGTCCCTTACTGGACCCTCTGCCTTGGTTTCCTCCTGTGTAATGCGTGGATGGTGATAACAGTGCCCGCCTCGGAGCACCTTCCTGCTCCATGTTCCTGGTGATCGTTAGCTTCCCTTGCAGGTGGATCACCTAAGGCAACCTCGAGACAGGTTAGCTGTAGGTGTGTAGAGGCAGGAGGGAAGCGGGCCAGAGAGGAAGCAGCCTGTGGTAAGGCTAGGAGATGGCTCCCCGACCGTGAGGCCACAAAGTTCTGACGCCTGTATGTCAGGGCTGAAGGAAAGAGACGGCGAGAGGCCGCCCTCTTCTGGTGCTCAGGCCCGTCTCTGGGCTTCCTCTCGGCCTTCCCTTCAGCCATCTGGGCTGTGGGCCTGACTCTTTCAGGCTCCAGAGAAGAGCATGTGCTGGTGAGCTGGCGGGAGACCTTGCTGGATGTGGGACCAGGCCAAACACTCCTGCTGTCGTATCACTGTCTCAGGCACAGCTCCTAGAGGATGCTGAGGGTCCCGATACATCCTAGGGAGTGTCCTGGCCCCGACAGCATGGATGCTTGCCCCTTGGGTGGGAAAATGGGGCCTGCACGGAGACCACAGGGAAGCAAGTGTTCAGTCCCTGAGGCCTTGGGTCACCTGAAATCCACTATCCCAGAGCTGATGCCCTGGGCCCGACTCCACCCAAGAGAGGCCCAGAGCCCCCAGATCAGGATGCTGCCTTTCTGTGCCTGCCTGTCCCGGAGGTGTGTGGGAGAGGTTCTGATGTAGGAGGGGTCCTGGCTTTCTCTGGTTCTTCATGGACCATCTGCAGATGCAGCGTGCTCACCACCAGCCCAGGGCCATGGAGGCTCTGGAGCAGGGCCCCGGGACCTCCTCTGGCCTATTCCTTGGTCACGTGTGGCCTCGTCTGGAAAATGGAATATAGGGCAGTTAGTAGGTTACTTCCATCTCTTTACCCTCCTTCTGTGGTTCTTAAAGAAGAAACTTAAAGGCATATGAAAGAATGTCTTCCAAATTAAGTGCCAGGCAATTTGTATAAGCATTCAGGAGACATATTATTGCACATACCCAGAGCGGTATGAGAATATAGCAATGTATCTGAGAGATGAGCAAATCCTAGCAGCATCAGTGTGCATTTAGGGAGGCCAGGACCAAGGGCACCTGTGTTCACTGTCAGGCGTAGCAGAACTGGAGCACAGGGCCCCGTGGGGCTTTGGTGGGGCAGAGAAGGGGCCCTGGGGGGATTGCTCGCTTGACCCAAGGATCTGAAGCCACATCATTGCCCCTGATGGCCCTGGGGTGGCCCTTTGACACCAAGATCATCTACATTATTGTCTGGAAGATGGGGTCTCCCTCCTCCCTTAGCCTGTACCCTTGGGTTTCGATGAAGCCCAAGCAAGACCGTGAGTGTGAAAGAGCTTCTGAGAGTGGGACCCTCACTAGGCCTGGGAGCTGTCTTCTTTCTGCCAAGCCTCTGGGCTCAGAGCAGTCCCCCCTCCCCTCCTGACTTTGAGCCCTGGGTGTGAGCGGTCAGTATCTGGCCCTCCTTGGTCTGGAAGGCAGTGTTTCCCCCCTGCAGTTGAATTTATGTTTTTGCTGGAAGCTGTTGCGCTACATCAGCACTCCCCTCACCAAATTCATTTTTCATGGCCGAGGCCTAAGAGGGGTTCCTGGTGCCAGGCCTGGAAATGAACGCCAAACCATCTCTGCCCAGAATAAACAGCCTCCTTGCTGTGTTTTCATTACTGTTCACCCTCCTGGTGAGATGTGTGGCCGCCGCCCCCTGCGAGCTGGGGGATGCTCATGTCCCGGCCTCCCGCTGGGGTTCGTGGTGGCCTCGGGTCTCTCCAGGGCCAGAGTAGCGCAGGTGACCGCCCCTTCCTCCCAAATGGTACCAGACATTTTTCTAGACCCTGCTGGTAGGTTCCGTCCCTCTTGCCTGCCTGGGCTCTCCTTTCAATGCAGGCACTTTGCCCTGTGGCCGTCCATGTCTTGGCAGCAGGTATTTGATGAGATAATTTTAACAAATATTTTTAAAAACAAAATGGAATATTGGTACCATTCAGTCTGGTTCCAGCAGGCGCCAGATGCCAAAGGGGGTCATGTCCCCACCCTCTGCAGCCTCACCTAACCCGTCCACAGGGAAGGGCATGTCCATGGCCCTGGGCGAGGTCCCCTTGGAGGTGTCCCCAGGCCTGAGAGTAATAATAGTTCTCCACAGAGAGTTAGGCTTCCAACGGCATCTGTGTTCCTTACTTCCTTGCAGTCCTGCAAATAGGAAGGCACTGCAGGCTCGGCAGAGGGAGAGCAGACCCAGGAAGTGCCGTGGCCTCCCCAAGACAATGCCTGAGTCCGTGGCAGAAGTAGGGAGGCAGTTCTCCAGGGAAGACAGACTGGGAGCGCTTTGTCACTCCCTAAGGCCACAGGCAAGGCTGTAGTAGAGCTGTGACAAGGGCCCTGGGGGCCCAAGTCTTCCCAGGCCTCTTTCCCCGGGTGCAGGGACCTGAGCATTACTCTTTGTTATTGTCACAGCACTTCCAAAGATGTGGTCTCATAGAATGGGCATCATAAGCCAAGGAGATACGAGAGGGGGGGTATTGACCACCTTTGTTCCACAAAGGGGGACACTGAGTACGGCAGAAGTGGAGTGACTGGCCTGAGATCACAGAATTAAGAGGAGATTGATTTGAGATTGTTGTTGATTCATTCATTCTATTTCTGCTTCCAAAAAAAGATTTAAAATTATTTATAAGAAAGCGATGCCCTCAGGGCTTTTCTGTGCTCCAGCTTTAGTAAACCTGCCCTCTGGGCCTTTGCCTGTGCTTGTCCTCTTGCCTGGAACAGCGTTCTCTTCTCTTCTGAATCCTCCTTGTCCCTCGGGTTTCTGTCTAGACATCACTTCTTCCAGAAGGCCTTCCATGACACTCTTTCCTTCCCTGAGGCCTGAATCTGTATTGAAGGCCCTTCCCGTGTGTGTTTCCATCAGTGCAGAGCCCCTTCCTCACTGTTTTCAAGCTGCTAATTATTCTGTCTTTCCTGAGTTCCTTCTTGTGAGGGCAGACCTGGGCCTACCTTGTTTACAAGTTACCGCTTTAGCAGGAGTTATCCTCTTGGCACAAAAGTTCGTGCAGTGATTTTCTTTGAATGACTGACTAATTGAATTACTGGGTGAAAATAAAATAGTATTTATTTAATAATATTTAAAATAAGTATTGAACATAGTGATTCAATATTTTTATAGCTTATACTCCATTTAAAGTTATTATGAAATAATGGTTATATTTCTCTGTACTGCACAACATATCCTTATTGCTTATTTTATATGTAGTAGTTTCTATCTCTTAATCCCTACCCCCATCTTGCTCCTCCCCCTTCCTGCTCCCCTTTGGTAACCACTAGCTTTTTCTTTCTATCGGTGAGTCTGTTTCTGTTTTGTTCATTTATCTATTAGATTCTACGTATAGGTGATAATATAGTTTGTCCTTCCATGAAAAAGACCTTTTGAGGGAAAAAAAAAGGCAATTTTATTAGAAGTTTGAGCTAAAATAGTTTGTGTAGTTGAACACCATATTTGTCTCTGAGCTTCCTGGCAGCCAAGGCAAAATGGAAATATGATAAGTTATATAATTCTCATTGTTCCAAGAAAGTAAGCTTCTTTTCTGATTTTAAGTTCAAAAAGAAGCTGATGACCCATAAGGAGCACAGACTGTTGTAACAGACCACATCTTCAACAGCAGTTCACAGGAGTGGTATCGTCCCTGTAGTGGGATGAGTTAGGCCTTCATATTCCTTTGCAGACGGCATTCCTCCAGGAAGCAGAAATGATGTGGTCCACCCCAGTGGACAGTAGCCTGCTGGGTTCACTGGACAGGAGGGCAGTGAGGACCCAGCATTGTACTAACAGCTAACACAGGTGTCAGGCCCTGTTTTAATACTTTACAAGGACGATCTCACGTAATCTTCACAACAGCCTCATGAGGATGTGTCCTGTTTTGACTATCCTTGTTTTATACAGAGAAGTTAAGAAATGCCCCTGTGGTCACATAGCAGTGGCAGAGCCAGGATGTACACCCAGACAGCCAGGCTCCAGGTTCTGGGCTCCAAACCAGGATTGGAACAAGGGGAAGATGAGTGAAGTGCTCCCCAAATTCAGAGGGCTCCCCAAAACCTCAGTAATCAGCATAAGTAATATTTTAGTGAATATTTTTTAAATATTAAAATTAATCTAAAAAAAAATCCATGATCAACAACAACAACAAAAAAATTGGAAAAGATGGGATCTGCCCTTGCACTTGCAATGCTCACCTCCCTGGCACCTCCCTACCCACTGTCCTCCAGCCTGGTCTCTGCCGCTCTTGGTCCAGGGCAGCTGTTAGCATCCCCTGGCAGCAAGGGGTTTAGGATCAAATGGAGCCTCCTGGCTATGTATACATGTACCCACTGGGCTGCTTGCAAGTTACGTGACCTCGGGCTAGTCAGTTTCTGAGCCCCAGTTTCCTTATATGGCAGAGGGCAGTAATAACAGTAGTTAACAGGCCTGGGATAGTTTTAAAATGTGAGATGAGTGTAAGACACTTGCACGGTGGTGGAGGCTGCCCCGGCCACTGCTGTCCAGGAGTGTCCAGGACTCAGAGGCCCTGGGGTGCTCCTTGCTGTGAGCTGCATCTGCTCCATTGTCACTCAGCCTGGTGCATCCCCCATCCCTTAGGGGTCTGGTTAGTGAGACTTGCATGGGCCTGTGGTGGGGCCACCTGGCAACTTCTGGGACTGGGCTAGAAGCAGTTGGAGGTCAGTCTGCCCCCTGGGGTGTGGTCCCCCGGGAAGTGAGAGGAGGGAAATACCTGATGGGCACTTACTCCTTTCTCTCCCCCCAGTTTGAAGCAGGCCCCTATGGATGTGTCCTGCTTACCCTGTCGGCCATCCTGTCCAGGTCCACAGAACTGTGAGTATCTTCCTCACTCAATTCCAGGAGCTGGGCTTGTCTGTCTGGTTCCCTGTTGCCTCCCCAGAGCCTAGGGCAGAGCTTGGCCCACAGTGGGTGCTTTGTGAGCGTGGTGAAAAGGATGAATGAAGCAGTGGGCTGTAGGGGACTAGGGGGCGGTCAGCCGGTGGGAGAGAAAGGGCAGTTACATTCTGCACACCCGTGCTTAGTACCACCTTCTCCCCATGGGTGCTGGGGAGTGTGGGGACTCAGACCTGAGAGACCCCCACAGAAAGCTTACAGTCCCACCAGGGTCGCGGTGGACTTAAGCACACACCTGGACGCCCCGAGACACTTAGGGGTGGACAATTGAGCCTGAGAACTGGGAGGTGCCTGAGGGTACTGCGAATTCAAGGCAGGGAGATTTGCTTTAGGCCAAGGCCATCCCAAAGGCTTCAAGGTTCAGCCCTGAGAAGATGAGTGGCTGGGTACACCGGGGCCTTGGAGGCTGGAGGAGCAGGGAGTCTGGGTCCCCAATTGGGACCCTTTGCATTCTCATCCAGTGCAGCCTCCCAGCTGCCTGAGAGCTGGAGTCTCATCATCATCCTTGTTCCCTAGGAGTTGCCTAGGCCTCTTTTCCATATTTGTCAGCTGGGATTATGTCACCAGGGAGGGTAGCAGATTAATAGCACATTAATGGGTTTGTAAAGTGCAGTATGTTGCCCCATCCACTTCCAAGAGGCCCCAGCAGGCGTGGAGACCTGAGGGAATGCATTTTTACTTTGAGGGGATGCTTGGAATTGGGGGGGGGGCATGGGATTTGGGAACAGTTCTGAGCCGGCGGGCCCTGGGAAATTGGGGAGGTGGAAACAGTAGCCATGGGGTGCCCAGGCTGGGGAGGCACCGGCAGGAGATGCTTGCTCTCCGAACCTAGGCCTGGGAGGGCCCTGCCCGTGGCCCCGTGGCCCCTGCTGCAGGTGGGAGGAGGGCAGGGCTTCTGTCGCCTCGTGTTGCTGGCCTGCCTGCTGCTCGCAGCTCCTGACCTTATTAAATGCGTGTGTGCACTTTCTAATGGCATTTTTCTTCTAATCCTGCCATAATGATACGGTGCATTCCTGGCCGGGCTCACTGCATGGAGACCGTAAGCCGCACCGCCTTCTCCCCAGGCCTGGGTTTGCTAGTCCCTGGGCTGATGGGTGTGTGGGTGAGACCCTGAGCTCACTGAGGGGAAGCTGGGCTCTCAGAAGGGCCAAGGCCTTTTGCAGTCCTCTCAGCCTGTGTTCCCATCTCTACAGGGGTCCCCTGGCTCTTGGGGGTATGCGCAGCATCTCTGCTCTAGGTGCCCAGGAGGCTGCTGCAGGTGCTGCTCCACAGCCTAGGGGATGGGCACCCTGTTCCCGCACATGCTCCTTAGGGAGCTGCTCTGGCAGCCCTGTCTGTCTGAGGGCGTTTGGGACCCCACGTCTAGGCTATGCTTCACCTTGTCCAGAGCTGGAGCACCAGGGCTGCTTTCTGCCGCCTCCTCACCCCATCCAGCCAAGCCAGGCAGGGGTCAGTCCCTGCCTAGGTCATGGCACCTGTGGGGCATCTGTGTGTGGGAAGCTACCCCAATGGACCTGCACAGCCTCATGCCTATGAACCTGAAGTCACAGCCCTGCCATGCCCCTCCCCCTCCATCACACCCACACACACACACCCACACACAGACATAAAGAAACACAGTCTCGGAGTTCCCATCGTGGCGCAGTGGTTAACAAATCCAACTAGGAACCATTAGGTTGCAGGTTCGATCCCTGCCCTTGCTCAGTGGGTTAACGATCTGGCGTTGCCCTGAGCTGTGGTGTAGGTTGCAGACTCGGCTCGGATCCCGCGTTGCTGTGGCTCTGGCGTAGGCTGGCGGCTACAGCTCCGATTCAACCCTTAGTCTGGGAACCTCCATATGCCGCGAAAGCGGCCCAAGAAATGGCAAAGAGACAAAAAAAAAAAAAAAAAAAAGAAAGAAAAAAGAAACACAGTCTCAGAGGCATACACAGACATACACAATGACGCAGGAGCCCCTCCTTCCCCTTGTCCCAGGACAGGAGAGAAAGAGTTTGTAAAAACAGTCTTTCACTTGCTCAGGGCCCCTGAGGACCTTCACTGGGTCCCGGAGGCCAGTGGTTCTGAAGCCTCCCAGGACAGCCATGGCCAGCCTGGCCCCCGCCTCCCAGAAGGACCAGCATAGAGACCTGCTCTGGTGCTGGACTCGGCAGCATGTTGGTGCGTTTGTCTCACTTCTCCCTTCTAAGAAGGCGGCATAGAGAACATTCTCATGGGCAGTAAGAGCGAGAGCAACCAACATCTGGGAAGCTTCCTATGTGCCAGGTCCTTTGCTGTGTCATGTTGCACGGGACACGTTTGATCCCCACAGCGGCCCTGTTAGGTGACACTATTGTGATGATGATGATGATGATGATGATTGTCTTTTTGTCTTTTCCAGGGCTGCTCCCGCGGCATATGGAGGTTCCCGGGCTAGGGGTCGAATCGGAGCGGTAGCCGCCGGCCTACGCCACAGCCACAGCAACGCGGGATCCGAGGCGCGTCTTCAGCCTATACCAGGGCTCATGGCAACACTGCATCCTTAACCCACTGAGCAAGGCCAGGGATTGAACCCTCAACCTCATGGTTCCTAGTCAGATTCGTTAACCTCTGAGCCACGAAGGGAACTCTGACACTATTGTGATTATTGTCACCATCTCTGTCTTTCAATGAGGAATCGGGGCTCTGAGAGGTGAGTGACTTGCCCCGAAGTCACATAGCTCAACCCAAGCAGCCTGGTCCAGATGGGCCTCTTTGGGTTTGCTCTTTAAGAACCTGAACTTGGGAGTAAAACAGACTTGTTCTGGCCTCACTCTGTACTCCTCTGAGCCCAAGTTTCTTCTGTAAAATGGGGATGAGAATTCCTGCCTCACAAGGTTAAGTGCAGAAATACATGTTGCATGCCTGGCAGGTCCGGGTGGGCAGCACGCCTTGGACAGTGGCCGCGGCTAGTCCCCTCCTCTCCCAGCTGTGCTCAGGAGCCTCTCAGGTCCCGTCCTGTCCTTCATGCCCCAGTCTTGGCTTGGTGAGACAAGGCCACAGGGATGTCCTGCAGTGGATGATGAGTCCTCCCTGGTCCCCGGAGACACTTCTTTGGAGAAGCCCCCATTCTGCAAACACAGCTTAAAAACCATAGGACCGGGTGATCCCCAAGGGCCTTCCTGCTCTGGGGTTCAGCTTTAGCTTTGCTGAACCCTCTGATACCACTTAGGGTGATCGGGAGCTACCCGGGCAACTGAAAGCATGACCTAGTAGCCTGTAAGAGCAGAGTCTCTCAAATCACAGACTGTTCTGCCAGGAGTAGAGTCAGGGGGCTGGAAATCACACCCAGTTCCTCGCAAACGCAGCACGAGTATGTGTGCCTTCGTGGTGGCGTGTGTGTGGGTGGGAGATGGGGGGGCCGTGAGGCTGACTGTGAGATGATGTGGGTGTCGGTGGTTGTGTCTGAGATTGTGTGAAGGGCGACTTGATTGTGTGTGTGGGGGAGTGAATGTGACTGAGCTTGTGCCATCTCTCCCTCCTAGCAGGGGCTGTGGGACCCATTCCTGAGGCCCAGGGGCAGCTGTCGCACAGAGTCAGGGCCTCCTGTCCACTGGCCATCCCCAGACCTTGGGGGAGCCAAGGCGAGGGTGCCATGGGCAGCCAGAGGCCAGCCTGGCCACTTCACTCTCAGAGGCTGAAAGAACAGTAGCAAGGCTGGCCTTTGAATTTTGTTTACCCTGGGCTGAATGCAAAGCCTTGAGAAGGTTTTATTATTTTCTGCTTGATTTCAAGCCATCTATTTTCTTTCCTAAGATCTCAGATTGCTTACAGTAAATCCCATACAGGCTTTCATGTTCTCCTAGCTCTCCTGCTTTCCAAACCGCATGGCCCAGAACTTTCCACAGGGTGTTCTCTTCTCACCAGCCCCAAGGATGCTCAGCGCCTTGGGGTCAAGGCCAGCTCTGAGCCAGGGCTGCACAGCGCAGTGCAGGGGTGTGCCAGCCCCTCGGGGAGTCAGCAGTGAGCTGGAACGTGGCACAGGGGAGGGCTCAGGCAATGCCCCTGGGTGATTTAGGCAGGGTGGTGAGGCAGGGGACAACTTGTGAAGAGAACCTTTTCATTCAGGAGACCCTTGGCATTCACTTTGGCTGCCCAAGGGCAATCTTAAAAGTCTAAAATAGGCAGTACTTTGTCCCTTGCTGAAGTACTTTTTGAACAGCACAAGCCAAGCCCTGAAGGCATGGGGCCTCCCCCATACCATACAAAGCATGGTGGCTCTGAGCTGTCTGTAACTGTCTCCAGTAGAGTGAAAACAGCAACAGCACAGTGAAATGGCCTTGAAATTACAGCCAACCATGACTGTTGGTCATGCAAAGGCAAGTGGCAGAAAGGCAGTTCTTAGCCAGCATAAGCAGAAAACAAGGCTGTTAATTGATACATATCAAAAGTCCAGGGATTTAGGAGTGGCTGGATCCAGGATCCCAGGGAGGGTCTTTGGACTTGGTGTCCACAGTTCTGTCTCTTCACTCCTCTTTTCTCTGTCTCCTCTGTGTTCTTGGGGGAGCCTCCTGCATAGTGGCCTCTTGTGAACCTTCTCCGCGCCCCCTGCCCCCACACTCCTCAGCCTGTGGGGAGCCACGCCCTCATTCCTGATGCCTTGTGGTGGCCAGGCCTGGGCCACACCCATCTGGGGATGTGTGACCACACCTCCCGAAGGTGGTTAGAACCCCCAGGGGTCTACCATGCTGGCCGGGGGCGGGGGTGCGCAGTGGGCAGGAATGGCTGTGCAGTCAGGAACTGGAGGTGGGAGATGCATCAAGGAGCTGGGAGCAGGTGTAAGCTTGGGGTGGGTCAGATCTGGGCCTGATGGAGGAGGCCCCACGATCCACTCTCAGAAGTGGAGAGCAGCAGTGGCGAAGCTTCTGGTCCACCTCAGGGACGCTGGGCAGGCCCGTGGATGACCAAGTAAGGATTTGAACAGGGGCCTGCCCTGGTTGAGAAACCCAGGTTCTTGGTTGGCCCCAGACTGCTGTCCTGGTGGGAGGGGGAAGATAGGATACGTGTCAGAGTTCTCCTCCAACCTCCTGTGGCGCCACCTAAATTCTTCCAGCCCAGGATGGGAAGGGCACACAGAACTGCCCAGACCTGGTGCCTGGCTCGACACAGACAACTGTGTGCAGCCCTCAACAGAGCCTTGGCCTTTCTCCCCTGGGTCTTCCACGTGGGACATGAGACAGCCACATGGTTAGTGGCCCTCCCGCCTGACATGCCAAGCGCTTTGACTAGCTAGGAAGCAGGAGAGGAGCTTTCTCAATGAACTCCAAGTCATCTGGATTCAAATTCTAGTAGAGGTGGTGCTGGTGAGGGACTGCTTTCTGCAGACGGGTCTGAAGAGGCCAAGGTGGCGGGTGGGAGGCAGACCCAAAGGGCTTGCTGATGATGCCTTTGTCATCAGACATAGCACACGCTCCACCCAGACCCCACTTCCGTCCACTGACCTTCCTTCCTCTCCTGGGCTCCTTTTCTGGGAGGCCCCAGCTCCCGTGTCCCCCAGCTCCTGTGCAGTGACCAGAGCTCCGTCCTGTAGCTCTCTGGCTGGCTTCTTCACCCCAAGGAAGGCAGGTGCTGGAGGCGGAGGGGAGAGGAGGGGCCCTGGGCCTCTGCAGGTGCACAGCAAATGTGCCCTAAATTGTGCAAGCCTGCCCACACCCAGCCCTGTGGACCAACTGGCCTCCAGAAGCTGGATCCCAGGTGGCATTTGAAGGCAGGTAAAAGCAAGTGTCCCATGAATGCAGCTGAGGCTGGCCCGGAACATCCTACCCTGCACTCTGGAGGCTGGCAACAACCCAAGGGGCAGGCCCACAGGCCCGGGTCCATTGTCGCATTTTACAGATGTGGGAACCAGGGCTCTGAGAATTAAGGGCAGGTGGGCGGCACAGCTGACACCATCATCCAAGTTTCCTGTGCCCGCCTCGCCTTTCCTGGGCTGGGGGAGGAATGACAGACAGACTGTGTCTGCCCACCTAGGCGGGGAAGTGGGGTACAAGATCCCGGGGAGGCCCAGACCAAACTGCTGCTTGTCCACCTCATTTCAGCCAGCACGGTCTGGTCCCAGGCTGCTGAGATGGCGAGTCATGACTAGTGAGTGCCAGTGCAGCATGGCTGAGGGCGGCAGGTCTGCCCACGGACACTGAGCCTGAGGGCTGGATGCGAAGAAGGGCAGCCAAGCCCAGACCATGACCCTCAGTGCCTCCGGCACCCCGCCCACTCTCCCAAGGGCTCTCCTCCACGCTCCACAAAGGGCTCGCTTGGGTGCGCAGGTAAAGAGGACAGGCCTCAGGATGAAGGAGAGGCCATGAACCTTTTGGAAGAATCTTCTGTTCCGGGCCAGCCTCAGCTTTTGGTGGGAAGCTTATTTCTGCCTGTCTCTGAACATGGCCTGGGATCCAGCTCCCGGAGCCCGTTCCACAGGGCTGGGTGTGGGCAGGCTCTCACAATTTAGGGCCCATTTGCTGTGCACCTGCAGGGTTAGGGTCCAGTCCCGGGCACCAGGCAGCCAGCTGGGCACAATGTGACCCTGGACCTCAAAGTCCTTGCTGCCTGGGCAGGTGGTGGGTAGGGCAAGGCCAGCCCCTGAAAAGCGGTGGGTGGATGTTCTTAGGAAGAAGCTACCCCCGAAGTGAAGGGCACTCCCTCCTGGAGTGAGGGAGGTATCTCTCTACGGAGGAGGCGGCTTTCAGCAGGGCCCCGTGGGATGTGTGGGGAGAGTTGGGGCAGAGAGCAAGAACAAAGTAGGCGAGGGCCCGCCAAGGGGTTGGCAGGGAATCATTGCACAAGGTGTGGTTGGGAAGGAAGGTGCTGGCACGTGGGAGGGGACTAGGGGTGGGGAGGTAGAAGGCAGCACGGGCGGGGCTTGAGCACCTACTTTCTCTTCCTTCCCCTAGGCAGGGCCTCCTCTCTCCAGCCACACTCCTTTCCCTGCTTCCTGGGTCCCTGCCTTGTCACATCCTCTTCAGGGCTCCTTCCTGCAGAATGGAAATAACAGCCATTCCCTCCAACCTGGGGAGCTGCCTGTGGCTCGCAAGCCCTTTTTATGGCCTCAGCCCTTATCGCAGCAACTCTTTGAGTGGTTATTGTTATCTCCATCAAGAGATGGCACACCCAAGGCCCAGAGATAGAAGCAATTTGCCAAAGGTCACACAGCACAGGTGGCAGAGGGGGCCTGACACCCAGGTGTTCGGACTCATTGTCCATTCCTGACAGCCTGCCTGAGAAAACAGTCAATATCCGCTTTCTCCAAACCCTTTTCAGATATTCATGGCCTCAGTCAGTCACTGGGAGCCTCCATTTATCTGGGTTCTTGGCTGTGATACCAAGAGTTGAGGTTGCAGGAATCATGACCTCTCAGTCATTGTTTTTTTTTTTCAGTTGTTGTTATTTTTGCTATTATCGTAGGAAAAAGGAAGTGACATTTACCAAATGTCAGATGCTTTATATAGCACATCTCTTTCAGTTCTCACAGCAGTTTATAATATTGCTATCCATTTTGCATGCGGGGAAACTGAGGCTTAGAGAGGGGAGCAACTGGTAAGCAGTAACAGCTGGATTTGAATCCAGGGCTCCCCGAATCCAGAGCCCGGGTTCTCCTAGCTGTTCCACAGCTGTCCTTTTCACTCTTGATGTTGTCCTCGAGAGTCAACAGAAGTCCCGCCAAACAATGGCTGATTGTCTCTGGAGGCTGCTGAGGTGGTGTGGATGCTGTCTCTGGGGAGGGGTCTCTGGGGAGGCACAGGCAGGAGCTGGCCCAACAGGATGTGCTGGTGTCCCGAGCCTGGCACCCATGGGTCAGGGGGAGGGGAGGTGGCTGGTCAGGTTAATTTTTTTTAGGCACGATCTCTTAAATAGAGAACCAGGCACATTTATTCGCATCCCAGAGGGTCCCCAGAGACCGCTCGTTCCAGGCCTCTGGTTTTGTAAATGAAGATACGGGCTGAGAGTGAGGTAGCAACTCACCCGAGGTCACTCAGCAAATCCAAGACCCAGTTGGCCACTGACCCCGCCTCCAGTGGACATTGATTTTAGGTGAATGGCTTTGACAGTAGACTGGAGTTGTATTTTTAGGCCACTTGGACATGTTTTCCTTCTTATTCAGAAACTTCTGTGTAAAATGCCCAGATTGACATGTTCAGTCGCGCATTGGGGAGGGTTTAGAGTTAAGGGACAAGCTGTGACCCAGCGCAGAATGGTGAGGACCAGGAGTAAGGCTTTAGGACTCCTGGACCTCCATGGAGCTGGTCAGCTGGGTTGACCATGACGTGTTTCAGACCACACTGGACAATGTGATGTTGGCGCCAGGGACACAGCTCTGGCCCACTCTGAAGCAAGTCCCTTCTCTTTTCTGGCTTCCATTTCCCCATCATTAGAACAGAGGTGGTGGCTCTTGCCTGCTGGCCTTGTGAGGCTCTAGGGAGGACTCTACCCCAAAATGTCATTGTTAGCTCCTTGGTGGCAGAACCTCTGCCCCCTGCCCCCCACCCCCAAGCCCCGTGACAAAGGGCAGGCTGGACAGAGGAACTTGAGGTCTAGGAATGGCTTTGGGCCTGAATGTGAGTTGTCCCCTGTCACTAGCCTTGGGCCAGCTGTGTCCTTTCTCTAGGTATCCATTCTCCCACCTGCAAAATGCTGGGCCCTAAGGGCTCTGCCCACCCTAACATCCTCTTTGTTCTGTTTCTCCATGAGGTGTGGTGTCTCTAGGACCTCCTGATGGGGCAGAGCTAGGAGAAGCAGCCCTTGATGACACCTTGGGCACAGGCCCCCCTCCTCTGTCTGTGGGTGGGCTGGACACCTCAGGATTGGACCATGACCACAGACCATTGGTCCAGGTTCAGGCCCTGAGCTTCCAGGATGCTGTGGAGGCTGGTGGCAGGGGAGCCGGGGCCAAGCCCCTCCTCCTAAGTTTCCACGCCCAAAGCAAGTCCTTTCAGGCTCCGCCCACTCTGGGCTTCTTGCAGTCTAAAATCCAGGCAACCTCCAGTTCCCTGAAGGGGTCCCCAGTGCAGGACAGCCTCGGGGGCAGGCTTCATCAGGCTCGGGCCCCTCCTGTCTCCTCTCTCCCAGCTTGGTGCCTGAGTCCTCAGGCTGGGCAGAATTCTCCTGGGACCCAATGTTTTCTTGCTCCCAGGAGGACCGTGGAGGGAGCAACGTGCCCCTAAGACTGGGATGGTGATCAGTCCTGGGGAGGGCTTGTCACAGCTTGTAGCTCAGAAGCCCAGAAAGCAGGAACCTCAGGGCTCGGGTGGCCCCTCCACTGATTCAGGCCCTGCTCCCAGGACCCTGCGTGACCCTGGAGACCTAAGGGCTTCCCATAGGGGCCTCGGGGGCTGAGGAGAGGAAGAAGGGTGGGCCCAGCCTCTGCACTGCCTCCAGCTGAGCAGTGTGCCTTTATGTCGCATGCGCTGGGCCTCTGCGTATAGAGTTCATTTGAAGAAAGATGTTGAGGGCCCCTTGTTTAGTTTGCCAGGGCTGCCATGCCAAAGTACCACAGCCTGGGTGGCTCAAACAACAGAAATGCATTCTTCCCAGTTCTGGGGGCTGGAAGGCCAAGATGGAGGTCTTGCAAGGTTGGCGTCCCCTGAGGCCTCTCCCCTTGGCCTGCAGGTGGCTGTCCCCCACCCCATGTCCTCACATGGACTTTGCTCTGCCCGTACACCTCCCTGCTCTCCCTCTGTGTGTCCCAATTTCCTCTTAAGTCTTAAAAGGATGCCAGTCACATTGAAGGAGAACCCACCACCCCTTTTAAGCCTTTCGTTTGAGGGGACACAGTTGGGTCCATAACACCCTCGTGTTGTACACGCCCCTCGTATTACACGAAGGGAGACCGCGGCCCTGAGAGGAGGGATTTGGGGCCCCCGCCACGGGGCTAGAACTCGGGCCTGATGATGGCCTGGCTGTGCGAGCTGCCTCCTCTCGGGGCAGAGCAGAAGCCTCTGTGTCTTTGCTCCAGGACTCCTCACACTCAGCTCTCCAGGGAATTCCCCTCGAGGGAGGCCTGGGCATCTAGATTTGCCAAAGTTGTAAATCTCTTAAGCCATAAGCCACTCCTTGGCATCTCCCGAATGCCCTAATATGAAATACAGATGTTCCTCCCTTTTAAGATCTGAGCCTACTTCTGAATTTCCCATCGTGTTTGCACCTAAGGATGCAATTACCATTTCCTCCTATTGTCCTTTCTGCCTGTCCCTCTGCTCTCAGCTGACGCAGGCGCTCAGACCCTCTGGCTGAACACGAGGCGGTGCGATTACGAAGATCAGACTGCTTCTGAAAGCTTCAGGGTGGCTTGGGGCCAGTGATGCTTATCGGTCCACCCAGGGCTCCTCTGAGGTTATTTTCTTCCCTTTGGAAGATGCCTGTGTGTGTTGGGTATGCCGCGGGGAGCATTTCCATCAATTCTTCTGCTCCAGCCAGCGCCAGTCAAGCGCTGCCCTCAATCGTTTCTCCCCCGTCCCCCGATCCGCTCCTTCCCAGACCTGCTGGGCTGCTTCTGGTGGGCCAGCCTCCAGGGTCCTTTCCAAGGATCCTTGGCCTCCGTGGTCTCGGCTGGGCGCTGTGGTGCCAACCCTGTCTGTCTCCTCACGTGGACCACCAACCGTCCCCGTTGGGCCATGGTTAATACAAACCGCAGGGAAGAGTTTCTCCAGGGAATCATGGAGCTTGAGTTTCTAAGCTCGTTGGAGACCAGGATGCATGTTTTTAAGGTTTTCGGACTAATGGCAGATCTTAGATTTAAAGCATAAAATTGGGACCAGGTTTCTCTTCTATTCCACTAAAAGAGAAAAATAAACATCACAATTGCTTGGCTCTTCCTACCTCTGGGCTGCCCCTTGGCATGCTCTTTGAGGTGGGGATGCAGGGGGCAGGGCAGGCCATGGCCTGTGAAGGGTGGGCGACAGTGGGGGGAGCCGCTCTCTGGCCTCAGATCACCCTCCTGGCAGTATCTCTGAACTTCTTTCCACGTCTATAAAATCTAGTAATTCCTACTTCACTGGGGGCAGGAGGGTTGATGTGGTCTGTAGATGGGCCTCGTTTCCTGCTTCCCCGGCCCCACAGCTCTGTTCAACAATAACTCTTGTTCTCCTGAGAGATTTACTTTGGGGTAAAAGTGAAAATGTCCTAATGGTGGGCTTTCTGGATGGCAGGAGGGTTTTGAGATTTTGGGGGTCTTGCCTCCTAGTGCTGCCCTCGCATGTGACAGGGCCATTGCTGACATGACATGACATTCTGAATTGTTTTGGCCCCCAGTAGCATACAACCCTAGAAATCTTGGCAAATAGACTTTTCACCTTATGCCTTTCGGGGACCCCTTTCTGAGGGTGGAACCACAGAGGTGACCAGGGTTGGGGGGAACGGAGGCCTCTGAGACCAGCAGCCAGATCCCTCACTAGCTCTCCCACCCACGAGCCAAGCACCCTGGGAAAGTCAATTCTTTAGGTTTTGATCTTCTCTTAGGTTTTAGGGAATAATGGGTGGATGCAGCCTGGTATGGGGTCAATGCCCAGGGGGTGGCAACTATTGTTTTAGGACACAAGGAGACATAAGACACCATTCCTCCCACTTAACAGACTTTTGCAGACAAGGGCCAGAAATGGTGAGGGCTGTGGCAGTCCCCACCATTAGTAAGCGACAGTTGGGTGTGAATGCAGGACATGGAGTCCCAACCCAGGGCGCTTTCTGCTGTGGCGTGCTTCCATTACTGTTCTCTGGTGTCAGAAAGGCCCTGTGAAGCCAGAGTGGAGGCCGTTGCCCAGAGCCGTGAGCCCCAGGGAGAGCACAGAACATAGAGGCTCAGGTTCCCGCCAGACCCAGAATTCCGGGCCTCAGCCTGGAACCCAAGGGGAGCAGCTGGCCAGAAAGGTGTGCCCAGCAGCCTCGGTCAGGCAGGAACATGCTAACACCGCTTCTTCTTGTTCTCCAGGGTCCGCCAGGACTTTGATGTCCCCACCAGCCACCTGATTGGATCACATGGATATTGCACGCAGGTCAGGGCCACAGTGGGGGCCCCATGCAGCCAGGCGCGTCTTTCCCTTCCTCTTTCTTTCTGTCTTTGCTCCTGCCAGCACTCCCCAAGCAGCGCTCATGTTCCACCTCTGCTGGGCTTCCCCGTTATGAAGACCTAGAAAGGGAATGAGGTTAGCTTCTGTTTCTGGAGTTTGCTTACCCCGTCTGTGAGCATGGAGCTGTAGGAGGTGCAAGAGGCGCAGACCCAGTTGCTGCCCTGCTCAGAGCCCAGTCACAGGCTAGGAGCCCTGAGTCCAGTTGGGGAGACGATGGCCCTGGCACCCTGTGTTTGCACAGGACGTTGTCTTTACATCAATCCTCCCCTCTGCATCTTCACAAAGGGGCCCTTAAGGGGCTTCAGGGAGGGCAGGAAGGACCCTTAGCACAATTGCTTGTCATCCATCCTCCCAGGCACCTGGTGATACAAAGAAAAGGATCCATTTAAGATCCTATCAGTGAGCAAAAGACTGGGAGCCAAATGCTACACCTGGCTGCTGGCTGAGCCTTTCTCTGTGTGGCAGGGCCTCCCCAAGTGGCCACCAGGCCACAGTTAAATCTGACCCTCAGGGCATCCAAAATCAACATGTGTAGCACAGACAGGCTGGGCCCAGTGGAGGATCCAGTTATCCTGGGAGTCCTGGCTTAATGGTGCCAGCCCTGAACACATACCTGGGCCCCAGGCAGGGACCAGCTCAAGGCCTGTGGTTTCTCCAAGGCACCCAAGGAGATCTGAGCTTGGCTGCTGCTCATCTCCCTAGAGAAAGGTATTAGGGTGAGCCTGGGGTGGTCCAGCTCCCACTCTGGATGTCTTTCCTCCCTGTGGGAGCTTCCCCATTGGCAGGCAGAGAGCAGCTTGGCCCAGGCCCAGGCCCTGTGGGGTGGGGGCAGGGCGTGAGGGGTGCAGTTAAGCAGGATACAGAGGATGCAGACCAGAGCCTGGGGCTGGATTCTGAGCTGTGGTGGCTGTTTCACGTGCAGAATGAGCTGGAGCGATTTTCTTCCCATCCCTGAACTCCCATTTCCTCATTTGTAGGATGAGGCATTTGGACTAGACCAGTGCTTCTTAAACTTTGAGGTGCACAGGGTCCCCCAGAGTCTTACTGACTAGCAGGCTCAGATTCAGTGGGTCCAGACTGGGGCCTGAGGTTTTAAATTTCTCAAAGGCTCCTGCGAAGGATGACGCTGCTGGTCCACAGACCACACTTTGAGTAGCAAGGAACTAGATGACCACTAAGCCTTGTCACCATGTGATTTTGAGTCTAGGGGCAGGGACTGGCCTGTCACCCCTCTCCCCCATTTTGAGAAGGCTTCTTGCTCTGAGGAAGGTTTCGAGACACACCCCAGATCGGGAGCAGGACCTTTTTTCCCCTCTTGAAAACCAGTTGGGAATCCCGGAACGTGTCTGAAGAAGGTCATGCCTTTCCTAGGCAGCCAGTGCCCCTAAGGTGCAGTATCTCAGAGCAGACATTTCCTCCAGATTCTTTCTCGTTTCCTCTGCAAGAACACAATGAGTCCCCCTTGGTATCTCCCTCCAATGGGGGCTCCCCTGTGGCCATCAGAGGGGCCTCTTTTACTGCCACTGGGGCAGGGATCCTGGTGCTGACGGAGGGATTTATGAACCTGAGCATCTCTCTAACAATTCAGGGGAAAACACTTCTGTGAACTCTGCCCTCCAGAGTTTATGCTGGGCAAGGGCTGATATGGCTGTTCCCACGTACTGTGGGGCAGAGGCCTGCCTGCTGACCTCACACGTATAGCCAGGAGGTGGGTTACGAGAAGGTCCCGCCCCAGCACTAAGGCCAGGCTTGCCTGCATCCTTCCTAAGCGGCACAGCAGATGCTTAGTGGTTGCCCTTCATCCTGAATCCTTGGCAGGCTAGGTGGTGCCCTGAGGGTAACAGGTACAGGGAGATGGAAGGGACACCCGAGAGGAAGCTGGAAAGTGAGGCGGAAGCCCAGCTCTGTCACTAACTCACTGGGTGCCCTGCCCAAATCCTTTGCCATCTGTGAGCCTGTTTCCCATTCCTGATAGCAGGGGGGACCCCGGGCTGCTCTGCTTGAGGAAGGGCCCTGGCAGCCACCCCCACCCACCAAAGCAGGAGGTACTGGCTGAGGGCATCGCCTGTCACTGCCTCCTGGTTCTGGGGTCAGCAGGCTTGCTGGTCTGAAGGGTGTGTGGCAGGAATCACGAGGCCACTAAATGCCTGAAGCCACGTAGCCAACAGGAGCAGAGACAGAGTGGA
Source organism: Phacochoerus africanus (assembly GCF_016906955.1). NCBI lineage: Eukaryota > Metazoa > Chordata > Mammalia > Artiodactyla > Suidae > Phacochoerus > Phacochoerus africanus. The sequence goes on along the minus strand of NC_062559.1, from coordinate 42,100,710 downwards.
ACCCAGGCTGGGGCCTCCCTGGCTCCACTTCTCTGCCTCTGCCATCCATTCCTCTTCCTCTCCGCATGAAGACTCCGCCCTCACCAGTGAAATCGAATGGGCCCTGGAGTTGTGTTATTAGTGTCGCCCCATTGTCAGCTTCCTGGTGTTGACACTGTGCTCTGGTTTATGCAAGATGTTATCACTGGGGGAACCTGGGGGAACGGTACACAGGAACTCTCTGTACTATTTTTACAACTTCTTTTAACTCTAAAATTATTTCAAAATAAAAAAGCTCATTAAAAAATGCCATCCTTCAAGACCCACCCAGTGTCACTTCTCTGCAAAGCAGCTCCAACTCTGTCATGTGGTCGGGTGTCCATCTGGACCATGAGTGCTCTATGCGCACAGTTTAATAGCTCCAGTCACATCCTACATTGTACTTCAGCTGTTCAGGCCCCCACCTGATCCCCCTCTAGACCCGGACGCCAAGGTCAGGAACCACTCTTTCCCTCCAGCTGGACCCCCCTCCCACCCCTACCCCCCCACCCCCCACAGGATCCTGGGCAGTGCTGATGCTCAGTGAATGCCTGTGGAGTAAAGACTGATGAGGTCCCAGGGTTGCTTCGATGCACAGAGTTGGCGCCGTCCCTGAGGGCGCTGGAGACACTGAAGTCACAGGCCCCTTTGGCTTCGGTCTGTCATCCTCCTTGCTTTCTTCCTTCCTTCTCCACCTGTTTTCTCTTGTTCCCCATCTCCCCTTGACAGGCCTTTCCCCTTTCTTTCATCAACAGGAACTTGTCAATCTGCTCCTGACGGGGAAAGCCGTGTCCAATGTTTTCAATGATGTGGTCGAGCTGGACTCTGGCGACGGGAACATCACGCTCCTCAAAGGCATCGCCACGCGCAGCGACATTGGCTTCCTGTCTCTCTTTGAACATTATAACGTGTGCCAGGTACCCAGCGCCTGGGCTGCCAGAGCCCCCGGGAACCCGGCTCCTGGGACCAGCAGGAGGGAGAGGAAGGAAAGTGCAGCTCCAGTTCCCAGAGCCAGGGCCAGTCTCAATCACAGAGGGTTTGGGAAAAGCGCAGCCTCACCGCCGTGCAGCAGAGGATGTAATTCACACCCAGGGCCAGCTGATTCCATGAAAGGGACGTTTACGGATTTACAGTGTGATTGTGCATCAGAGAGGCTGCAGTTGTCGTGTGTGTGTGTGTGTGTGTGTGTGTGTGTGTGTGTGTGTGTGTGTGTGGTGGGCAAGGGCTTCTTCTCTAGGGACAAAGATCTGAAGTCTTAAGCCTTGTATTGTTTTCCTAGGACTATTGTAACAAAGCACCACAAACTGACTGGTTTAAAACCACAGAAACGAGTTCCCTCATAGTTCTGGTGCAGATGTTCTCCTAACAAAAGCCCAAACTCAAGGTGTTGGCAGGGCTAAAGTCCTCCGAAAACCAAAGGGAAACTCCTTCCTCACCCTTTCTAGCTTTTGGTGTTTTCCAGCAATCCTTGGTGATCCTTGGCTTGTGGATGCATCAGTCCAGTCTCTGCCTCTGGTTTCACATGGCCAACTTCTTCTTCTGTGTCTCCTTTTCTTTTCTTTTTTCCCACCCCAGTAGCACACAGAAATCTGTGGGCCAAGGACTGGACAGGAACCACAGCCATAACCCGAGCCACAGCAGTGACAATGGCGAGTCTTTAACCACTAGGCCACCAGCGAGCTCCAGTGTCTCCTTTTCTTATAAGCATGTCAGTCCTGTTAGGTTGTGGGCCCACCCTGCTCTGCTAACGTCATCTTAACTAATTACATCCGCAATGGCCCTATTTTCCAATAAGGCTGCATTCTGAGGTACTGGGGGCTAGGACTTCGACATATCTTTTGGGAGGACACAGTTCAACCCATAACAGGCCTCGCTCCATCTGTTTGCAGGTATATTGGTCTCTCTGTCTCCTCTCTCACTTCAGCCAGGGTCTTAGAAAGGGCTGGACCTCTAGGAGAAGCTGGGCAGGGGATAGGGTAACCGGATCTGTGGGCAGTGTGGGTAGGGGAGCACCAGGCCCTGCGCTCTTGTCCCAGCCTGCTGCTCACCCTTCTCAGCGCCTCAGTTTGAGGGAAGATACTGTTCTGTGGTTGATACACAGAAAGGGTTGTCTTGAAGGGGTAGCAGGAGGTCTTTGGTGGTGACTACCCCCCGAAGATTCTCAGAGGGTCAGGATGAGGCCTCATTTATTTACATCCCCAGGACCAGAGATGCAGATGTTGGCCCGAGGGGACACTCGGCATGCTAGGCAGATGGATTTGCCAGTTAGGTGGAGAGAGGCATTTTAGGGCAGGGCTCAGTTTCTTCATGCCCCTCCTGCATGATCACAATGGGTGTGCTGTCCCGTTGCTAGTGGGCTATGTGGCATGGCCCCATCCCCAGATCCCCTCTCTGGGGGACCCTCTACCCCCAGGGACAGGAGGCAGACTTGTGAGTTCCAAAGTCTTGGGGAGAAAAGAATGATAGTGACTCCTTCCCCAATGTGCTGGTGTCAGGAAGGAGTCCAGGAGTGTAGCCATGTGGCCTGTGAGAAGCGCCAGGAGCCCTGGGAGACAGACCGTGGGTGGGCTCTGAGAGCATTCGGCCCCAAGTTCCATGGCTGAGGGGGTAGCCTTGGCCAGGCCCACAGACACCCCAGCCTTACCGTGAGCCCTGGTCTCACTCTTGTGTGGAGGGCGTTGGTCAAAATGGAAACTATTTTTCTTTGGGCTGTTGAGGGTGATTGACAAGAAATTGGTTGAGTGTCACCCTTTCCTTGGAATAAAATGCTGATTGTGGAAATTCAGGTCCCGCAATGATCTGAATCCTCGAATGCGCATGGCTCCACTCTGCTGTTGAATGTTTGTCAAAGATGGAGAGTTTACCTCCCTGCGCTAGAGATGGTTTGCTCCTCTGCCATGGGACTGGAACCTCGCTAAGGAACCCGGGCCTCCTCTCCTCCTCCTCAGGGCTCCCCGCGGGCTGGGCCTCTGAAGGAGGAGGCAGAGGCCCAGCAGTTTAGACAAAGAGCTCTCCTCTCCCGTAGCTCCACCTGCCATCTCTTTTGTTGCTTCATTCCTCTGGGCCTTCATGATTAGGCGCGTTGGAGAGAAAAGGCAGCCAGGGAGGTTTAGCATCCAGGCCCAGGCTCGGACCCAGAGCCAGGGCCCCGCTCTGGCCTGTACTGGTCTTCCACTGGGCAGCACGGACGTGGTCATGGGAAAGGTATGGTGTTTGGAGCAGCCTGGGCTGTTCTGATGAGGCTGAAGCCTTGCTTTCAAGTAGAGGGCAGCGCCAGGCCTGCCTCTCACTCCCAGCTCATGTCCAGGCTTCTCAGAGGAGCCCCTGGCTGGGAGCCAGGGTTCCGGGGCCCTCCTGAGAATATGGGAGGTGGTAAGTCCAGGCTATGAGCTTGTCAGGTGACCTACCTTCCAGCTGTGTCCAAGGGAAGCAGAGGCAACTCTAGACTAAGAAATGCACACCTGGCATAACTAACCAGCCTCCCGCCCCTGCCTAGCTGTGTCCCATGGGACCTAATCTGCCGTAGGTGACCTGGTGACCCATCAGGCCGGACTTCCATCTGACTTCCGCCTCACTCCCCCATCCCAGGGCTCAGAGTGAGGGCTGGACTACACAGCAGAGGGAAGCCCAGCCCCTCTTGGCTCACAGCGGCAGTGGTGGTGGGGGACTGACAGAGCAGGGAAGGACAGCAGGGGACAGGGAGGTTAACCTCGGGGCTTTCCCGTAACCTGTAGGTCACGTTCATTGCTGCCTTCATGCAGGGTCCTGGGCCAAGACTGAGCTTGGCAGAGAGCGTCTGTGGGCACCATCCTCCTGTCATCTGTCCAGCTCCACAGACACTGCCCTCCACCGGGTACTTACACCAAGAGCACATCCAACCCATCGGGGGGCCACAGGGCTCCCTCCCTAAGTTGTTCCTCAAGTCTCTCCACTCTCACCCGTGTCTGAGCCACCAGCACTGCTGGTCTGCACACCTGTGATGGCCCCGCTGGCCTCTGGGTCCTGTCCCCACCTCCTTCCAGTCCTGCCCCTTCACTGAAGCCACTGAGATCTTTGAAAGAGTAGATCAGTCACACCATTCCTTTGCTTAACAACCTTCCATGGTTCCGAGTCCTCTGAGACTGTTAGGGGCTGAATTGTATCGTCTCCGCCAGCGTTCATTTGCCGAAGTCCTAGTCCCAGTCCAGTACCTTGGAGCGTGACTGTGTTTGGAGACAGGGCCATTAAAGAGGCAGTTAAGGTAAAAAGTCAGTCATATGGTTGTGCCCTAATCCGACTGACTGGTGTCCTTATAAGAAGAGATTGGGACACAGGTATACATGGGGAGACCATGTGAAGACACGAGGGAGACGGCCGTCTGCAGCCAGAGAGAGAGGCCTCGCAAGACACCAACTGCCAGCACCGTGATCTGGGACCTCTGGCCACCAGAATCAAGAGACAACAAATTTCTGTTGTTTGAACTGCCCAGTCTGTGGAACCTTGTTACGTGGCTCTAGCCAACAAATACAGAGTCTACAATCCAGGCCTTCCCATGGCCCGCAAGGCCCTGTGGGACCTGTCTCTGCATGTCCCTCCCTTCGCTTTTTGACTTCACGGTCAGGAAACCTCTCCTGACCTCCTCATCACTCTATCTCTCGGGGTCCCCTGCGCACCTGTCTTCCTCCGTCATAGAATCTGAATTCCTTCCTTCACAAGCCTCCTCTTGGTTTTACGGTTCCCTGTTCACTGCTTTTGAGACGCAAACTTGCTCTGCATTTGAACATTTCTGAGCTTTTGATGCATTACAGCAGTTGGTGGTGGGTCAGACTTTAATTGCCAGGCTGTTTGCTTTCTTAGTGGTACAAAAGATAATGGTGACTCTGAGGTCCATTGTAATGCGGTGCAAATGTGTCTGTGTGAGTATTTATCTGCTCTCTCCTCCCCATTCATCTGGTAACCCCCTCAAGCTTCTAGTGTCCCTCCCTGCTGTCCTGTTGCCTCACATGGTGCCTGGGACCAAACTCTAAGTCGTGTTGAAAGGATGCTATCTTTGGAGATGCTGGACTGCCACTCTGCCAGCAATCAAATGTTGGCATTTTATTTTATTTATTTATTTTTATTTTTTATTTTTTGTCTTTCTGTGATTTCTTGGGCCGCTCCCAGGGCATATGGAAGTTCCCACGCTAGGGGTCAAATTGGAGCTGTAGCCGCCGGCTTACACCACAGCCACAGCAACGCGGGATCCGAGCCGCACCTGCAACCTAAACCACAGCTCATGAGTAAGGCCAGGGATCGAACCCACAACCTCATGGTTCCTAGTCGGATTCGTTAACCACTGCGCCACTGCGGGAACTCCAAATGTTGGCATTTTAAATTAGGGCCCCAAGCCGGTAGTCCACGGATGAGTTGGGCACATACAGACTCCTTACCCTGCAAAAGACGTAAGAATCCATTTAAAAGTACAAGTTGATCCTTGAACCTTGTGGGGGTTAATCCCCATACAATTTACAGTTGGCCCTTGGTATCTGACATTCCTCTGCATCCAAGGATTCAACCAACGACGGACCATGCGGCACCGTAGTATTTACTACTGAAAAATATCTGCTGTATAGGCAGACCCGCAGCGTTCAAACCCACGTTGTTCAAGGGTCAAGTGTACTCCCGAATTGTGTTGCATGTTCATCTGCTAGGAGAGAGCCCAGGACTCTGCTGGAGGAAACAAGCCCCCGACCCTCCTTCCTCGCCACAGAATCCAAAGGAAGCAAATTTCATCTTTGGAAATTGTCACCCACTGAAGGGGCTCCTGATGAGAAAATTCATTTATAGACAACCCCCCCCCCAGCAGCTTTTTTGCCCTTAATCTTTTGACCATTGCATAAATGTCAAGCTGCCCTTTTGTCCCTCTGCTGGAAAGTTCAGGGTGGCTGATTCTGCAGACGCCTGTTCCCTGGCAGGTGCACAGTTCTTTTTCCTGCAGTGAGCGAGCACTGGGTCCCCAGTCCCAGGCTCTCTGTTCGAGGTGATGCCCTCACCAGGAAAGCCTCTTTTAGCTTGGAACAGAGGCCAAGTGTGCAGTAGGGTTTAGGCACATCTAGCCACGCCCTGTCCTTTGGGACAACTGATTCCCCTCCACCCCAAGGAGGAGCCAGCCCCACAGTCATATTTTAATGCTGACAGGAGGGCCCAGTGGGCCAGGTGGGGCCAGGCCAGGCCCTTGGACGATGAGAAAACGAGCACTTTGTAAAGTTCACTCTCTACCCTCTGTAGCAAAATTCACAGGCAAGCCTTTCCCCAGAGAGAGTTTGGGGCCTTCTGAGCACAGCCCCTCTGTCCAAGACACCTGAGCCCAGAGTTGCCTCCAGGTGAGCTCTGGGAGGCCTGAAGAAAACTGGCAGCCACTCTTCTGTGCCGGGCTCTGGAGAAACTATGCCCATCTCCCCACTGGAAAAATAATTCCCATTCTTTCTTTAATCCACAGACCGCGGCTGTAAATACCTGGGCAGGCAAACATCTCCCTGGGGCTGGTGGGGATTAGGCTGAATCAGCCTGGCCCACTGCACTTACAGAAATGAATAAACCAGGGCCCGAGGTGGGCAGTCACAGGTGACAGGGAGAGAGCGCGTCGAGGTTGGCGGTGGCATCTGATCAGGTCCTCAGGGGCCCCGCCCGCCTCTCTCCTCTGCAGGCACAGCAGCAGCAAGGTCCCGCTGCCCATCCCGTGCCTTTGCTTCCCCAGTGCCCTCTGCCTCGCAGGTCCTCTGCTGGGAGCTTTCCAGACTCCCTCCCCAGAGGGAGTTCTGGCTCCTTATCCTCCCCTCCCCCTGCTCCCTTTCCTGATCCCCGCTGTTCCCTGAATGTCTCTGGATGGGTGTTCCCGGCGTCACCCACAGATTGCTCACCCAGGGCCTTCCTTTTCCCCGTGGCTCTAAGCCCCACTTGTCTTCAAGCTAAAGTTCTAGCTCAGGTTTCTCTTCGTTCATGAGGACCTGCATTCGTCAAATGCTTGCTTTTGTTGACTTAGACCCGTGCTCCCAGTGCTCAGGGTCTAGTTAGTGCACGAGGCAGGCAGACACGCTATCATGAGGCGGAGTGAGGTACTTCAGCAGAGGAGGGTAGGTCCCCACTACCTGGTACCCCTCCCCCGACCCTGGGAGCTAGAAGGAGGGCATGGTTCCTGCTCTCTGGGTCACTGGCTGAGGCAGGACCCAAGGAGAAGAGCCGCGTACTGATGAGCTGTGAATGCACAGGCATGAGGCTTGCCATCTGCATAGTTTGGGACTGCTGAGAGGCTCTCTGTGGCGGTGGTTGGGGAGGGTCGGGTCTGGGAGGTCATTGGGAGGAAGGCTGGGCATGAGGCAGCTTTTGGAGGCCGGGTGGGCAGCCCCACATACTGGCTGGATGTGGGAGATGAAAGGGGATGCCTGGCTTTCAGGCGGGAGTCTCCATGTGACTGGGCCAAGGCCCTGTGAGCAGCAGGCTGAGAGGGCAGAGACAGCTCTGTGTATATGAGTGACACATGAGGCCCAGCATCACACACAGGCTGGGGTTCCCAACAGGGCCTTGCTGACGGCAGCCTGGGCCTGGGGTTGGAGCAGAGGTGCTCTAGGCCCTGGGGATGGCACGTTGCATCAGGGATCTCCCTTTGCCCCTGTCTCCCTCGTCCAGGTCGGCTGCTTCCTGAAGACCCCGAGGTTCCCCATCTGGGTGGTGTGCAGTGAGAGCCACTTCAGCGTCCTCTTCAGCCTGCAGCTGGAGCTCCTGCGAGACTGGAGGACCGAGAGGCTCTTTGACCTGTACTACTACGACGGCCTAGCCAACCAGCAGGAGCAGATCCGGCTGACCATTGGTGCGCACCTCCCTGCCCCGTCCCTCTGCATCCAGACTGGCCCAGGGCCGCGTCCCTAGCATGCCCAGTCAGGACAGTCAGAGAACAATGCAGCCTTGGCTGTCAGGACTGGGAATCAGAGAGCGACTACGAGACGGTCCTCCTGCAGGGGGCCGGAGCTGGGCCTTGAGAAGCTGGTGGCACTAGGGGTACGATGAGGTTGGGACTAGGTAGTAGAGAGTCAGGACTATCATGCCAACAATTTGAGCTTTATTCTCCAGGCAGTAGGGAACCATAGAAGGTTTTGGAGCAGAGGAGTGATGGGATGAGATATGTTTGTAGAAGAATTATTCTAGTATCTGAAGGGGGGCAGGAGGGTGGGGTGGACACTGGAGGTGAGAGGCCAGCCAGTTGGGTGCTGTGGTGACCAGGGCAGAACCGAAGGGCAGGATGAGGGTGGGGCCGTGGAGAAGAGGGTGGTGCCAGAAGAGTTGGGTCCCGGGAGTAGGGTAGAGTTGCTGCTGACCTTGGAGTGATGAGCCTGTGCCTCTCTCCCCTCCCCAGACACCACCCAGACCGTCCCTGAGGACAAAGACAACGACCTCGTCCCGCCCCTTGAGCTCTGCATTAGAACCAAGTGAGTCAGGCCCGTCGCTGGCTTTGGAAGCACACCTGAATGGCAGGGGGTGGGGGAGTGCAGGGGTCAGGGGTGGCCTACAGGACGGGTTTCTGGATTGTCCCAACTAAGAGGTGTGTGGTGAGGGGGTGGGACCCCACAGGCTGGAAAGACAGTGCTGGGGGGCTTGTTCATATGTGGCATTTTGTGGTCACTGTGGTCCAGGGAGAAGTGTGTGATTTGTGGGATGACGTGTCTTCAGATAGCTTCTTAGGATGTCCCCGTGGTGGGGGCGGAGGAGTCAATGGGTGTCTCTTGAAGACCCTCCTCGTTCAAGGCAGCAGCTGCCTGATGTCATCGTGAGTGTGGTTAGGACAGGTAAGGTTGCCACGTGTTGATGGCGGTAGAAGGTAGAGGGTGCTCAGAGGTGGCTTCCTGGAGCAGAGCAGCAGCCCCTCTGCATTGGGGGAGCAGCGTCTCTCATTCTGCTAGTGCGGGTGGGGCTCTCTGAATACCAGGTGGGGGTACCCGCGGCCTCAGGGGGCTAGGGGAGTGGTCACTGACTCCTCTGGTGGGGGAGGGGCAGGGTTGGGGCAGAGTTCTCCATCTGGGCCCGGGAGGGGCAGCACTTTGGGGGCTGTAGCTGTGGGGCATCGCCGGTGCTCAGGCAGGCCCTTCACAAAGCCTTTGGATGGTGACTGGAGACCTTGGGGTGCAGTGGGAGGGGCAGGCCCAGCGAGGAAGCAGTAGAACTTGCACACGTGATGAACTCAGGTTCTGGAGTTCAAATCCTGGCCTTGCCACTTTCTGGTTGTGAGCCATTGGACAGCTCCTGTCTGCGCCTCACTCTGTCTTCTGTAAAGTGGGGGTAATGGCCACGCCTGGCTCACGTGATTGTGAAGAGTGCCCAGGACACTACCAAGCACCGTGAACAGCCCTCACTGTTATTGTCTCATCCTCTCCTGGCTTGCTGTGACCTTGGGCGGAACTTCTGTTTTCCTGTTTGTGAAGTGGTGGGGGTTGGGGCGGAGGATATGGGTCACGGCTGGGGCTTTGTTCTCTGACTGCCCGAGATCGAGATCGAGGGGGCTCACCTAGAGCCTAGGGCCGCTGCCCACCCACGGGCAGGTGAGCCCTTGATGGAGCCTCAGAGAGAAGCTGGACTCCACACACTCAGTGGAAACCCGGGGAGGGGACGTGGAGGAGACCTCGGGACCTCCTCATTACGCCCCACCCTCGTGTCTGTCTGCCCGTCCGTCCACCTGCCCCCACCAGGCCGGGGATGAGCATTCCTGTGGGGTCACGCATCGGCCTTTCTTTCGTCAGGAGGATTAAAGGCACATGCAGGTCGCTTTGCTTTCATGTACAAAGGGCCACTCATTCAGGGTGATGAGAGAAGGGCAGCAGCGGGGAAGGAGGTGACACCAGCCTTGGCACCTTGTGTAGGACAGGATGGGAGGCCATGGGGCTTCCTTCCTGCAGGAGGGCCTGCCTGGCAGGCTCTGGACCGCCCCTGGGCCCATCCCGGACCCCCAGGACCCCTCTCTGAAGGCCTCTATCTGTCTCTGTATCCCTCCGAGGGCCTCCCCCGCCTCGACCTCTCCACCTGCACCATCTGGGGTAACTCCTTCCCTGGGACTGTTTCTGCTGCAGGCCTCCACCCTCCAGGCCCTGCCCATGGGCCCAGGGATCAGACTTCTCGGGCTCAGCCCTAAGCCCACTGCTGGAGCATGACTCGGGGCCCTGGTCTGTTAGGGAGCTTGGTCCAGAGGCATTTGAGGGTGAACCTGGGCCCAGAGCACCTCCGTTCCTGTCAGCTGTCCTCCCCCCTTCCCCCCGTGGCCATGTGCCATGAGGCGAGCCAGTGAAGTGATGGCATGAGAACCATCTGGAGAGTCTGCACGCCTCGGGGAGTGAGCCCTTGGCCTGGGGCAGACGGTCCAGGCGAGTCCCTCCCTGCCTTGTTTATACTGCTCACTGTCTCGGGGGGGGGGGGGGGGGGGCGGCGAGCCTGGGCAAGGCTGAGCCCTGCCTCTCCTCCAGCCATGCTTCCTAGTCCTTGTCGCAGATAGAAATCATCCTATTTGTGTAGTACACCAGGTTAGGGACAACCGGCCTGGGGACTCTGGTTGGCCCAGACTCCACCCAGCTCCCTGACGACTGAGGAGATCAATAGCCCAGCATGTCTGTGGCTACCCATTGGGAAGATTTCCTCTGGAGTTTGGTCCGCAGGCCTCAGCAGGCATCCTTGGTGAGTGTGGGAACACACAGATCACTGGGTTCCAGCCCTGGGGCTTCTGGTTCAGTAGGTCTGGGGTGGGGCCTGAGAATGTGCATTTCTGAAGAGTGCAGCACTCCCAGGTCCACTGGTACTGCTGTCCTGGGATGAGAACTGATGTCCTGGTGGTGGTGAGGGCGGTGCCTACCTGTTCCTCACCCTTCCTGGGTGCCTTGTGAGAGTCAGATGTCAAGTGAGGTGCTGATCCCCCAGCGTGGGGCCCACAGTAACACCCTGACTCCTCTGGCTGCTCCCCGCCCCCAGGTGTGAATGCTGCAGCCACTGCCAGGGCTTCGCTGAAATCAGTTCCGCTTCCCCCATCACTGGCCCCACCATGGTGGGTCCATCTGGGCAGTTAACACCGTGAGACTTTTCCAGCCTCATTCCCAGAAAGCCGAGTGGGCGAGTATGGAGTGGGAACGCTGGCTTTCCCCCTCTGTATCCATCAGATAACATACCACTGTAATGGGAAACAGCAGGCCCAGGCTCTGGAATCCTGCTTCAAGGGGTTGGCTTACAAAGGCTTTGCATTTTGTTTTCATCCCAGATTCTCAGACAGCTCAAAGGGAGAAATTTGGGAAAATGGTCTTCAAGGTCAGTGAGGACCTGCTAGAGTTGGGGGGAGAAGTCCTGCTGCCCGTTGAAAGTCCCTGCCTTGATAGGAAGGCGATATGAGCCAAGCTCAGGTCATTTCCAAGGCCAGAGTCCAAGCACCTGCTGAAAGGCAGGCAAGTGCTCACAGGAGGGCAGACTAACCTGGGCCCAGGAGGGCTTTGCCTCCCATCACTTCAACCTCGTGGAACCCATGGGCTGGACTCTGTGGAAGAAACAGCTGGATGAGACTTGGTTCTTAGGCTCAGAGTTCACAATTCAAGTTCAGAATCAACTCTATGCTAATCCAGGGAGAGATGTACAGCCTGCCCTCAAACCCAGCTCTGTTGGGGACACTCACCCTGACCCACACAGAGCCCACCACATGCCTGGCCATCTGGCAACCTGCTTGATCCACAGAAGGTCTCCTGGATGCCACCCGAGATGGCCCTTCCTTCTGCAGACGGGGTTCTCCAGAGGGCCCCAGGCCACACCTTGAGTCACAAGCAGTGCAGGGCCTGGAGCTTAGGCCCATGCTGTCCCCGCCCAGTGGAAGGTCACTGAGCGGGCAGTGTGACTTCCCACCACCTGGCTTGGTTGCCACGGTGACATTGCGTAAGACCAGACTGCCAGTTTTGCCTGTGGAGAAGAGCATCCTAATTTGAACCATCCCTGGTCCAGTGCTATCTCCTCTCTCTGGTGTGACGCATGCCTCGGTCTCAGAGAATCTCCTGTTACCTTTGCTTGTGTCAGGAATGTGGGGTCTGTTCCCCATCCCCTCCCTTCTCTGTTTTCTAACCATCTCAGGAGAAAAAAAAAAAAAAGGTCATTTCCAAACAAGACACACATGGTGACCTCTCTCAAGCTTCCAGCCTCGCTAGAATGGGAGAAAATGAAACAGTTGTCAACAGTCCAGAGAAAAGAGGAAAGAACTCATAACCGGGGCCTGGGGCTGGGCTGCAGATGTTTCTGTTTGGAGGCTCAGACAAGAAATCGAAAATGGAATTTCAGCTGCGAACAGTGCCTTTGAGGGGCTGGAGCTGAGCACCCACCTCCCTCAGCTGCCTGCCTGAGGGGCCTGCTCCAGCCTCCACGCCTCTGCTCACACCCTTCTTGCCCAGGGTCCCTCTTCACAGTGCCTCCCACCCACCGAGGAAGGGCTCCCTGGGAGCTCCTGCTGCCCAACTGCCCTCTTCTGGTTTCCCTCCCTGCAACTCAGAGCACGTCTGCCCATGGGGTCCCTTGCCTTGCTTGGGTGCAAGCAGCATGTAAGGCCGTGATGCAGACACGAGCACTGAACAGGAGTCCTGACTCTGCTGCTGCCACGTGGCATGACCTCCAGCAGGTCTGGCTCTGTCTGGACCTCTTTCCCCATCTGTCCATTGGGCACAACGGTCCGTTCCCTGAGCTGCTGTAAGGTGGAGAGAAGACATGTCGAAGCGTTCCCTTTCCTCGGGAGACCTGTGGGGCTCACACACGAGTCAGGGGAGGAGGAAGAATGGAGGAGGCACAAGGGCAGGCACAGGGGAGTGGAGATGGGCCATGGGCAGGGCTTGGTGACTGCAGGGTTCAAAGGGGGGTAAGAGTGAAGTGTGATGAAGACTTCAGCTTCCCCGCTGTGCCTGGGCTTGAGGAGGGCAGCTGCCGTGCCAGGGAGCCCAGCCCCAAGCTAGAGGTCCCAGAGGGGATGGAGGTGAGGGAGACTGGCTCTTCCCTCGAGGGGCTCACAGGGAGACCCCGTGACAGTATGGGCAGGAAGAGCCTGTCAGTGGTGCCAAGGGAGGAGCCTCGGGCAGCCTTGGGATCAGAGAACACATCCGGCAGGAGGGCTCCTGGATCTGAGGATTGAGGGCAGGAGAGGGAGGCTGGCCATCCAGGTGGAGGGCACAGCACGGGCCGAGCTGCAGGTGAGAGACAGCTGGGCTGGGGCTCATTGTGGAGCTGCCCTGGCTCCCAGCGGCTAGAGCGTGGGACAGGACTCTTGCCTGGGAATCCGAAGTAAGTGGAGTTCTGGGTGTATTTCTGCTGGTCAGCTCTGAGGACTTTAAAGCCAGTCCTGCCCTCTTCTTGCCAAAACAGGGTCTGTCAGGCACCTTTTTCTCCCCTGAAATACCTCAGTTTCATCAGTGTTGAAAATCTGTTGAGACAGGTAACTGCTGCTCTGCTGCGGTGATGGCCCCTGGGGAGGACAGGGCCTCATTCGAAGTCATGCACAGGGCCTGTGTGTGATGCTGAGCTGATCTGGGCTCTGGACTTCACAGTATCATCACTGAACTCAACCCTGAAGGCAGTGGTCCTCGATCAGGGACAGTTTTTCTCCCCAGGGGACATTTTTGGTTGTCATAGGTTAGGGGAGAGTGCTAAGCATCCTGCAGTGCACCAGACAGCTCCTGCAACAGAATTATCCAGCCCAAATGTCCGCAGGGCCCTGGTTGAGAAATTTTGCTCTAGACTCTCACTCTCAGCCTCCTTCTGCATCACACAGCTGAGTGTGCCTGGGCGCTGCCTCCGCACTTCGAAGCCAGTCCTTTTCATCCCTCCCCTTCCTCTGGAAACCCCTAATTGCATACACAGAGCTCTTATTCATGCTTGTAATTGACCTATAGACTTTTAGAACTATCCCTACTGGAGAGCCATTCATCCACCCATAAGCACAGCCCTTTCAATTTTTTTAAAACGTCTCTGCTTTGATTTCCTACTGTAATTGTGAACTGCTTCTTTCTATGTTTCTAGCACTCTCCCTGTCTTGGCACCTGTTGGCCAGGGTGGGGTACGTTAGTTACCTCTGGGAACAGTGAGCATAAACCCCACAGCCTGACCTCAGAACACGGTATGACATGGATGTCCAGCAGCAGATGGGGGTGAGTCATACCCACCCCGAAGCCAAACCCATTTTGTCAGGATCTTAGGGGTTTGCAGATTGGGAGCTCTGAGGAGGAACTTCCGTCTGCCTGTTGGTATGGGGAAAGTGAAGCTGGGCGGACCAGAGAGGGGATGTTATAGGGATATAGGAAGTCTGGTCTATTTCTGACCCTTTCCCTCATTTTCTCCATGACTGGGGCAGGAATCCACCATGGTCTGGGCAGTAGTTTCCCTTTGGCAAGTCTGGATCCCTGACGTCTGTTTGGAGCCAGGCTGCTGGCGAGAATGTCAGTCTCCTCCCTGCCTGCTTCTGCCAGCCCCTGAGGGTCTGGATTCAGGATGTTCTCCTAGCATCTAAGACTCTGATAGGAAATTTACAGATGCTAATGCTCCCTTATAAATCTTAACAGAACTATAAAAGCTTTTCAATGACATGTTTCAAAACTGCACAGAGAAAGAAAATTGAAAACCTCAAGTTTCTTGGTGGAATCAATTAGGCCCTGCCCCATGTTGCAGGCAGCACGTTGCTAAAGCACTGTTAACCCCATAGAGGTAGCAGGTCCACCCAGTGCCTTGGAAGCCGCCATCAGTACAATGTCTTCTCACCAGTCTCACCTCCAGAAATTGCTCCGTTGTGCAAGTCAGACCATCCATCTTGCCCACCAGCTGGACCTACATTAGCTACCCTGAGACATCATCAGGGTCCAGCACCAGAAGTGCAGGCAGTGGCACCCACCTCCCAGGAGCAGCCTGACTTCTGGCGATGCCAGGTTGTCTCCAGATACGATCCCAACGCCTCTTCTTCAAGCAGTGACAAATGTTAAGATGCTGATGGATTCCATCAAAGTAGCTCGACCCTAAAGCATCTGATAGATTCCCCTGGATCTGCCTCAGTGCTGACACACAGCAGCTCAGAGAGCAGTCTAACACACCCGGGCACCAAAAAATCACTTAACTCTTCCATATCCAATGAAATAGGGTGCTGACCATGTCGAGTCACAGGACACGACTGACAGTGAAGCAGAGCCAGGGTCCGTGGACAAGCACCAGAGTTTATCATCCATTTCTTATCACTGGTTAGGCTTGGAATAGATCTCACTAAGGCAGTTCTTCCAATAATTAATTACTCTTGGGAGACAATGTAGAAATGCATGCAAACCTGTTTGCACATCCAGACCTGGCTCTGAGATTTGTGACCAGAAGGATCCCAGGGACCAAATCGTTCAAGTGGTGAAAAGGTACCTCTCAGCATTTCATGCATGATGGAAGGGGCCAGTGGCCGAAAACCATACAACCCCATTTGGGGTGAGATCTCTCAGGCTTACCGAGCACTACTAAGTGACACTGAAGAGCACACAGAACTAGTGTTTGAAGGACCAGTTCCTTAAAGCAGTGTAGCCTTTATGGCTGAGCAGCTCGTGATGGCACCCACCCATCTCAGCTTTTCATGCTGAGTGTTTTAAGAAGATGCAATTCAGTGTTGATGTATGGACCAGATAAAGATTTCTTGGGACGTCGACTGGCACACACAGCATAGGGCAGGGCTGTCTGGGGTCTAGACTGTGGCGATTCTCACATTCCCCAGTGGTTGTGGAAGGCCAGTCCTCACTGTGCCCTGGGTGGAGCTATGAGGAAAATGCAATACAACTGTTCCTAAATGGGCTATATGCAAATATCATCTCCCACACTAGATATTTACTGGAGCAAGAAGCATAGAATTACTGTTAACATTCTTTTTTCTCCAAATGACAAGAAATCTTTCTGCTCACTTGAAGAGGAGTGGAGTGGTGTTAAGTGTGCAAAATATTCAGCAAAGTGTCGCAGAGGCTTTACAGAGACGAAGACGATGCCTGTGATCAGGAGGAAAGGAGCTTGGGAGAACGGAATGGCTATGAATCTCACTGCCTCTGCAAGGCTGTCCCTCTCAACCTGAAAATCAGTGACGTTGATACGGCCATTGAAGCAAAGCATAAAGAAAGGCAAAGGGCAGAAAGAAGCCTGAGGAAGGAAGGAGAGAGGAATTCAGTGAGGGGGTCTAGGTTATTTGCGAAGACAGAGACTGTTGGGTTTATGGTGAACCATTACTGAAACCTCATGGTGCTTCTAAGCATTTGGCTAGGAAATGCAACAGTCTTATTTTGGGAGAACTCATTCACTCCATTGCTGCCGTTCCAACCTCAGGGATCCAGGCAGACCTCAGAGATACTGCGGGTTTGTTCCAGACCAGCGCAGTAAGTGTCTGGATTTCCCAGTGCATACACCGCTCATGTTTACACCATCCTGTGTGTATCAAGACTATCAAGTATGCAGTAGCATCATGTCCAAAAAGCAATGTCCATATGCTAATTAGAAAACACTTTATTGCTAAAAACTGGTAGCCATTATCTGAGCCTTCAAAGAGTCGCAGATCTTTGCAGTAGTGACATCAGCGATCACTCATCAGAGATCACTGTTAACAACGTGGTCACCGTCAAGACAGTTGCAGTATTGTGAGAATTACCAAAATGTGACACAGAGACATGGGGCAAGCAAATGCTCTTGGGAAAATTGTACTAATAGACTTGCTTGACACAAGGTTGCCACAAACCTTTAATTTGTGAAGAACACAGTACCTGCGAAGTGCAGTAAAGCAAAGGGTGATAAAATGAGGTTTAGGTTTTGAAAATGTGTGCTTCCTCTCTAAACCCCATGCCCTGGGCCAGGGATCAAATCCAAGATGAAGCTTCAGCCTACACCACAGAAACAGCAACGCCAGATCCTTAACCACTGCATCACAGTGGGGACTCCCTGGGAAGCATTTTTAACAAACCAGCTCCATGTGTTAAAATTGAGTGCTGGGAAATGTCACGGTCCCACCTCCAATAACTTTAATTTTGGAATTGAACTATTATTAAATTGTGTCTTACCCTGGACCACTGCTTAATTATACTCTGTGCTTCTTAAGGCTTCTTAAAGTAATTTTTTCTAAAAAATGCGTATCTGGGGGTTCCCGTTGTGGCAAAGCAAAAACAAATCCGACTAGTATCCATGAGGATGCAGATTCAATCCCTGGCCTTGATCAGTAGGTCAGGATCCAGTATTGCTGTGAGTTGTGGTATAGGTTGCAGATACAGCTAGGATCCTGCATTGCCGTGGCTGTGGTGTATGCCAGCAGCTGTAGTTCCTCTTCAACCCCTAGCCTGGGAACCTCCATATGCCTTGGGTGCAGTCCTAAAAAGCCAGGGGAAAAAAATAATGCATATCTGTGTTTTACTGAACTGCTCATAACCCTTCACTAGCTTCTCATGGTTCTTAGAGCCGAGCTCAGAATCCTTGCAAGGGCCTTCCAGCCCCTGTGCAGTGCCACCCCTGCTGGCTCTCTGTGTCCCCCCTCCTGTGCCTTGAGCCCTCCAGCACTTTTACATATCTAGGTCTTCCCATGTGCCTTTAAAGTGTCACCATCAGGCACATCTGGAAAACGGCTGCATTCAGAGATGTGTAGATCACTCACCTCAGTCGAGAGGTTTTGGGTGCGTTTGTTTTGCAGGGCCCTGGTGTGTAGGTTTGTGAGTCTGGAGGGGTGAGGTGGGCGTGTTGGAATCTGAAATTCTTGAAGCCCCAGCAACAGGAATTCAGCTCCTATGTGGGCCTCTGAGGCTCTAACCCTCTTTCTCTGTTCCTCTGCTCTTAGGTGGAAGGGGGCATCAGTGAACTGGAATGGCTCAGACCCCATCCTGTGACTCTCCACGTGGGTAAGCCCCACAGCTCCAGTGCTCATCACTGGGGGTGATGGCTGAATCCCAGGCCTGAAGGACAAGTCTCTCAGAAGAGTGTCACCTGCACATGGACCAGCACTGCTACAGAAGCATCCAGAACCTCCCTACCCCTGCCATGAAGGGCCTGCCCAGGACTGTGGGCCCAGAGTACTGCTTTGCAGCACCCTCTGGGCTGAGCTGTGGCTGCCAAGGATGGAATGAGGCCGGGCGGGGCCTCTGCTGCCCCCCACCTGCATCCCTGCCTCACTCCCTGCCAAGCCATCCCCTCGCCAGGCCTCTGATACGGTCGGCCCTGGGGACCCTGGGCACTCCTTATTTCTGGTAGTTGGCTCTATAAAGCAGGAGTCAAACCCATGCTGAGGGTTCAGGCTCATTTGTTCTGTTGTCACAAAGGAAGCCTGGCTGGGGTGGATGATGGGTGGAGGGGTCCCAGAGCCCTGGACACTGTGGGCCAAGTGGTCATCTAACAAGGGTCTTAGCAGGCAAGCAACATCCTCTGGCTCAGTGGTGACCCTGGCTGGGCTTCTCGTCTGGCCTCTCTTCTGTGGATCCGCCCTAGGTCTAAGGCAGCCGGCTCCATGAGCTGTGCCAACCAGGAGCAACTCAGACCCCCTGGGAGCCCATCTCAGGGCCAACCCGGAGCCCTGTGAGGCCCCAGGAGGATGGTCGTGTGGACCAGGAGGGTAGGCTAGACCTGCCGGACCTGGCCAAGCAGATACGGGGAAAGGAACCTTCTGGGGAGGGACCGCTTGGCCACAGGGGACAATAAGATGAGAATGAGGAGAGGAACTGGGGGTGGTCCCCCGTGTGGTGGCTGCAGTGGGGCATGCGTGGAGAGAACTGGCTGGAAGTGAGGGCGGGCAGAGCCTATGGAGGCCCTGGAACTCCAGAGCAAGTGTGGGATAGGTGGGATTGGGGAAAACTCCGTAATCACTTGCGAAGAGGAAATGGTACACTTGGAGCCTCCTCATTTCAATAACTAATAGCCTACAGATTCCAGAAAAGATCATGAGCAAGTTAGAAAGGCCGTGGGAGGCTGGTGAAGAAGGAGGCAGAGAGAGGGTTGTGTCAAAAACAGAAGCTGAGGACCCCTCTGCAGTGGCTCCCAGCTGACTGAGCCAGGGTGCCTGGAGGCAGAGCCCGGCCTCAGGAGCCTCTATCTCATGGCTGCTCATGTGGGAGGCAGGGGCTATGTCCAGTGCCCCCTCTGCTGTGTGCCCTGACCCCCAGTGCTTGTCCTGGGACTCTGAGTGGGGCCTGCGGGGTGAGTGTTTACACGCGGGGACCAGGGCCCTCCTCCTGGGTCTGTCCGGCCCCGGGCGAGGCCTCAGAGAGTTAGAAACACTGGATGGCAGCCAGTCCCCAGCCTCTGCATCGCCCCCCTCGGGCTCAGGATGCAAGCTCGGGGGGCCATACTCCCTCCACGGTGCTGACTGAAAGGAGACCCCCTTCTCTTTAAGTGCCAGACATGCAGGGGGCAAAACTGGCATTCAGTGGTGACCACTAAAGAACCTGTTTTGTGCTCTCATGGTCTGGGCACGCAGGGGCCGACTGGGTCTTTGGCAGAACAGCGGGGAGCTGGGAGGGAAGTGAGTAGGCAGGGAGTGCTTTGTCCCCGCCATGCCGAGGCCCCTCGGGGTTTGCTGTGTAAACTCCAGTGGCCATTCACAGCAGGCGTCCAGCAGAAAAGCTTCCTATATGTCCCCGAGATGTTTATGCTCTTGTTTTCCTTGGCCACGGCCAGGCCGCTCCAGCTGAGCGACCGGGTAGAGGAAGTCAGTTCCCTGCAGTGAGCTTGTTTATCAGCCTGGGAAGGAAAAGTGTGTCTTTTCAATAAAACACTTAACCTCCTGACCAGGGTCCCATTGGCGGAGTTGGAGAAATCAAAATATTCCCAGCGTTGCTTGAGAAAACCACTTCCAACAAATTACAAAAGCACTTTTCTAGAAGCCAAGACACAGGTACACATGCAGTATGACACCCCTTGCCTGGAATTGTCTGCAAAGGAAGATGAACAAAACCCATCACCACCCTCTGCCAAGTCTACAAGTCAGGATGTACCCACAGTATTGCTGCCAAACCTGCAAGAAGGAACTAGAAGCCCTGCCTCCTTGCCCACGGTGTTATCCATCTGGGGACTGTGGGTAGGCTTCAAAGACCCCCCCAAATTATATTAAAATCTTTGTGTACATGTATGTTTATGTAAATTTCTGGGGAGAGAGTCTATAGCCTACCTCATGGCCTTGATCTTAGAACAGTGCCCCTCTTTTTTCCTCTCCAAAATGTTAAGCACCATATCTTAGGGTTGAGTGGCCTCTCAAGGGCTGAACCTGGCCTTGGCTGCTCCCTCTCTGGCCTCCGCGTGCACGGGTGGTGGCTTATTGAACAAGCAGACCTCGGTGGGGTGTGAGCAGAAAACAGCTTTATTCTTTCTTATTACAGTTGGCTTCCTGTAATCCATGGGTTTTACAACGGCGGATACTGAGGGCCAACTATGGGATTTGAGCATCGTCGGAATTTGGTATCCTCAGTATATCCAGGAACCAGCCCCCTTGGAGACCAAGGGACAACTGTATGTCTCATTGGATTCTCTTTCTCTCGACTATATCTTGGTCTCTGGAGAAAAGAGCAGGCCAATTCCCTTGTTCTTCCCGCAGTGTGCACATGAAGACCGTTCCGATGGCAATACCTAACTTCGTGCTCTCGTCCCTGGAAAGTTGCCCTCCCTCTGCTTTTATGGGGGGACTTCCCATCGATAGGGGACCCTCCTGAGTCAGGTGATTCATCCTCTGGCTGCTGCTTTTGGAGGTTCCCAGCACCTCCCCCACCAGCTTCTGCTGATCAACCTCCCTCCTTCCCCTCTTAAGACCACAGTCTTCTCTCTGCAGGATCCACACGTGAACCAAGCACGGCACCAGACGTCTTTGCCTCCCCAATTCTGAAAGACCTTTCCCACCTCAGCCTCCTGCCTGCTCATCCACGCATCGGGAACCGTGACATCTCACCATCCCCAGGTGGGAGTCAGAGGCTGTCCCACATGGCGGGCCACGTGTGACAGGCTTTCAGGAAGCTTTCTTTTTAAAAAAGTGTTTTTAAATGTTGAAGTGTAGTTGATTTACAATGTAGTGTTAGTTTCTGGTGTACAGCAGTGATTTAGTTATACTCACATATGCGTGTGTATTCTTTTTCATATTCATTTATTTTTATGGATTATTCCAGGATATTGAACATAGTTCCCTGTGCTATTCAGTAGGTCCTTGTTGATTATCTGCTTTATATATAGTACTGTGTATATGTTAATCCCAAACTCCTAGTTTATCTCTAACCATAAATTTGTTTGTTGTGTTAATTTCTGCTATGTAACAAAGTGATTCAGTTATACATACACACACACGAGTTCTTTTTTATATTCTTTTCCGTTGATTTATCTCAGGATATCGAATGTACTTCCCGGTGCCGTACAGTAGGACCCCGTTGTGTATCCCTTCCATAAGTAATAGCCTTCATCTGCTAACCCCACACTCCCAGTCCATCCCTCTCACACCTTCTCCCCCTTGGCAACCACAAGTCTGTTCCCTGTGTCTCTGAGTCTATTTCTGTTTTGTAAATAAGTTCATTTGAGATATTTTAGATTCCACATATAAGTGATATCATACAGTGTTTGTCTTTCTCTAATTTACTTGTTAATATGATCATCTCTAGGTCTATCCATGTTGCTGCATGTGGCATTATTTCATTCTTTTTATGGCTGAGTAATATTCCATTGTATATATGTACCACATCTTCTTTACCCATTTATCTGTCAGTGGACATTTAGGTTGCTTCCATGTCTTGGCTTCCAAGTAATGCTGCTGTGAACATAGGGGTGAATGTATCTTTCTGAATTATAGTTTTGTAGTTTTGTCCAGATATATGTCCAGGGGTGGGATTGCTGGATCATATGGCAACTCTATTTTTAGTTTTTTGAGGAACCTCCATACTGTTCTTCATGGTGGCTGCACCAATTTACATTACCACCAACAGCATTCCTCAAGGGGTTTTCTTGAAGCCTCCCTCACTTGGCTTACGGAGAAATATCCCGTGAGGAGAAAGTGGGCAAGGGGATCCTAGCACTGATTGATGCCTCTCTCCAAGGAAGGCCTTGCTGGCTGCCGGCCTCTTCTGCTGCCAGCCCGGGGGTGATAGTGTGGAAACTCAGAAGTGTCCTCATAATGAAGAAGTACTGAAGGGACGAGCAAGAGCGGTGCCACATAGACACACCAGGAAACAACTGCCCGGTGACCCGAGGGCCTGAGTTTAGTCCTGACTCACTGCTCCCTGCCTGTGTGGTTGTGACCACTTGACCTAAGCTCTCTGGACCTCAGTTTCCGCCTCAGTAAAATGAGCCCCTCCTAAGGCTGTAATGAAGATGAGACAAGTTACTACACGGTGAGCACATGGACTAGGGCCTTCAGGTCACAAGGATTTGGTGTCTGTTCTTAATATTTCCAGCGTGGGATCTTGAAGAGGCTCCTGGAGCTTGAAGGACCAACAGGGTTTGGACAAGTGGAGAATAAGATGGAAGATCACCCCCTGTGAAAGGAACTGTGAGAACCAAGAGACCATCAAAGTCTGTGACGTCTTTGGGGGGTGAGCTGAGAGGGGGAGGCCCTGAGGGTTAGGGGCAGAGGCCAAGTAGGTGAAGACCTTAGCCGGGCCTCGGGAGGACAGGATTGCTCCGTGTTTTCTCCTTGGCAGGGCAGTGTGTGGGGGCAGAGGCGGGGGCCACACTGAGGGGCTACAGCGCGCTCCCAGGGAGGGCGGTACCTTCAGAGAGGCGAGGAAGGAATGGAGGTGACAGTGCTGATGGCCTTTGCTACCCGAGGCCCCGTGGACAATCCTCACTGGCCATCCAGCCCTTCTGGGATCCCGGAACTTACAGGAGGCAGGGAGGCTCTAAGTCTCTTTGCAGGTACTTGTCTCCGCCCACCAGAGTCCTCCCTACTCCGTAATCATGCCCTAATCCTCCCGGGGCTGCGGGAGCTGTAATTACCAGGCAAAAATGCCAGGCATCTGCGATAATGGAGATTGCTTAACGCAGGTCGAGGGGTGGGCTGGCAGTGGGCGGGCGAGTGGGCAGGCAGGCTGCCTGGGGGGCACTGGGGACGCTGCTCCAGCTGACCAGCAGCACACGAGAAGGGAGCCCAAGCCCGCCGGCCAGGCGCTCAGCCATCCCGCTCTGCCTTCCCGCCTCTCCTCCCGGACCACCTCCATTTTGTGATGCTCCACTGCTGTGTCCACACCCATCCTGCTCCTCAGGAGGTCACCGAAGGGCTGCTCCTTACACATGGTGAAAGCGACCAGAGTGATCCTTGCTTAGCGCCCTCCTGGGATGCTCCTTCACAGGGTCTCTTAGAGACCAGACCACCGAGAAGGGACTACATCTGATGCGGAGGCCATGGCAGGCGGTGATTCCAATCTGCCTCTGATTCTGTCTGCCCTGCTCCCTTCTCAAGCTCCCTGCACTCCCCACCCCAGACCAGAGCAGCTGCCTTCCGGTGAGCCCCACGCTGCCCGAGGTTTTCACCAGGGATCTCTGCTGCACCTGGGTCCCTGCCCTCCGGCCCCCTCCATGTCTGTGCATCAAATTCTGCCCATCCCTCAAGGCCTGTCTCTAAACTCCCTCCTTTAGGAAGCCCTCCTGGATTACTCAGCTGAAAACACCAGCCCCACCCTCTGAGCGCACTGATCAATTGCCCTCTCACAAGCCCAGAACCTAGGGGTTAGGTGTGGGTCACTACAGGTTTCCCCTGTTACCATGTACACACACACACACATGTACACGCACATGCACACGCACACACCCCTCTGCCATGTGCTGTGTTTCCTTATCCTTGGCCCGGGGCTCCTACTTCCCTGTCCACCCCCAGCCCCACCGACCTGTACCAGTGCCGTCCTGGGAAATGAAGCCCAGGACACAATCCCCTTTTGGAAGAGGCCCCTCTGCAGCCCACACTTGCTCCCTCCCTTCACCCCTGCCCCTCCTCCAGGCATAAAGCCCCAGTCACTGGGTGTCTGGTGTAAAGGTGCTCGCCTGAGTTCTCCAAACCGTTGAGTTGGGTGTGGTTTTGAGATTAAACTTGGCGCCTTTCCTGTGGCCTCTGATAAGAGCAATCCTGGGTGTTTATCAGGCAAGTTCTGTTTTAAGGCCCACAGCCATCTGTGAGGCTCAGCCAAGTCCTGCCTCCCCGCAGAGTGGAGCCCTGGGGGATACACACCCAGCTCCCTCTCCCCGTGCCCTGCTGGGGCACCCAAAGTCAGCTCTAGGAGCACTTGGGACACTGACCCCTTCTGCCTCTGCCTCACCCCTCCCCCATCCCAGCTCAGGGGCAGAACCTGGGGGGGGGTGCTATTAATAATTACATCAGGACAATTGTGTCAACAGACAACTTGTGTATGGGAACCTTAATCTAAGGAAAGATTGTTCCATTATCGATCCATCTAACACCCTGTTTTCCAAACTCTTGGGCTCAGATTCTTCTTGGATTTTATTGGGGGCATAGGGCTCAAAGGAGGGGACTCGTATGCATGGGAATAGCCAGGGAGGCCTCTTGGAGCGGGAGGATTGAAGCCTGACCCTGAAGGAGGGGAGGAGAGAGGAGGGAGCAGGAGGTGCAGAGGCACTCCAGGCGGGCAGAGCTGCTAGGAGATAGGCGCCTGGGGAGCCCTGGGTGGCTGGCAGGTAGAGCTTGAGCTGCCTCTGTGAGCATGGGGGAGCCATGTAGGGTTTCAGACCAGGGCAGTAGTGGATCCAAGCTCCGTTGGAAAACTGACAGGACAACAGTGTGGGGGGCTCAGAGAACAGATGCCGCCGTCTGAGCTAGGGCCATGGAGAGGAGGAGCAGGTGGGTGATGGCCTGCGTTTCAGTGACGCAGCCTGCGAGCCAGGTGGGACCCCATGGGCCTGGAGTCAAGGGCCCTCTCCCTCCTGCTTCCTGGCAGGCAGATCTTGGCCTTGAGTAGCTGTTCCCTCCGTCTGCTCCCCAGTCGGCATTGGCGCTGCAGCTCTCCCGGGAACAGTCTTTGCAAAACATCCCTACCTCCTAATGAAGGTTTCCTCCGTCTCCTGCCTTGGCAAACCATGAAGGAGGGGGCCTCAATGAGAGGAAGTGCCCAGGCTTTTGTTCTGGCCCCAGCCACGGCTGGACCCACTGCCCATTGTTTTTAAAGCTGTTGGTGACCTTGGGCCAGCTGGACGGGACTGGCCGGCTCCCTTGGGCCTGGCCACCTCCAAGTGCACATGGAAGACAGCCAGTCTGGCAGGATGGTTCTCAGCCCCTTGGCCTTGGGGAGGGCCTTTGCCCATGGGGAGGACCTTGGCATCACCCCATCTGTGTTTGCAGAGTTTGAAACCCCTAGCTCTGGCCACTTGGGGTGTCAGTGGGCATTCTGGAAACTTCATCTCCTGAGGACCAGGAATTGCTCAGACAGGAAGGCAGAGAGCTCCCAGCCTCTGGTCCGAGGTGCACACTTCCTCCCTGTCTGCCGAGTGGGGCCCTGGCTCTCCTGGACCTGCAGGTCAGAAGGCCCAATTCCATCTGTCCGCTCTTCTCTCTCTAGGTTTGGGGGATCCGTGCTGCAGCACCGTGGGGTGTGTGCTGTGAGAAAGGGGCCTGGGCAGCCTGACTGCCTGGGTTTGGATCTTAACTCCAATGTCTCTGCTGTGTCACCTAAGTTACAAAAACAAGCAATCGAGATAAAAACTTCTCTGAGCCTCAGTTCCCCTGCCTATAAAATGGGAATACTCACACCCCATGCCTCTGAAGGTTGGTGTGAGGAGTTAGTGCGCAGTGCCTGGAACAGAGCCTAGCACCCAATTTAGGCCCAGTAGATGCCGGCTCTTTACTGGGAGCTAGATGGGAGGGCACAGGAGTTGAGGCAGGTCTGACTCACTGAGAGTGGAGAAGAGTGACCACGTGGAAGCTGAGACAGCAAGGCCAATGGCCCTTAGTCTATGCACTGACCCCGGAAGTCAGTCCCCGCCCCCGCCCCCCGCCCTTTCGCAGCCCACCTCCAGAGGGCAGAGCATCCTCTCCTTTGCCCAGCTCTTAGTGGCTGCGCAGCTGCTCCAGCATTAGATAGAGAAACGTCTTCTTCTCTGGTTGTACCCTTAAGGCCCTCTCTCCCTGCTCTGGGCTTTGGTCCCCCATCTGTGAAATGAGGCTATGGGATGAAGGGGCCCCTGGAAGTGGGGCCCACATACCCCACAGTGACCACTCCAGAGACCCGAGGGCTCCAGCAGCAGCCACCGTGGGCAGCATCTGGTGGGTGTCTCCTCAAACCTCCCGCTTCCAAATAAGGAAATGGGAGTCTCAGAACATCGAGGCATCGCTAGGCCCTAGGCTGACAGATGGCAGGTGCCAAGCCTTTCTCTTTGCTCTCTCCTGCCTCCTGGAAGATTAAGCAGAGCAGAAGGTGAGGCTCCCTGAAATCCCTTCTATCTTCCCTCATTTCCTCCCCAGTCACCAGCCCAGGCCTGAGACTTTAGGGGCTCTAGAAACATCTGCAGGTGTCCTGGTTTCTATACCCATAAGCGATTGTGTGGGAGCCCAGCCTTTCCTTCCACTCATTCTTCAGACTTCTCCCCTCGAGGAACATGGAGAGAAGGATGGGTCAGAGCCCCCGTTTGACCCTGGCTAGTCCCGGTGGGAGCAGCCGTCCAGCCCCACCATCCCCTGCGAACCCCACTTCCTATTGCCTCTGCCCCCCGCCCCCGACAGCTTTGGCAACCACAGAAAATGCCAAGCGCTTTTTTCTTTCTTCCCTGCCAACGCAGACACACCTTGGCTTTATTTATCTAAAGATTTTCCATTTCCTTTTCTGGGAAGTCATCAGGGTCCTTCACCATCACAATGGAGGCTGGGAGAGAGGGTGTATCCCGGCTCACCCTGGGAAGGCGTGAGTAAGGCAGGCTGGGAGCCCAGACCCCAGGTGACCCCACTGTGCTCTCCCCGACCTCCCTTTAGGCCAAGGTGACCTCTCGGGTTGGCCTTTCACAGGAACACACCTGTTTATGAGCGAAGGACCTTGGCCTGGGGCCGGGACTTCCTAAGGCTTTAGGCGGAAGGCTGACCAAGTCTCTCTCCCCTGTCCTGCTGGGGTCGTGTCCATCGTCACATTCAGAGGCCTAACTATCCGAGCTCCTCACTCATCCTCAGCTCCCGCCCACACTGGCGCTCCATGAGCAGGCAGGGCCCAGGCCTCTGCCTCTGCACCAGCCAGGATGGGAAACAGAGATCCAGGCTGTGAAGAGAAGGTAGACTCACGCAGTTTGTCCTGGGCGGGGTGGGGCGGGGCACTGCGCCACCCCACCTCTGCCAGTGCCCCTCCGAGGCTCTCAGCCAGCAGTGGGGAACCTCCCCACCTCTGCCGGGGCTGGAAGCCCCCATCCCATCCCTCCTTCTGCTCAGACTTCCCTATCGGCCACCACCTCCCTTCCTTCACATAAACACGTGTGTCTGCCCTGTCCCCTCCAGGAAGCCTTTCCCGATTATTGGGAAGAGGTGAGGCTCTCACACTGCCCACAGATCCACCTCAGCCCTTCCTGAGGATCAGGCCCGGGCCTTAGCTGCCCTCTCCTGAGCTCTCAGGACTGCGTGGTGAAGCATCAGAATCAGAGCTCCAGGGTTCCCTCTTTTTCAGGGGCCCTGGAGCCAACTAGTGTCTGAGCTGGTAGGCAGAGGAAGGATGGCCTCTCCTATGGGCGTTGACCGTGGTGCTGACCCAGGCTGGGCACAAGGGGCACTGTGTTATCTACACTGTGACTCTGTCAGGGATGCACCCCACGGAGGTGCCCAGGCTCAGTCCTTCTCATGGAAAGGCCCGCAGTGCCCCTAAAACATGGCCTGTTTCTCAAATATCCTGGTGGTAAGATCTACTTCATCCATTCCCTGGGCAGCCAGAATCAGGGGAAGGACTTTTTCCTGATTACAGACAGCTGTCTCTGTTGTTACAGAGACAGAGTTGGTAAACATTTCTTTCCTTTTTGCTATGGCTTCCAGGAAGCTCAGATGGAATGTGGTACTCAATTGCGGTCTCTTCTCTCCCATATCATGAGAAGCTGCCTTCCTTTCTGTGTGTGTTTGTTTGTTTTTTAACTAGATTGCGATCAGGAGTTTTTTTGTTTGTTTGTTTTGGTAATTCAGCCCCTTGCTGCCCAAAGTCCAGAGACCGGTCGTGAGACCAGCAGCATTGGCATCACCTGGAAACCTGCTGGAAATGCAGAATCTTGGGCCCCACCCAGACCTACTGAATCAGAATCTGCATTCGAATAAGGCGCCGAGGGCACTCTTGTTCAAGTCTGAGAAGCACTGGTGGAATCCTCAAATGCAGGGAACGGATTTAAAATGTATATGCAGTAAGACTAGTATTGAATCTCCCCTTTCCCACCCTGATTTCTCTACCAAAGAAATTTATCTCCGCTGCAGCCCTGCCCAAGCCTGACCCCACCCATTCAGACCAGCCCTGGCTCTGGATTTTGGTTCTTAGTTCTGCTTTCTGGCAGGGTCAGAGACGGGAGCCCTGTTGGACAGTCCTCTGTAGGATGAGGCAGGTGGTAGGCATGTGCCCAGGAGAGGGGCCCCCCAGGGACCAACTGTCTGCTCCCTCCTGGACTAAGGTCGCCTTCGTACAAAGTGGACTCTTGTCGGCAGCTGCTCCTGGCCACTCCCAGGATAATGGAATTGTCCTGGTGTAACTTTGCTGGGCTTGGGCCCCCCACTGCCACCAGGATGAAGCAGAAGCACAGAGGGCATGTGAAACGTGGGAATGGCCCTCTGAGAAATGGCAGCCCTTGGAAAATTGTCTTTATGCCCCCTCTTCTGATCTAAAGAGCTGTCACTGGTCAGGGGGTGGGGAGCGTAGTCTTGGCCTGTGGCTCGGAAGGCAGCCAGGAAAGGGGGCAGCACTGCTGGGAAATGACATATAAAGAGCGACTCGCTAACCATAGGAGCTGGCCCACAGTGAACAGGTGACAGGTTCCCAGGGGGCAAAGCACCCACAGAGAAGAGCATGGTCCCCTGGCAGGGATGGTATTAAGGATCCCTTCCTGGATCTGATGATACACAATTTTAGGCAACCTTCGTGATCCCTTCAGAGCCCGAGGGCCTATGATTCCAAGTCCTCCTTCTCCAGGAAGGCTTCTAGGACTTCTCCTGCCCTCACGGATCACTCTCTTCCCTCCAGCTCATAACCTTGCCTGGGCTCCTCTCCCACTGCCTTCCTTGTTTTTGTGTCTGGGCCCCCGCAGTGAGCCTGCCAACCCAGGGTCTAGGTTTCCTCCTCTGCCCGTCTGTGCTGAGACTCACAGGGTGGAGATGAGCGGGAGATGCAGGCAGGCAGCTGCTCCAGGCCTGGAGGCTCCTTCTTCCTACGCTGACTCAAAAAGTGGCCACTTTCTGGCGTTCTGGCTCCCAGGTGCAGAGGGCTTGGAGGAGGACCTCTCGCGTGTTCCCAGCCTGCTGCCAGCATGAGAGTTCTCTTCCTTCAGACCTGAGCCTGGCCGGGGCAGAGGCAGGATTGACATGAAGGGACCTGGGGCTGTTTCTGAGTTTGAGGCACTGAAGCCCCATCCCCTCTGGCCCTAGCTCTTAGTGGTCCCAGTGATGTCAGCCCCCGAGCAGGGTGGCGGGGGGAGCGAGTCCTGCTTCTGTCAAGTAGCAAGGCCTTCCTGGCCCCCCTGCCCTCCTGACTGCCCCTCTGACAGTGGGGGAAGGGCTAAGTTGAGACCAGGTCACTGTGTATGACATTGGGAAAGCCACTTTAACCTGTGGCCTCAGTTTGCCTTCGTGCAATAGCATCTTAATAACCTGAAGACCCTCCTGTTCCAATGATTTGATACTCAGGTATTCAGAGGTGTCCAGTTCTGGTGACAAGACAGATGACAAGAGGGCCCTGGAGGGGGGGTCTCACAGGCACCCTGGGAGTTGACTTCCTCGGACTGACAGGCATACCTGTAGAATAACAGCACAAAGCAGGAGGTGTGTGTGGGGTGGGTGGTGAAGCTGCCAGCCCTGGGGGCTTGGAGTCAGGGCCTGGCTGGGCCCAGGGGCCCAGGGTGGGGGGTCATGTCATCATTTTCTCATTAGGCAAGACAGCAATCCGCCTGTGTGAGATGATCTTGCTGGCCCCGTGGGCTCCAGGAATGTTGGCTTCACATGAATAGAATCCCCAGACTGGATCTCAGAGGGAGGGGTCTCTGGTGGTTGGGGACAAGGGCGGCCCTGCTTACTCCCTCCCACCCTCCTAGACTCGCCACGTCCTAGGAAGCCAAGGAATGAAAGCAGGGAGGGGTCCCATACTTGGCCTGACCATTCCTGCTCTGTGGGTGCCCAGCGCACCCCCCTGCCCCAACTCTGGCTAGTGGGCTGGCAGATGGCTGGTTCCATTCACCTTTCAGAACTTTCCTGAGCTACCCTGCACACTGATCCTGCTCCCCACTTGGCTGTGAGCAGAGAGCTGGGTCAGACCCAGTCCCCATCCCCACCCAGGGTTTGCACGGTGGGTCCCATCTGGAGAGAAACAGAGACTAGGACACACGTAGCAATAGATAGAGTCTCCCCAGGAGAGGAAACCCAGAGCATGGTGTCACAGGAACATGCGCCACTGCACTCCTCTTGCCCACACTTCTTCCCTCCTGGAGGCCCCTGGATTATGAACAGCATGGGCGGCCACAGCTGGGAGCGCTCAGAGGTGCCACAGAGACTGTGCAGAGGTCCCAGGGCTCCGGGTACAGCCAACAGAGGCCACATTGTACAGGGCACAGGGTTTCAGAGGTGCAGGGGTTCATGGCCACAATGCGTATCTTTACTCTGCGTTTGCTGCGTGTGCAGGCGAGCATGTGTGTGGACTTGCAGGTGTGTGTGTTTGGGTATGCACATGCGTTTGCGTGCATGCCACGCATGTTTTGTGGATGCACATCAATGAGTGTGCATTGCACGTACATGCATGTGTGCCCATGTGTAGTGTCCAGTGTATGTGTTTACGTGTGTGTGTGTGTGTGTGTGTATGCACATGCACTCAAGCCCATTCACTTCAGGAGAGAAGGAAGGGACAACCTGGCCTGTGTTGTGGCACCGTGCCAGGTATGACTAGGCAGGACAGGTGAGAAGGCTGGTTAATGCACAAGGAGGAGAGGGTAGGGGACACAGCTCAGCCCAGGAATACACCTTCTGTGTTGGAGGTGTCAGTCTGACGGTGCCGTTTCTGGCCCCTCAGAGTACTACCCTTGGCCATGGCGGTGGTCATGGTGGCCCCAGGCCACATTATGATCTTTTTTTGGCCGCATCAGAAGCATGAAGAAGTCCCCAGGCCAGGGATCGAACCCGAACCACAGTTTCAACCTGCACCACAGTTGCAGTGGCAGATCCTTGACCCTCTGTGCCACAGGGAACTTCCCACATTATGATTTTTGAAGGCCCTGGGTTCTTTTGCTTTGTAGGCCCCTTCCTCCATAAAAAAAAAATACTAAAAATGAAAATTTATAACTAGGGAGCTATAAAGACAAATACATTAATGCTGGTGGTGAGGGGGTTGAGAACAGCGGAAAACAGTGAAAGAGGAATTTCCCTAAAGCTCTGGTACCTCCAGCACCGGGGCAGTCCCACTATAGGGCCCATAGCGAGTGCCAGGCAGCACCAGGGCAGTACCTGCTCCCACAGCTGCTGGAAAGAACCAGCGACACTCTGGCCCTGCAAAGTTCCCAGCTGTCCCAGACCCACGATCACTGCAGCTGCTCTCAGTGGAGTCCCCTGTTCTGCTCTTCTCCCTCCCGAGAGGGAGGGGTAGCAGCTTGGGACCAAGGCCACCACCAGCATTTTCTAGAAGTGAGAGATGCAGCCCTCTGGGCCCAGCAGGGCCTCCTTGCCCACAGGGCAGGGCTGGGGAAAACGTGACCTCACCCAGTCTTGGAGGACCTCCTCCAGTCCCAGCAGACTAGGGGGTGGGGCGGGGGCAGCCCTGTGTCCTCAAGGCACCTTCATTCAGGTCTGGGAGCCTAGACGGACTCCCCAAGCCAGGCGGGGGCAACTGTCCCACCTTATCTCTTTGGCCCCTTCTCTGTGGCTTCAAGTGAGGGATTGCTCTTGATGGAAGGTTGCTAAAACATCAAAATAGAAAATCCCCGCTTTCCAGAAATAGGATAGACACTGTTCCCTGCCGCCCCATCGCTCAGGGCAGGCAAGCCTGGGGGGAGGGCAGGGCGAGGAGAATGAATGGGAGGCAGTAGTTTAGAAAATTACTAAATTGTTCCACCTCTGGTGAATCACTGGTGGCCGCTAAATCCGGTTTTGATTTAAGGGGGATCGAGTGACGCCTCAATGGCCGGGAGTTATCTGTCAGCCAGGGAGAAATTCACATGCGTTGAGGGGTGGGTACTTGTATCTCAGGAAGTCAGACAGTCAGACAGCAGAGGGTTCCAAGATCATCCCTGCCACGTCCGGCCCCGTGCTCAGCTCTGCTGGGGGCGCAGTGGACGGGGAAGGGGAAGACCCAGGCCCTAAGCCAGCCTCACTCCATGGGGTCAGCAGGGGTCAGCCCCCACTGGGGTGAGCTCACCGCCGAGGCTGTGGGTGCAGCTGTGGAGGGGGGCTCAGAGGAGGGCGCCTGGGTAGGAGGAGGAGTGTGCGTGCAAAAGTCTGGGGACAGTGAGCCTGGCGGTGGGGGAGCCCAGGCCTTTGTCTGGGGCTGGGAAGGGGTGGTGAGTGGAGAGCCATGAGGACAGGGCCCAGGTTTGTCTCCTTTTTGGTGTCTGGGCTCTGGGCCTCCTCTCCTCTCGGAGTGAACGGCCATGCCTCATAGGAACGATGACTCTGCACTGATGCCAAAGCTTCAGCCCAGGCCTCCCAGGCACTGGTAGGGGCCAGGCCCCATCTGGGTGGCTGAGAGCCCAGGCTGGTGGGCCCAGCTCAAGGTCAGGGCGGGATGGTAGCTAGTGCCCTGTCGAGGGGCAGTGCTGGGAGGGCCAGGGGATTCTCTGGGAGGGGGTGCTCGTTGGTTCTTTACCGCCCTCTCCCAGCCCCTGGGGCACTTTGTCCTGTATCCTGCCCTCCGTCAGTGCTCCCTGCCAGGATTCAGAGAAGCCTGAGGGATTTGAGGCGATTCATCCAAGCTGCTGCTAAGCCTATGGTCGGGGGCCTCTCTGAGTCTCCTCCGGCCCAAACTCCATCTCCCCCGGCAGGCCTCCTGGAGGGAATGAAGTCATTGTTCCCCACAATGCAGCCTTTGGGTGGGAAATCCCTGCCGCCCAGAAGGGAGGGTCCATTCCCCTCAGTCCCTCTGCCCCACGCTCCACAGAAGCTGCTGGCTAAGGGAGTGCGGGCCGCAGCCACGCCCATGGGTGTCTTCTCTGCCCACAGCCCCAGGTCAGCATCCTTGGCCAGCAGGTGATGCTCTGTGCATCCACCTCTGGACACAGCTGAGGTTCTCCCACTGGATCCGGGTGGCAACTGGGTCCAGATGGCCCTGGGAACAGCCAGCTCTGACTGGAATGTGGGTCTTGCAGGCACGTCAGGAATAAGGCACATCTGGAAAAGCATTTGCTGAGACTGTTGCTCCAGCCGGGCCAGACAGTGCCCGGGGCCTGAGTGGCCTCCAGCCCCGCCTCAGGAACTGGGGATGGAGGGAGCCCCCCAATTTAGCCCGGCCCAGGCCTGTGGGCTCTGGAGGCGGGGGCCACAGCCCTGCCCATGGGAGGGACTCAGAGCCTGCCACGTCAGGCCACACTGGAGGGGGAGCTGAGTGGAAGTGGTGCCCTTCCCTGAGCCCAAGTTCCCAGGCTGGTGGGGCCGCCGGGATAGCTCTGGCCTCTCCTAGCCTCTCTGTGTGCTGTCTAATAGCCTGATGTTCCCTTCCCCACCAGCCCTCACCCCACCCCGATTACATGGGGAAGTCGAAGATGGTCCGTCTCCTACCCTCACCCGCCTGGTGCCTCTGGGCCCAGCTTCCCCAGCTTTTATACTTGTTCCTGGGCCAGCAGAAATGGGGTTTCCAGGAGTTCCTGCTGTGACACAGTGGGCTAAGAATCCAACAGCAGGGGCTTGGGTCACTGCAGAGGTACATGTTTGATCCCCAGCCTGGTGGGTTAGAGGATCTTGTGTGGCTGCCGCTCAGAACTTACGTATGCTGCAGGTGTGGCCATTCCAAAAAAGACAATTAAAGAAATGGGGTTCCATCTGGTAACCAGGTCCATTGGGGCCCTTCCTGATAGGTGGGCAGAGAACCAAACTGGGGATCCCGAGTTCAGATCGCAGCTCTTCTGTTCCTTAGCAAATCTCTTACCATCTGAGGCTCCTAGTGTTGCAGTGACGATGCACCCTTAAGACAAAGGCTGTTTCCTTCTTTCCTTCCCTGGTTGGTCTGGATTCGTGGCAGACCAGGAGGAAGGAAGTGGAGGGGTTTGAGGCCTTTGGGGGTCTGTGACTCCCACTTCCCCATTGAAGTGGTCAGGTCATGGCCACAGAGGTCCTTTTGCATTATGGGAAATGGCAGGCAAATGAGGTGGGCGTTATCCTGGAGATGGCTGCATTCTGACGGCGCCTCCTGGTGATGGCAATGCCTTCATCCAAAGGAATGGAACCATAATGGTGGCATTTAAGGCAGATGCCATGCTGGCCTGGGAGGGGGGCAGGAGACACAGGGGTGGGGGCTGTTGCCCTGAGGACCCTTATATCGTCCTGAGGTTGGTGGGTGCCTAACTGACCTGGGCACAAGTGCTTTGTTTTTGTTTTTTGTTTTCTGTTTTTTTAGGGCCGCAGCCGCGGCATATGGAAGTTCCCAAGCTAGGGGTCGAAACAGAGCTACGGTTGCCAGCCTACACCACAGCCACAGCAGCAGGGGATCCCAGCCTTGTCTGCAAACTATACCACAGCTCACAGCAATGCTGGATGCTTAACCCACTGAGCAAGGCTGGGGCTTGAATCCACATCCTCATGGGTACCAGTCAAGTTTGTTACCGCTGAGCCACAGTAGAAACTCCTGGGCTCAAGTGCTTTGTTATAACCCCTGCGTCCCCCATCTCCTGCCCTGCTCCAGAAGGACATGGGCCTCTGACAAATATGCACGCACATACAGGCACACCACACTATCACACACTGGGTCAGAGACCGCAGGCTCATGTGCTAGAATGAAGGCTTCAGGAGGACAAGGAGCTGGGCCATCTGGTTCGTAGCTGTCTCCCCAGTGCCAGCATGGTGTTTGGCACAGGACACCTGCTAAGTAATTATTTGTTGGATAAATTGGAACTTCCTAGATGATGCGTTCCCTCACACGTAGTAGCACATGGCATGTCCTCTGCTGCATGGATCCAGTCCTGTTTCTGGGGTGCTGCACCCCCATACCTGCCTGAGTCTAAAGACCCCTGTGGGCCTGGTACTGCTCTCCCCCTGTTGCCTTCCTCAAGCCCTCCTGGCTGGGTCCCAGTAGCTACAAGTGCCAGAACTTGTCCCTGCCCCAAGCGGAGGGCAGGACCAGAGGGCCCCCAGCAGGGCCAGGAGACCCAGGGGAAGGGGGAGGCCGACATGTACGTCCCTTGGTGGACACAGAGCCTGGGGCCTGCAGGGAAAGGTCCTGCTCCAGAAGAGCCCACCCTGAGGGCACCCCAGCCCCGCCCTCAGAGCCTGATCTGAGGGGAAGCAGGACCAACCTCCAAAGCCGGAGAGTGAGGGGCTCCTGGCCAGATGCAGGGAGTGCTGGTCAGAGGCCTTGAACTGACTGCAAAACCCTTGACCATGGGGCATGGTTGTGCCAGGCCACGGGGCCAGGGTGGGAGGACACTCCCAGGGGG
Source organism: Phacochoerus africanus (assembly GCF_016906955.1). Lineage (NCBI taxonomy): Eukaryota > Metazoa > Chordata > Mammalia > Artiodactyla > Suidae > Phacochoerus > Phacochoerus africanus. The sequence continues at coordinate 42,064,968 of NC_062559.1, read as the reverse complement.
AGGCGGGGGCAGAGAGCTGAGCCAGCCCTGCCCAGAGTGATGGATGTGGAGCAGGTTCTGGGAAATAGCCCAGCAGGGCCGGCTCCCTCTCCCGGATGGTCAATAAGGCACCAGTTACCCCCAGCTGAAGGATTCTGGGCCACCACACTGACTCCCTGCCTCACGTCCACTCCATCCTGTACTTATAGACACTTAGGTGCGCTTAGGTGGACGCAGCTCCCTCCGCCTCCACCCCAGCGGGCCTCCTGCTCCCAGCAGACACCAAGCCGATCCCTGGGGGTTCATCGGCAGACCTGGGGCGCTGCAGCCGGGCAGGAGGGAGGCCACTGGGGGCTGGCGTCGTCTTCTGCAGATGGCCCCTGAACAGGACCCGTGTGCTCATGCCTGCCCTGGCACACACAGAATTCAGAGAAGTCCTTCTGCTCACTGGGCCTCAGTTTCCCACCTGTGAAATGGGGAGAAGCCCGCCTTCTCCAGTAGGGCTGTGATGAGGCTGGCAGGAGACTGGAGGAGAGGACCAGGGAGGCCCCTCCCTCCTGGGGCAGCTTTGCCCCCGGGCTCTGCCTGGCTCCTCTTCCCGCAGACGCACTGCAGCAGCCTGGTGCCTGGGCCTGGGGTTCCTGACCAGCCTCCGGCCCAGGAGTCCAGGTTCCTGCTCAGTTCACTGGCTGCTGCTGGGCCTCTGGCTTTGGCGCAAGGCTGGACTATGGGGCGGGGTGGGGGGCGGGCATGGGGGGATGGTCTTTAGAGCTGCCTCTTCCCTCCCCCTGCCCCAGGCAGTGTCCGGTCCCTCCCCCTTTCCCTCTGCTCTCTCCTCTTGCTCTTCTGGATTCTTGCCTCTGGGTCCAGTCCTGCGTCCCCTCTTTCCAGTGGTCTTTCGCACTTTGTGCTGTCTCTGTCTCTCCTTCTCAGCCCCCAGTGTCTCCCTATCACTGTCTGGGGATCTGTTCCTTTCACTTCTGCTTTGGCCGATTCCACTTCCCACTGTCCCTCCTCCCTCTGTCTCTCTGCCTCTTGTTGCCTCCTTTGCCTCTTCCCCTCTGGGCCCAAGTGTCTCTTCCTCTCCCTTTCGTGCTCCCACCTCTCTTCCCCCTTTCTCTCCTCCCCTTTCCCTCCGGGGCTTTCCGGTCAGGTTGCCCTTCCTCCTGTCTCCCCAGTGGTCCACCAGCTTCACGGGCTTCGAGAGGAAAGTCCTTGCCTGCCCTCATCTTCCCCAGCTGCCCCAAGATCATTCGCTCAAATCAGAGTAGGGAGCATCCTTGCCTGTCTCAGGCCTGCCCTTGACCACAGAGTGGGGGGTGGTCTGTAGATGAGCTCTCTGTACCCCCTGATGCCTCTGTGTCCCCATCAACTGAGGCCTGGCCGGTGGTCTGAGGGTTCTGGGACATTCCTACGGTGACATTCAGTGGCCAGGTCTGGGCCAGGTATGGGAGGCCCAGACTGCCACTGGGGACCCCTGGACCTGTGGACTCCAGACTCAGGCCTCTCTGGGGTTGGATGGGGATGGCAGACCAGCAGGGTCATGGTGCCCGCTTCTAGGAGGGCAACGTCCACCTGCTGAGCCTAGCCGCTCACCCGCCCCATCCGGAGCGCCTGGCTTTGCCCTCGGGCACCCCCTGCGCTTTGCACACAGGGCAGGGACACCTGGATTTCTCTGGCCCCCTGAGTGGGGCCAACTTGGAGGAATTTCTCAAAGCCTATTAGAGAAACGCTGCCTCCTGCCTGCCTCCTCGAGCTGGGCAGGGCTGAGGGCGGAGGGAGAGAGGGAGGGAGGGGAGAGAGGAGGAAGGGAAAAAAAGTTGGCAGGCCGACAGCAGAGCTGTGTCTGCATCCATCGCAGAGAGGAGGCCCGTGCAGTGTGGGGCGGGCCAGGAGCAAGGAGAGGCCTTCCTCCCTTTGTGCTCCCCCCCCCCTCCGGGGGGCCCTATAAATAGGCCCAGCCCCGGCTGTGGCTCAGCTCTCAGAGAGAGACGAGCACCAGGCAGCCGTCTCAAGCCAAGCCCCCTGCCAACATGGCCAGCGAGTTCAAGAAGAAGATCTTCTGGAGGGCGGTGGTGGCCGAGTTCCTGGCCATGACCCTCTTCATCTTCATCAGCATCGGTTCTGCCCTGGGCTTCCAGTACCCCGTGAGGAACAACCAGACTTCAGGTGTGGCCCAGGATAACGTGAAGGTGTCGCTGGCCTTTGGGCTGAGCATTGCCACGCTGGCCCAGAGCGTGGGCCACATCAGCGGCGCCCACCTCAACCCGGCCGTCACGCTGGGGCTCCTGCTCAGCTGCCAGATCAGTGTCCTCCGGGCTGTCATGTACATCATTGCCCAGTGTGTGGGGGCCATCGTCGCCACTGCCATCCTCTCAGGCATCACCTCCTCCCTGCCCGGCAACTCCCTTGGCCTGAACTCGGTGAGTGGGGTGGTCCCAGGCTCCGGGGCTCTAGAATGGTGCTGAGATGCTGCCGGTTTCATCCTCTGCCCACTGTGCAGATGGGGACACTGAGGAACAGAGAGGATGAGAGGTTGCTGGAGGTCATGCTCAGTTGCGCCTGGAACTCAGCTGTGCCTGGGTCCAGAGCCCTTTTTCTGCCAGGCACTGTGGGACACGGAGACCCAGAGCGTAATAGTCTTGCCAGTGTCCCCTGCGGGCCTCTATTATGGGAAATAAGCTCTGGAGGCAGCTAGTGGTTGGGCCAGCAGCTCCTCACCCCGGGGCCCTGGTTTCTTGCTCCCCTCCACCCCAAGCCCTCCCTGTGCAGCAGCTGCCTCCCCATGCGGCCTGGACCCCAGGGAAACTCTGTCTGCTGTCCCCCGCCTCCCTGCACCACAGGCCGGGCATGTGTGTGGGTCCGTGACAGTGTGAGCAGGACTCCCCTGGGGCCGCTCCAGCAGCCCCACATTCGCACAGGTCCCCAAACCAACTGCCTTGAGGGAAAAAGCTCCTTTTGCTCTTCTGGCCCCAGGAGGGGGACAAAGATGGGGGTGAAAACCCTGTCTGGACAGTGTGCAGGTGGCTTTCTTGGATTACAGCAAGGGGCAGGGCGGGGCAGGGCCCTCTCACCCCCTCTCTGGGTTCATTCGCGGTGGCCGGGCACTGAGAGGTGTGGTGTGTGGGTGGGTGTGAGCCGTGTACGCGCATGGATGGCCACCCGCATGGGTCTCCGAGCCCATGGAACCTGGGCACTCCTGTGTGAGTCTTTTCTGGAAGCGTGTCTGTGTCTGTGAGCCCGTTATACTGCTGGGCAGGCATGTGTGGGGGCGAGTATGTGCCTGCGTGTGCCCACCGCTCTCAGACTGAATGGGGCCCGGCCTGGGGGCACACAGGATAAGCAGATGTGGGTGACCCAGCGGCAGCTGCAGAAAAGAATTCCTCCTGGGCCGCTTAGCACAGCTAATTGGCTGTTGGCGGCAGTTGCCTGTTGTCGCAGACCTGGGCTTTTCCAGACCTTCAGCCAAGTGCAAACTCAGACCTGGCTTGGGCCACAGCAGGGGGAGATTTGGCCTGAGAGGCTGGGTAGGGCTTGGAGGAGGTCTCAGAACGCCGCGGCCAAGGCGGCATTGCCACAGGGAGCAGAGAGAAGGGATCAGGTGGGGTGTCGGCTGGCAGGGCCTGGGCAGGGCAGGCGGGTGTGGGGACAGTAAGAGAGGGGCCAAGAGCCCTGCAGAGACTGCAGGGGGTGATCAGAGAAGCAGCTCTTGCTTCCCAGTCAAAGTTCAGCTTCTGGTGCTGCGGCTCGGGGAGGCTTGGCCAGCTCTGGTGCGGAGGGCAGCTGGCATGAGCCTGCCATGGAGGGATTAGCACTTCTTGTGCCACAGTGACACCTCACCCAACCCGGGGTTGAAGATTAGCCCTGTAGACTGGAGTTTAGACTTTAGTCGAGAAAGAGGTGGGCATGGTGGCTGTGAGGGACAGGGCTCCAGCAGGCTGCGTCCCTCCAGGTCTATCTCTCCAGCGGGGGCAGAGCCGGGCAACATCGGGGAGGGCCCGCCGGGTAGGGTTGGGATCACCTTGGGGCTTAGCTGGGCAGGATGGGCGTGGGGATAGGGGTCCTCCTGGTGGGAAGCTGAGTCTCCCCAGGCCTCTCAGCCCCCTCTTGACCCTCTGTCTCAAGGACCAGGCAGGGCAGGTGTCTCTAAGCTGGCCATCCCAGGCAGATGTGGGAGGGCGGGCTCCTCTGTGTCATCTTTATCTGGCCACGCCCCCCTCCAGTGTCCCTTCCCCTCTCTGGCCTTCATTTTTCAGAGTTGCCCCAATACCTGAGCCAGACGGGTGGCAGATGAGGGAGAAAAAGGGACAGCATCGTGTGGGGCCCAGCCTAGACTCAAGTCCTGGATCCTACCAGCTTGTTGGGTTTCCCCGAGGCTGAGAGCCCCAAGGCTCCAAGAGGGGACCTGGGTCTCTGGATATCTCCTGGCCACACGTGTAGTACCAGCACGCTCACTCTAGGTCTTGAGTTTATCACTCTTCCCAGGGCGGTCTGGCTAAGGGGAGCCCAAGAGGGGCCGTGCTGAGCATAAGGGCACTGAGCACTGTGGCAGGGACCCAGGGCAGCCCTGTCCACACCATGGAAGTTTGGGGTCCGGCAGGGCACAAACAGAGAAAGCATCCCTGCCAAGGGCTCCCGTCAGACACTGGACCTGGGATCCGAACGGACCTGGGGGTGGCCCCAATGCCTCAAGAGGGGCCGAGACCAGTCCACACGCAGCAGGTGACACACTCTTTCCTCCAAGCTCTGGGGGAGGCTCCCGCAGCCCCTCGAGTCCCGGGCCTCACCCTGGCCCAAACCCAGGTGGAGCCAGTTGTTGGCCTGGAGATTTCTAAGGAAAATAGAGAAAGAAGTGGCAGGAAGTGGTTGGGGTGAGTCAGGGGGTGTCCCCTGGGGACGTGTCGGGGACAACTTTCTCCTCACTGAGTCAGGGCTCAGGACATGCCTGGGAGGGGCCGTAGACATCTCTCTGGCCTTTGGGATCCTGGATGGTTTTATTCCTAGAGTGAGTGGCTTGGAGGCAGGGCTTGGTGCCCACTGCCCCTGCCCTAGCTCAGCTACTAATGCTCTGTGTGACTTCATGCAGGCAGCCTTGTCTGTGTGACCCTGGCTCCTGGGGTCTTTGGTGTGGCTGGGCTCTGGGCAAGGCACTGGGAGGTGGAAGATACTCCTGAGCCTTGGAACCCTGACTGCTCACCTGCTCTTTTCCCTCTGCCACTGTGGCCGGCTCACCCACATTCTCCGTAAACATAAATGTTACTGCCACAGACAGAGTGCGGGGCTGAGTCAGCCCGCTCCCGGCCCTGAGAAGCCCTCGGTCCCGTGCGAGTGCGAGATAAGCTGGGTGCACAGCTGCCGGTGATAGGGGGCAGGAGGCAGGTGTGATAAGAGGTGTCAGGGCATCAGGGACCTTCTGACCTTGAGCCGTGGCGGTGAGAGCCAGGAAGGCTCCAGGGAGGAGGTGCCATGGGAGTCTGAAAGTGAAGACCTCGGGGAGGAAAGGAAAGGGCTTCCAGGCAGAGGGGGTTGTGGCCTAGGGGTCGTGGGGTGTGGCTGACCCGGGTCGTAGTGCAAGGCTGGGGCTCTGAGAGTGAGGGCTCGGGGTTCCGGCCAGCATCTGCCTGCGCCCTAGAGGGGACTGGGTACCAGGCCACTCCAGAGCTTGTGATTTCTGCCCCTTAACGGGCCCTGGCTGAGTGCAGACCTCCCTTATTTGGAGGTCTTTCCTCAGCCCCCGACTGCCTGGGGACTGCGCTGCTTCTGCTTGCTGCATCCGGGGCCTGACTTTCCACTTTCCCAAGTTCCTGGGCCTCAGTTTCCCCAGTGACAGGGTGAGCGCACCCCGCCCCCTTCGCCCCCTTCCCCTGCCCCAAGCCCTCTGCATCCCCCAAGTTGGGGGTGGGCTGCCAAAAGGGAAGCCAGAGGTTTCTGACAGCCCCACCCAAGGAGGGGGCAGGGGGCTGGGTGGTGATGCCACAGAGGGGACATATAATTATCGTTTCCAGCCAGAACCAGATGAGGGGGAGGGCACAGAGAGCCAGGAGCTTTGCGGTGGAGACTTCCCTTACCACGGAAAATTCTGAGGCTGTTTCCCCCATTAGAGCCTCGGAGCAGCCCTGCCAGCCCCGTGGTGCCCGCCCCAACACCCTAACCAGAGCTCGCTCTGGGAACCCTAATCTGAGGGGGTGACGCTCTGAGAGGGACCTGGCCCACCGGGGTCCCTCAGTCTGAAAGGACTCACCTTGCACGCCCCCGCCCCCACCCCCTGCGTACTCCCCCCCCCCAGGTCACAGGGTCCCCTCACACCCTGAGCCATTAGCTCACTGTAGGCCAATCCCATGCCGTCTCCCCTAGTCTGCTCTCAGGCCCTCAGAGTGCTCCCCACTTTCTCTAGCGCCCCGCCCAGTGGGGCTCCTCTGGCGTTACCGAGGGCTTTTCCCGGGCAGGTCACACAGGCCCCCTGCCTGCCCCTTGGGGCTTGGCTTGGAAAAGCTCTCCTAGGGGCACAGGGAACCCTTGGTTCTTGCTGGCAGAGCCTCCCTGGGGGCCACCGTCCCTGCCCTCTGGAAGCGCCGATGGGTCTGGGGTCTCCTGAATGGGTGTGGACTGAACCCCAATACCCGCGGGTAAGGGCAGAAATGTCATGGCCACTGTCCCCTCAGCCAGGTCCTCTCCCCAGGGTCCAGAGGGGCTCCTTACCCGCAGTGGTGTCCAGGGGGATAAGCAAGGGGCTGCTTCCCACCACCAAAGGCTAGAGTTCAGCGGCGAGCACACCCTGAGCCTGGAAACGTCAACTCAAAAGATGGGGGAAAAGGCTAGAAAATACCCCCTCCCATTAGCACTTCCTTTCAGCACTGAACTCCTACTGTCAGGACAGCTGGAGAGGCAGGTGTCTGCTCTTCGTAAAGAAGTAACTTTTTTTTTTGACTGCGGAGGAGCTGCCTCCGAGTCAGTGAGCCCCCTTGCCATCGTCAGGGGTGTGCAGATAGGTTCTGCCAGGAGCCAGCAGCTCTGGGCCGCGTGGCTGTTCAGGAGTGGCTGACAGGACTGTATCGAGACCAGCCGCCGAGACGGCCCTGTGGGAATCCGGCTCTCAGGATCCTGGCTGGGAGGGTGGCCGTGGGTCTTGGGGGCAGGGGTCCCGTGTCAGGCAGGGAGGAATCCTGCAGACGGTCTGGGGCCAGAATCTGAGCTGAGGCTGCGATTTGACTCATAAGGAAACCACGAAGGCAGGGAGATGGGCCGAGGTGGCACAGCAGGCCCTGGTGGTGCAGGACTGTGTCCCCAGCCTCCTGCCTCCCAGCCCTTGCTTATCTCTGCTGCTCCGAAGTGCACACACTCACACACGCACAGGGCACACGGCCACACGTACACAGGCATGGAAGCACATTCTCCTGAGACCCTAGGAGGGTGGGGTGGGGGCTCCTCAATGGAGCCCTTTCCTTTCCCCGGCAAGAGGGTGGGGCTGCCCTGGGGTAAGGAAGAGAAGGAGGGAGGGAAGGAGGAAGCCATTGCTTTGTGTATTGTTTCTTGTCAGGAAGATGAAGTGGCTTCTGGGAGCAAATAAAGGGCCCTTTGAGAATTGCTTCTCTTTCTCTTATTCAAGGCGGCCTCCATCCCTTCTCCCCCCCACCACCCCGGCCAGCCGTGCACCTGTGTGTGGGAATGCAGGACATGGGGACAAGGGTGACACCTGCAGAAACGCACACAATGCAGATGTCAGGACCACACAGAGACACTCCCTCGCCCAACACACACACACACGCACACACACGCACACACAGCCCACCTCTGTGAAAAACGGCACTCTGTATGATAGGGAGTCTCTGAGACGGTTGAGACGGTTCTGGCCAATACAAGACTAGTTTGTCTGGATGTCCCGTGTGGGCCGAACAGAGGGTTTAGTCTCAAATTTGGACATGAGGGCCTTATGTATTTTCCTTAAATCAAATCTGTTAATTGTGCAGTTCAAATCCTCTTTGTTTGTGCTATGTATTTCCCAACTGTGCATTCCATCAGCTTCTAAGAGAGGGTTGTTCAACCCTTTCACTCTGGTGGTGGCTCGATCCTTTTCTCCTTGGGATTCTGTCCATTTTTGTGTCATTGATTTTTAGGCTGTATTGCTTGGTGTGACAGGTTGAGAATTTTTGTAACCCTTAGATAGGCTTTCCATTCAGTTATTGTCTATTAAACCTCCTAGTGTCAGATGACAAAGAAAAGGAAGGTGTTACACCTGCCACGTGCGGTCCCCCCCAGACGCTGCAGATACCCGTCTACAAAGACACACAGAGGCACATAAAGCTGTGGGTCCTCGGAGGCACGTGCATGCACGCGTTGTCACAGAGGGGTGACCAGGGGCTCGCTGAGGTCGTCCCAGGCAGTGCTGAGTCCTGGAGGCGTTGAGGGTGGGGCGGGGCAGGGCTCGATGTCATCACTCTTCTGTCTTTGAGAGGATGCTCAGAGCCGTAGCCAGGCTGGACTCTGGACCTGCTGCTCCCCAAGGACCAGGTGCCAGGGGGCGCAGGCCAACTTGGGGCCCTAGGCCTTGAAAGCTGTCTTGCTCAGCTTGCCCACGGGCAGTGGGGAAAGGGGGTGGGGGTGAGGCCCATTGTCTGGAGAGGTCAGGCCTGCATCACCCTGGTGCCGGAGACACGCTGGCAGCTACAGACAGAGCATCTCTGCCAGCTCCTGGGTCCAGGCTGGGACAGGCAGGACCCTTGGCCGGGCCTGTGTGTAGCCAGCACCTTGGCCCGTGAAGGTGGGTGACACAGACCCCGGGGCAAAGATCCTGGCCTTGCTGTCTCCTTCCCGGGCCTCGGCCTCCTCGTCTGTCATCTCACAGAGCCTCACACGGAAACTAAAGACTGGCCTGCGGTCTCACAGCGAGAAAGCAAATGAACCAGCGCTGGGTCCAGAGAGCTTCCCTGGAGCCAGGCTGTCTCTAGAGAGGGTGGAAGTGCCAGAAAATTAGCATCGTCTGCCACTTCTGTCACCACACAGTGAGTGTCCCTTTCGAGGTCTGAGCAGGGAGATGAGAGCGTGTCCCCTTCTGTCCTCACTGAGCTCCTAGGCCAGGGATCTGAGGCACCTACATAGGAGCCAGGAGGCCGCTTTTCTGCCAGAGTTGCAGGCAGTTTGATGAGGGCTTGGCGGGGTGGCAGCAGAAATTAATTCTAGCCAGAGGCCTGAAAGAACTTCTCAGAGCTGGTGGGGTCTGAATTGGGCCTTGAGAGTGGGCCCACTGAAGGGCTTGATACCAAAATGGTGAGTGTGGATTTTTCTGTTGCTTATACTTGTGTCCAGAAAATTGAATGTTCCTTTTTTTTGGCCTTCGTAAGACCTGGGCTGGGCAAAACTACCTGGGCCTGTGCAAACTTTATTTTATTTTTTTCAGTAATAAGTGACCACAACTGTGATTAGCCCTATTTAAGCAATTGTTTCAAATTTCATAGGTTGTAAACAGGAACATATGGTCTGAATTTTAACTTGCTCTTTTCTGGACATCAAGTTTCAACAGACCTTTCACTATCCCTTCCAATTTTGAATGATCATTTTGCTTTTCAGATGTAAGTAACACAGAGGCTTTGGCAATTGAGAGAGGCAGTCACAGACACTGAAGCAGCCAGGGGAGGCTTCCTGCTGATGGTGGCAGTAACGGGTTTGGGGAGAGGAAGGTTACAAACTCATGTGTCTCTGGGCAGTCAGGTTCCAAAGGGCTCTGGGCAGCGGGGAAGGGGTACGTCCTGGAGTCTAGGACTGGGGTCACTTCCTGTGGACCAGGCGTGGCGCCGGACTCCCTGCTCTGCTCACTTTGCATGAAAAGTGGTGCCTTTGGGCAGAGCAGGGGCTGGGATGCTCAGACCTGGTTAAGAACCGGGGCAGGAGATGCGGGTGTTCAGACCACGTCTGTGAGGAGGATGGGCCGGGGTGGGGAGGGTGAGGCAGGAGCCACTTAGAGCGATGGCTGCATTAATCAGTATGGAAGGGCTGGTGTCGGCACTCCTGCCAGCCAGCAATTAGGCTGACCGACCCTGGAGAGCAGCAGAGAGGAGAGGAGGAGGCACCCCAAGCCTCCTGAGCCCTCAGACATGGAGGGTGGCAGCAGGTGTGGGTGTGACGGGTGTTGGTACAAGCGGCCCAGCCTCACCAACCTCCTCTCCGTGGGGCCGTCCCGGCTCCAGGCGGGCCTCACTCCATGTCCACCCTCCTGAGCAGCAGAGCCCCTCCCCTTCCGTCTGCCCCCCATTCCTGGGGATTGGATGAGAAAGAACCAGAACAAAACCACAGCTATCCTGATCCCTCCTGCCTCTGCAGCCCTTTCTAAGGCGGCCCCAAAACAGCCCCCACCGCCTTAGAACAGCCTCCCTGCCTCTCTGGAGAATGGGAAGGAAAAATTAGATCCATTTTACAGATGGGGAAACTGAGGACCCGAGAGGCCACGGCCACGGTGCCAGCACGTAGGAGAGTGAAGACCCTCACTCAGGGTTCCCGCTTCCGCAGCCCACGTTGCATGGGAAGAAAAGCGGGTATTGCCCAGGGGGCTGGCGGAGCTGAGGGGCCACAGCTTGGGGTCGGCCTTTCCAGGCCCGGAGCTGGGGCCGCCGCACAGGGGAGGGGATGTGAGTCACTTTCCCTGTGACCCAGAGCCGCAGACAAAAGCGGGAAGAGGATTGTTCTTGTAAGATGGCCTCAGGGTGGAGCTGAGAAAACCTCTGCGTGGTGGAGGGGTGCCCCCACCTAGGATTTTGCAAAATGCCCTGTGGCCTTGGAGATGCCCCTCAACCCCCCATGAGGTTTCAAGTTCAGTTTTATGTGGATGCACCAGCCCTGTCTGGGAGAAGACAGCCTACGCGGCCACATCCAGGCAGTTTTGTGAGTAGGCCTTTGCCCATGTGGCCCAGCTCCCCTGTGTGGGCACCTGTGGCTCATGGGTCCTCCGTTTGTGGGGAGGGGCAGGGGCTCCCTGGGGAGGGGGCTCCTGGTGCAGCCGCAAAGGGAGGGCTCCAGTGACTTCACGGCAGCTCCCATTCCCTTCTTTTTCCATGAGTCATGTTTCTAAAAGTGGCCCAGGAGCAAGTGGGAGCCAGACGGTGGTGGTGGAGCCTGTGTGGCCAGAGAGAGGGAGGGGCGCCGGGCCAGGAGGGAGAGGGAGGGGACAGATAGGGAGCACAGGGCCCAGAGGAAACGGGAGAGAGACACTGGACCTGGACCGGGGGAGCGGCAGCCAGAGGTGGGGAAGGAGACAGAGGGCGGAGGCCACAAGGGAGCTGGAGGGAGAGGGCCACATAACCAAGGAAGACACTCCCCTGCTTTGGAAAGTTTAGATGCAGCAGGGGCTGGGGTGGAATGTTCTGGAATTTGGGAGAATGAAGCAATGTCTCCAGCTGGGCCCTCCCGCCCAGTTGCTGCTCTTCTTCGACTGTCCCTGAATGTCACTCGCCATGTCCTCCCGTCTTCGGGGCTCTCCCCTGGACTATGGCTCTGGTAGCCCCAGGGTACCCTGGCCTGGATGTAGCTGGATGCAGCAGTCCTGCCTCACCCCAGGCCTCTCTGGCCTTTGGGGGAGCACCAGTGGGTCTGGGCAGGCACCAGGGGCCGAGTTGGTGCTTCCTCGGCAGGTATGGGAGGGGGAAAGGCCTGATGTCCCTGCCGGTGGCTCTATGTGCTCGGGTGGGGCCTGACCAGACACCCACTGGTGATAGGCTCTGAGGGCACGGACGGTCTGGCTCTTGGGGCTCAGGCTGGAGGCCCTGAGGGACTGTCCCCACTGCCCTGCCCTGAGCCTTGCCATCCCTCTCCCCTCCAGCTGGCCCCTGGTGTGAACTCGGGCCAGGGCCTGGGCATCGAGATCATTGGCACCCTGCAGCTGGTGCTGTGCGTGCTGGCCACCACCGACAGGAGGCGCCGGGACCTTGGGGGCTCTGCCCCCCTTGCCATCGGCTTCTCTGTAGCCCTGGGACACCTGCTGGCGGTGAGTGGGGGACCTTCCCAGGTAGGGGTGGGGAGGGCAGAGCCAGGCAGGTGTCCCGTGGAGGACAGTGGGTGGGATCTGGACAGGGCTCATTCCACGGGGTGGGGGGACCAGCTGCCCGTGAGAGGGATGCCTAGGGACCGCCCGACCATCTTTCTGAGTCTGTTTGTCCCCTCCCTGTTTCCTCCCTTGTCCTCTCTCTCCATCTCTCCATGTCACCCTCCGGCTTCCTCTCCCTCTGCCTGTTTCTCCGTCTCGTGTCCGGCCCGCTGCCCCCACCCAGATCGACTACACCGGCTGCGGCATTAACCCTGCCCGGTCCTTCGGCTCCGCGGTGATCACGCACAACTTCCAGGACCACTGGGTAAGTGGTTGCAGGGCTGCCCCGTGGAGGTGTGCGGGAGGCTTCGGTGCCTTATGGTGGGTCCCTGCTCAGTGACAGCCTCTCCTGTCACAGAGGCCCTGGGAGGATGGGCAGTGGGATGGAAACCAGGCAGAAAGGGGGCTGCTGGGCTCATACCTCAGGCAGCATAGACCAGGCCTCCCCCGCCGGCTCTGACCTGCTCCGTGTCAACCCGGCCCCTCGCAGTGTCTGTGTCTCCTGAGCTAAGGCGATAGGGTCGGGGAGGGGTGCGTGTGGTAGCGCCTGCCTCCCTCCCAGGACAAAGGCCTCCCCACCTTCAGGCTGGGTGCAGCACGGAGTAAGCGTCCAGTGGATTTGGCTGTTCTGAGAGTTGATGTTTCTGTCCCAGGCCGCTTTTTATCAAACCAGACTGTCTCTGGGGCCCTTGCAAAGCTGGGAGGCTGGGTTGGGGCAGTGGCCACCCTCAAGGAGGGGCTGATACTCCCGGCATGCTGAGCTGGGCACAGATGCTCCTTAACCGAAGCCCTGGCTTGAGCCAGTTGTGGGGGGCACTGGGATGGGGCTGGTGGGGTTCAGCTGCCTTCCCTGTCCCATGCCACGGACTGGTGGGGCAGGGGTCTCAGGGGAAGGGCGGGGGGCTCAGGGCAGGAGTCTCAGGGGAAGACGCTCAGGTCTCAGGGGCCTCAGGCCCAATCAGACACCCTCTGAGCCCCTCTCCTCATTCCTAGGTTTTCTGGGTGGGGCCGTTCATCGGAGGAGCCCTGGCTGTGCTCATCTATGACTTCATCCTGGCGCCGCGCAGCAGCGACCTCACAGACCGCGTGAAGGTGTGGACCAGCGGCCAGGTGGAAGAGTATGACCTGGATGGCGACGACATCAACTCCAGGGTGGAGATGAAGCCCAAATAGGAGGGGCCTGGCCCGGGCATCCATGTGGGGGGGGCGAGGGCGGGCGGAGGGGGGGAGGGGTGATATCCACATTGTAGACACTCTGACAAGCTGGCCAAAGTCACTTCCCAAAGATCCGCAGGACCTGCGAGGTCAAGCCTGATTTGGGGCTGTTGCTCTCACCTTCTTTCTCTTTCTCCGTTTTCTGGCCTCAGGACTTCCTGGGGACCGAGATTCACCCATCACCCACTCCCTTGACGTCACAGAGGAGGTGAAAGAGAGGGACCCACCCTGCTAGGTTGTCCACTCAGAGTGTGATGGGAGGTGTGCCAGAAAGTCCCCCTCATCCCGAAGTTGCTCACCAACGCACCTGCTGCAGGTGCCTGGGGCTCCATGGTGATGGCGTTGTGTCTTTGGGCGTCGCCCTCTTTCCTAGAATGAGCACGTGCCCTCGAAGGTGCTCGGAGAGGGAAGAGAGCCCAGCAGTTGCAGCCGTGGGGGCAGGTGGCAGACAGGCCTTGTCCTTGCAGCCTGGCTTGCTTCCAGGGCACCCCCGCCCCAACCCTGTGGTGTGCTGCCCGACCCTGGGTACATTCATTCCAATCTTGGGGCCTCAGTGACCCCATCTGTAAAGTGGCAGGGACAAGAAGAGCTATATGGGCCTGAGCCCCCCTCTTTAGGATTCTGTAAGTATAGACACACCGCAGGTTCTGGAAGATGTAGTCTGGACCAGCGCTGCGTCTTCCACTTGCCAAGTATACAGCTGTACCTACCCATCTGTGTGCATACCTGTACATAGGCTTAGTGTCTTAAAGCAGAGGGCGATATTCAGCCATCGGATGTCCCCGTTCCCAGGGGAGAGGGCTGATCCCTAGGCACTGGCTCCACTGGACAGAGCCTGCTGTTGCAGAATGAAGGCCTTGTAGGGGGCGAGGGAGGGATGACCGTGTTCCTTCATGAGTTGTGGTTGGTCTTTTCCACCCGTCACTGCATCACCCCCATCATCACGCAGTTTTTCCCTCTTCCTGCCAGTGTAGACGCAGGCCAGCCGTGTGCAGGTGCATTTATTAAAGGGCACTCGGTCATCTGAAGGTTCTCAAACCTGAGGACAGGTGATCGTGATTGGGGTCAGCCCTCGGAGGCCGACACCCTGGCTGGATGCTGAGGGGAATTTTCAGGTCCCAGCTGATCCTACGGGGTGGGGAGCAGCAGCCCGCCCATTCCCGAGCTCCCGAGCGGAGGCCTTGGGGCAGTTGGGTGACCTGCACGGCTCCCCAGGCCATAGCCTTCCCTCCTCATTTGTTTGGAGGGAGAGCTGGTTTTGACCCGATGAAGTAGCTATCTATGGCTGCAGCCCCAGGACAATTCAGAGCACAGTCTGCTTGGGGCCAGCTATCTACACGTCCGTTCAATTCCACCAGGGCCAGAGCAGGTCCTCCCATGTGCCCGTGGCCACGACTGTGACAAAAACGGAGAGACGCAATGCACAGGTATCTGGAAGCAGCAGGACAATCAGGAGGCCCTTAATGGTCACGACCCCTCATGACATCCGCACACTCCCTTCTCCCTTTCCTAGCAAAACCTTCTAGCCCATTTAACAGCTAAAGAAACTGAGGCAAGGACCCACAGCTAGATCATGATTTGGCCAGGCCTCCTAGCCGCCAGGGCCATGTCTCTGGCTACTCCCTGGACCGGGAGACTGGCCCCTCTCTTTCCCAGCTTCTGCATTTCCGCCTGGGCAATGGCCAGGGGCCAGGAGCGGGGAGGGTTGTGCTGCGGGGGGGTGGGGGGGCGGTGGTCAGACCCATCCTGTCCTGTCCTGGCTGCTGCCTTCCGGGACCCTGCATCTGTCTGCTCTGCATATATGGCTCTTTGGAATTGGAATTACATCATATGTTAAGAAAATAAAGACTAATAGAGGTCATCCAGGCTCCCCTGAGTTTTTCTTCTTTCAGCTCTGCATTCCCACAGGGCGTCTCTGGCCCCACTCCTGGGGATTCAGCCTCAGGGGGAGCCACCTCCTGCCCTCCTGCCCTTAGGATCCGTGGTCTCAGAGGGTGGGCACAGCCCCACCCAGGGCTCCATCTGGGGACACATGGGGTCTTGCCCCAGTGGGGCCGTTTTCGCTTCTGGCAGGCGAAGGACTTGGGGGATGGCGGGATTGAAGTGTGACAGCCCGTGGGTCCCCTCTGCCCCTTACTGCAGAGCCCAGAGAGCACTAGGGACTGCCCACGCATCCCTCCCTCTGGCCCTCCTCAGGTTTCTGACCCACTGAGGCCCTCAGGCCCTGCCCTGGGAGCTCAGCCCTGGGGCAGGGTGGGAACAGACTCGCCCATCACAGTAAGGTTAGCACTGGGCTTGGCTGGCTGGGGAAGGATGGCCAGCAGCTAATAAGAGGCGGGGGACAGTCATTTAGTCCCTGGAGGCCTTGGGAGCTAAGCGCTCCTCCGCTCTGGCATCATCACAAGCCACGTTCGGGGAAGATGTGTGTTTTCCCATGGAGGGTCTGCGGCTTTCGTCAGCTTCTTAAGGGGGGTTCCCAGGGCAGAAGAGGAGACAGGTCAGAGGGGTTGACCTCTGCTCCAGGGGGACGCCTCTGTCCACTCCTGCCTTTCCACCTGTCCCTGTGTCACCCCAGGCCCGTGTGGGCTGGAAAGGCTCTAGCCAGGCCTCTTCAGCTCATGAAACCCCTTCCCACTCATGGCCACCCCCAGTCCTGGGGGCACAGCAGGCATGGGAGCCCTCTCAGCCGAGGGGCAGGTGTGGATACTCTGGGACACGCCCCATCACAGGACAATCTTTGTCAGGCTGACATTTGGACCCACGCCCCGACCCTCCCCCTGACACCCACACTTAGGGCGAGTGTCTCGAAACAGGGACAGCTCTTCTGGAAACCAGGTGCCTGGTAATAGGAGGCCCAGAGTCTGGGAGGCTCCGAGAACCTTCAGCCTGGCCATCTCACTGGGCCACGTGAGCAGGCATTGCCGTGAGTGTGGGATGAGCTGGTCAAGGGTCAGGGGGAAGGTGCTGGTCCCCTAACTCTGCTCCTGAGCAATGCCCAGTTTCTGTCTCCCTCTGCTGGGGGGATTCACGCAAGGTGCTTCAAGGGCGGCTCGGGCTGCGGAGGCTGCCAGGGCTGCGGAGCCAGCTTGCTTATTTCAGCGTGCACTGCGCCTCTGTGAGGGGCACCTGGGTCTAAACTGTCCCCACCCCTCCCAGGCTGAGGACAGGCTGCTCGAGTGGGCAGGTGCTGACCAGGCTGTGGAGACAGGGCCCCGGGGCGCAGAGGCTCTCTCACAGCCTTTCTTGGTCCCATCATCCCTGGTGTGACACCCTCTCGGTCCCCGTCAGGGGCCCTGGTCACCTGACCTCAACCCCGGCTCTTACTTTGTTATCCCCTGGCCATCTAGGGCAGAGCCTTCCTCCATCCATTGTTTAGTTTTAACTTCTAGAATCCTAACGCCAAGGTACAGAGCCTGAAGTGATCCAGGAACTTCCCAGGACTTAACATACAGCCTTGCTTGGCTCTGCTTTGCTTTCCTTTGTTTTTCTTTTCTTTTTTTTTTTTTTGGGCAGCACCTGTGGCATATGGAAGTTCCCAGGCTAGGGGTCAGATTGGAGCTGCAGCTGCTGGCCTATGTGTCTGCAACCTACACAACAGCACACGGCAATGCCGGATTCTTAACCCATGGAATGGGGGTCAGGGATGGAACCCACATCGTCATGGATACTAGTCAGGTTCGTTACGGCTGAACCACAATGGGAACTTCCACATACAGCCTTTCTGACCTTTCGGTACCCTTGGAAGGCAGAGATGATTACTGCTGTCTGTAGGGGATGCCAAGGGCCCTGGAGATGAAGTGATTTGCTCAAGGTCGTGCAGAGCATTGGATGCAAAATTGGGATTTGAACTTGCTCTGTCTGGATTCAAAGATTGGATGCTTTCTACTATGTGGTGCTGGCCCCTCGTGTCATGATCCCCACTACATTTAGCTCCGGGCTGACTGGGCAGCTAGGCCTCCTCTACCTGCAGGCTGTTAAGAGGAAAGAGAAAGGGAAGAGAATGGCCAGCTGAAGGGCACTCTAGCACCAGGAGGTGCCATTCATTTGGGGACAAAATGGCCAATGTGTCTGCTTGAGATATATTGGCACCACTTTGCCCAAGACAGCTCCTCTGGCACTTGCCCCACACAGGGTCCTCCAGGCCAGTCTGCCCCTCTTGATCTAGGAGGAAAAGGTCTGATAAGCTTGCTCATCTAGAGGTTGTCCTCTCCCACCAGAGTATAAGAGAAGGGAAAGACCAATGCTGCACCTTGAGGAATAATAATGACCATTCAGGCCTGGGGGCAAAAGGTTTGGGGCAAGACTATCCCAGAATCCCTCGTTCAGTGCTTCAGATACTATCTCCCAAGGGCAGCCCCTACTCTGCTCTGCTCATATTCTGTCCAGCCCAGCACAGAGAAGTTTTGGGAGAATATCTGGAGCTAAAGTGAAGCTTCTGGAGCAATGAGCAACCAGAACCCTTGTCTGTTTTGTTCATCAACATTTAATGGAGAGAGTATATTTCCTGGAAGATTCCATGACTCAACCGTGGTTCACCAGCTGCCAAGCATTCAGGCAACTACACACATGAGGAGCTCTGATGCCGCCTATCCACCCCCTCCAGCTGAGTCCCTGCTGAGACCAGACAGCAGAACGCTTCCCTCACTGGGCTCCCCCATGGTCCACTGGAGACTTGCACATGGAGGTGGCTCAGTTGGCCTGGAAGGTCATGATCTCTGCATTTGGCCCAGAAAGAAGCAGGATGTAATCCAGCCATTACTAAATCCTAGAATTTTTGTCTCTCCATTAAACTCGCAAGAGCAAAAAGTTGCGGTTCTACAGCTGCCTCTGCTGTCCTGAGGCCTGGAACCCAGACCCAGATTTCATGCTTTTCCAAAGGGCTTTACAGGTGACGCCCTCCAGGGCCCTGAGGAGGACTCAGGTCAATCTAAGATCTTTTAGCCACACGCACACGTGACCACATGCATCGGTCAGTCATCCGGAGTTTCTAAACACCCAGAAACCTGTGAACTTTGTGAGCCCATAAATGTGGGCCTTTGATTTTTCCTTCTCCCCCAGGATCAAGGGGTCTACGGGAGAAGAACTGATCTTTGAAGTTGCCTAGGACTGGGGTCAATCAACTGCTCATACATAGATGCCATGAGGCCTCAATGGGGCTAGTGGCCGTAACTCTGGCCCTGACCCCAGCATCATCGTCCATCTCAAAGGCCCACGTGGGCTCCAAGAGAGCCACATGGAAGGCTGTGGGCGACTTAGGGCAGCTATTTGCCTCTTGGCCATAAGGACCATGGTATCTATTGGGTATTTGACAGAAGTAGGGAGAGCTCTCTCCTTTTGGGGTTCTCAGGCTGGTCCTCAGGGTCCTTGGGACCAAAGCCAGGATCCAGTCTGGAAAAGCACTGGAAGAACTGGTGCCAGGGGCCCCCACCCATGGGGTGGCCTGGCCATGGTACCCACCCATCAGGATTTTTCCCTCACTCTTGGAGGTCACACCTTCACTGGTCAGGAGCCTCTCCAGGAGGGGGACAGTGATTAAGGTTTTATGGATGAGCTGCTGGGCATGACGCCTTGTTTTCTTTAGGTTTAGAAGAAAATGAGGACGATGAGTGGAATTCGCTGTGAGCTGGGGGCCAGGGAGGGGCCGGTCCTGGGGGCCGAGGACGCACAGGTGGTGATGTTTACTGTCCTTGGCGCCTCAAAAGGGGCAATTCTTGGAGGTGAGGAAGGTACAGGAGGCCCTTGCCATCAGGGCCATCATCCCCAGCCCCCAAGAGACAGTTCCCACCATACCTTGGGCCCTGCTGTGCAGAGAGGCCACTGGCAGATGGTGCTCAGAAATTTTAATGAGTTTGTCCTGCTCAGATGACTCTGTTTTGTTCCACTTAGTCATATTCTCACTCTAGGGTTGTGCTTATTTTCCTGTTTTTTCCAGTGTATTGATGGGAAACGGGGTGAGGGCCGAACTGGTTTTCAGCCATGGGGGTTAGTGTGGCCTCACCAATTCTTAAATATTGAAATACCCCCAGGAGCTCCCTGGTGGTGCTGCGTATTAAGGATCTGGTGTTGTCACTGCAGCAGCTCAAGGTGCTGCTGTGTTTCGGGTTCAATCCCTGGCCCAGAACTTCCACATGCCCCGTGTACACAGCCAAAACAAAAACAAAAACAAAACAAAACAAACCCCCCCCCCAAAACCAAAAGCCCTCCATCTGTTCTGCGTGCTTGGTACCCACCCCCCAGCCCCTGCCTGTAGCTGTCTGGTGTCCCTGGCTATCCTGGTCCTTCTCTAGCCTCTTGCCTCTCCTGGACCTCTCCACAGGCCGGCACTTAAAGGGGATCACCTGCCATCAGCAGGGGGCCTCCAGGATCTTGTCCAGCTCAACAGCTGTGGGATGCTTCTGGCAGATTGGCACTCTCGCACATTTGGCTCATCACCTCTACATCGGAAAGAATGCATTATTTATGCGTGTGTGTGTGTGTGTGTGTGTGTGTGTGTGGTGTCTATCCAGTAAGGTCAACATTACAAACTGTGTGTGTGTGTGTGTGTGTGTGTGTGTGTGTGTGGTGTCTATCCAGTAAGGTCAACATTACAAACTGTGTGTGTGTGTGTGTGTGTGTGTGTGTGTGTGTGCTGGAGAACTTATTCCTGTGATACTATATTTGGCGTCATCCTCTCATCTGTCCTAAGAACCTTCCAGTGATTCTCACTCGTGGGAGAGCCCTGGCACAGCTTTGTGTAGGTGGTACACACACCCAGTGCTTTGCCAGCTCTTGCAGCCTCACCTAAGACCGATCCCCGCCACGTGGTCAAAGGCTGAAGAAGGGTCTTCTGCCCGTGGTCCTGTTTCCTAAGAGGTGTCCCCACCAGGCGCTCTGCTCAGTTAGCCTGAAGCCAGCCTGCCTCCACGGAGGATGCAGCCTGGGCAGGCCGGCCTGGCTGTGCGCGTTAGGGGGGAGCCGCACACACTTTCCAGCAAGCTACTGTGTGTGGCGACAGAAGAAAGATGCGTTGGAAGGAGAAAAGTATTGTCTTTGGGGAGAAAAATGAAAGACGGGGTCAGGGAGAAGGGGGGGAGAGAGCGAGAAAGAGACTCAGTAAATTCAACCAGGGAGTCAAATCGCAAAGAAGCAAATCCAGAGCATCCATAAAGGCTAAAAAGTTCTCAGGGACGGGAGCCCGCCACGGCCAGCAGTCTTGGACATTCTGAAAGTGACTAACATGTCTTTGCCATCTGATTCAATGGGAGCTTTACTTTTTGAAACTGAGCATATATTTTTCACAATGCAACTTAAATAGATATAATAAATAGTCTATGCCTTTAAGGAGCTCAAATAGAAAACCCAAACAATTTCAACCCATAAAACCACTACAATTGGAGTTCCCGTCTTGGCCCAGCAGTTAACGAATCTGACTAGGAACCATGAGGTTGCGGGTTCAATCCCTGGCCTTGCTCAGTGGGTTAAGGATGCAGCGTTGCCGTGAGCTGTGGTGTAGGCTGCAGATGCGGCTCGGAAACCATGTTGCTGTGGCTCTGGTGTAGGCCGGTGGCTGTAGCTCCGATTCGACCCCTAGCCTGGGAACCTCCAATGCTGCGGATGCGGCCCTGAAAAAAAAGAAAAAAACAAAACAAAACCAAAAAACACCCACTGCAATGAATTAGAGTTATTTAGTTTAATGGTGACGGCTGAGGCGGCTGCCAGGTCATGCTAGGTGTCGGTGTGTTTTGACCATCACCTTGGGGTGGCGGTGGGGGTGGAGGAGAGTCGTGTCAAGCCCCTCGGGTAGGAATCGATGATGTCTGAGATGAGCGTGGAACCAGCCTTACGGCCTCTTCAGGATCCCCATGCGACCAACTCACAACTTTCTGGTTATTTGTTCGAACTCCAAGGAAACCTTCTTTAGGTCGAGCTTGAGTTTTTGAGCTGTGACGGCACAGGTGGAGTTCCAGGCAGTCCACGTGAATCTGCCCGCCGGGAAAAGCAGGTTCCTGGGGGTCTGATGGAGCCCTGACTCCCCCCCCCCCCTCACCGAACCAGGTCTTCGTGCTTGGGTAGCTTACACACGAGGTGTTTTTGGGGGGCGGGGGGCAACAAGGATTCTGTTTTCAGTGAGAATTGCATGGGAAAGTATCCATTTGCTAAAAATGCTGGAGCCTCTATTTGCACGCACCCTGCTTCCTCGGTGACTTGGTGCCAGGAGGTGAGCGCTGTGTTCAAGATGGTGCAGTGAGGACGAAGCTAGTTTGGGTCTTGGTCAAATCACTGACCCGGGCTGACTTTGAAAGCAACATTTCCTGTGGTCACCGGGCACAGGGCCCCTGAATGGCCACAGGTCGTCCAGCGTGTGCACCTGCAACTCTGAGCCGAGCAGGCGCAACCCCTGTGGTAGCGCCCTCTGTGCCACCCACGCTTCCGGGTCTCGGCAGAAAGACAGGGATGCCAGCATGTCCTGGTCCTCTGTATCTCTCTGTCGCCTGGCTCCCCTTACCCCCCTCTCCTCCTCTCTGCTTCGGTCCCTGCTCCACATGCCGCGAGAGGATTCCTGGGCTCCAGGGAGAGAATGACTCTGTTCAAATGTTCATGAGGTTCCCGGCTTTGCCGATGCACCCGGATTGTGACTGATGAGCCGGTGGCACCTTCCAGCCGAGACAAACTCCAAGAATTTCTGCTGCTGGCACTGACCTCCAGCCTGGGAGGAGCCGCTGAATCTGCCTCCAGGAATGTGGGGGCTGGAGAGACTAAGGCTAGGAATGCCTCCATGGGGCCTGAAGCTTCAGTTCCAGAAAATTCTGAGGGCTCCCTTCTACCTGTGAAGCTGTCTCAGGCTGTCTTCAAGATTTTCTGGAGGGGGAACCCTGGAGAAATAGATTTGTATGGAGGTTGGCAGCCTTGGGGAGTTTACTCATCAGTGCCATCCATGTGCCCAGAAAAGGCCCGAGTGAACGGGCTTAGGTGGGTCACCTGCCCTGTGGTCCTTGCAGAGTGAGATCCCCATCCTCTCCCTCTTGGAGCTAAGATAACTTTGAAAACCATATCACCCTCTAGGAAATTCATCGTGGTAAAGGCCCTGACAAGTCCTGCAACAAAAAACTCACTTAGGCCAGTGTTCACCAAATGTTTTTGTCCACAGAAATTTCTTTTGGACATAATCTGATTACTTTTTTGGAGAACCAGTTTTCTACAGAACACATATATCTGTCAATGTGGGCCTGGGCATTGTCTCTGAGGGCCCCTCAGCTTTCAGAACCCCTCCTTAAAACCTCAGGGTGGCTTAGTTTATCAGAACCTCTCCTCGGTGTGTGTGGGGGGGGGTGAGGGGAGAGGGTGAAAGAGGGAAGTTCTGGGTTCGGAGTGAGGATGCTGGGGTGCAAGGAAAGGGGAGCAGATATAGGTGTGTGTGTGTCTACACGGCTGAGAGAGGAGGTGGGAGTGGGGCAAAGACAGAAATAACCACTTCGCAAGAGAGACGGAAAGATTACAAAGGTCGAGAGACACAAAGGGAGAGAGAGGGAGAGACTGGGGGTCGGGGTGGGCTGCGCACAGTCTGGCTGATGAGTGAGGGGGAACTTCCTCCTTGCAGCCGCTCTTCCCCGGGCCCGTTACTGATTAACCCCCATCCCGCTCGGTCCTGGGGAGCTCATCCAGAGGCTGGGGCAGGCGCCTGGTACACCCAGTGAAGGCCTCTGTGGATTCAGGAAAGAGCGTCCAGGAATCATTGACTTGGTTCCATTGTGCTCCAACTAACTGGGGCTGGTGTCCGTGCCAAGCCCCCAGAGGTGCGGGCAAAGGTGGTGCCGGCTGGAGATGAGCCCATGCCCAGCCAGATCTCATGCAGAGCCTTGGGGACGGGTCAACCAGGGCTGCCGGGATGCACTCAGCACACCAGGGCTCCCTCGCCGCCAGAGCCTGTGCAGTCGGCAGAAGTGGAGTGAGCAGTGGGGCTCGGGGTCCAGGCACAAAGTCCTAGGCCTGCCTCTGCCACCCACTTCCTGCAGCACATAGGATGTGTTCCTTCTCCTCGTTGAGCCTCAGTTTGCCCAGCCATACAACGGGGATTGAATCTGAAAGTCCCAACATCTCCTCCCGGGCTAGGATTTTGCTCAAAGGCCTTTCCAAACCTTGTGCCTGGAGGCCTCGCCCCACGTGCTGGCCTGGGGGTCTCAGCCCTCACACCCCAGCTCAAACCTCTGCAGCTCTGTCCTAAGGTGCCCCTGGCCCTGCACTTGCTGTGGGGGAACACACATAGGCCTTGGATCTGTCCTTGGAAGCTCCAGGAGGCTTTGGGAACCCTGACGTCCCCCACAGCCAGGCCTGGGTCTTCTAGCTCTGGAAGGTGCAGGACTGAGCTGCACCTGCAGCCTGTCCTGCCCGTTCTCCTGTGCCTCGGCTGGGCTGGGGGACCCGGGACCCCCTCTGCCAACTTCGTTTCCCTGAGCAGAGGGCTGAGAGGAAGGCAGGGCACAGGGGGCTCGCGTGGAGGCTGGTCTTGGGCATCCCATTCCCACCCCCTCTCTGCTCTGGCTGCTGGTCCTGGGGACCCTGTCTCAGCCCCCTGCCTGAGGCAGAGGAGGCCTGGGCAGCACCCGCAGGCCTGGCCCTCATTCCACTTACTCTGGGGCTTCCCTGGTGGAAACGCCACCCTGCACTTGAGCCCAGGGGGGCTGTTTCCAAGCCCCACCGCTGTGCCCACAGTGCTCCACCTCCTGTTGGCCGATAATCCTTCATGGGTCCTACGAGGCGGGTGAGGGGGCTTAATGGGTGGGGGAGGATCAGGAAGGGGGTGGTGGGGCTCTTTAGCAGGACTGGCTGGGTGTAGATGCTGCCTGTTGGCGCGGGGGTCCTGGGACAGCTGTGTCTCCACGTGGGGACCGCAGGCACCAGCTGTGAGAATGACAGGAAGCTGAGAAGGGCCACGGGTGGTGGAGAGTTGACCAAACCCCCACACCAGCACCCTGCTCCCATTACAGAGCTGGGAAAGCTGAGGCCAGAGAGAAGGGCCCATCCCTCATTTACCTGGGGTTCCGTCCTTGCTCGGCCTAGAGCTCCTTCTACGGCCTCAGCTTGCTCTGGCCCTCATCTCTCATCGCCTTTCACTGAGGCCATTTCTCATCTCAGCCTTGGCCCTTCCCTGTGGGGCGGCCCTACCCTGCCTCTGCCAAGGCCTTTGCAGCCCCCAGAACTGCCCTGAGCCCAGTGGGTGCCAGGCTCCCCCAGCTCCCTGCTCTGAGCTCAGCCCCCTCAGCTGCCCGCCCGTGCACCCCCCACGCTGGGCTGAGGGCCACATGCTCTGAACAAAAGAGAAGAGAGGAAAGGGGTGTCTGGGGACCTTGCGGGCTGGACCGAGAGGAAGCTGGGCACTATTTTTCCAGGTACCAAGTGAAGGGACCACGGAGCTGGGCAGGGAAGGGGGAGTAGAGGCTGGAGGAGCAGCTTGGGAGGAGGCTGGCCTGGGCTGCTCGGAGCAGACCGCTTAGGCTCCAGAATCTTGGTGCCTGGGCATCTCAGGATGGATCTGGGCTTTGGAGGTGGGGGACCTGGACTGGGATCAGGATGGAGGCTGGAGCCCTCAGAGTGGTCAGCAAAGGGGCAGGGGAGCCCCGTTTGCCATGTGCAAGATTCCCATACATATGGCTTTGCTTGCTACTCAGAGATGAGTTGAGAGGGAGTCACTCCCTCATTCACGCACCGGAGAAACACCAACAGAGCTCCTAGCACGGGTTATGCATTGTTCTGGGTACTGGGTATTGAACAAAACAGACAATGTTTACATTTCCTTGATGAAGAAACTATAAATCAGAGAGGTTAGGCAACCAATCCAAAGTTGCACAGCTAAGGGAGGGCAGAGCCAGGATTCAGAGCGATGGTCTGGGCCCAGGGTTCTGCCATTTCTCCACACTGGGAGGGTAGACAGGCAGTGCCGTGAAGCAGAGAGGACTTCAAACTGCCTGGCTGCGAGGGAGGGCCAGTCACTTCCCCTCTCCCGGCCTGAAGTTCCTCAGTTGACTCGAGGGACTTGGCTGAGCAGTCTGGAATTGCTCCTGGGAGCAGCAAGGGAAACTGGAATTTTAACCGGGGACGGCTCCTAAGTTCTGAGCAAGTTCTGTCCATCAGTCCCTGCAACGTCCAGGGGGAGTCCCCGGAGGTTCCTGAGCAGGGGGAAGGGCACGGCCGCGCACCCTTGAACTCCGCTTGCCCCGGCCCCTCCCAGTTCCCCAGGACCGCTGGTCCTCGGGTTATCAGGGGAAGCAGCTGAAGCTTTGGATAAACAGTAGGGACAGACAGGGACAGGGACATATGGTTTATAAATAAGGGGGCTGGGTGAGCCTGAGCTGGTTGGGGTGGGGAGGGTGAGAATGAAGCTGCAGGGAGAAGCCAGGAGAAGCCTCAGGGGACAGCCAGGCCCAGGCATCACCCCTCCCACCCCAGGGGCAAGGAGCTCCCGCCAGCTCTTAGGTCCTCACAGGGGAGACCAGGGCTGCTTCCTCCAGGAATGTTCTAGGCTCAGCCCCAGCCACCCTGCTGTGCAAAGGGAAGCTCAGAGCCCAGAGGAGTGCAGGGTGGGCGGTCGGGGAGACAGTGAGAAGGAGGAAGGGACGGTGGGATTTTTACCTGGGGGAGGGGAGGGCAGGTGGGGACATCTGCATCTTGCCTGGAAGGCAAGGGCAGCCTTCTTCCAGACCTGTCCCAGGGGGCACTTTTAAGTGTTTTATCACATCAAAAGCACACACTTACTGGAGTTCCCGTCGTGGCGCAGCAGAAATGAATCTGACTGGGAACCACAGCGTTGCTGTGAGCTGTGGTGTAGGTCACAGACACAGCTCAGATCTGGTGTTGCTGTGGCTGTGGTGAAGGCCAGCGGCTACAGTTCCGATTAGACCCCTAGCCTGTGGGAATCTCCGTATGCTGTGGGTGCGTCCCTAAAAAGACAAAAGACAAAAAAAAAATACACTTATTCAACAATATATCTAGCTGGGTGGAGTGCTTTAGACCATGGGCTCTGGAATCAGACTGTCTAGGTTAGAATCCAGGGTGATGTGCAACAGATCAAGGGTGCCTCAGTTTCCTTATCTGTAAAATGGGACCACCTCACAGAGCTGTTGTGAAGATTAAATAACATGCTTACTGAAGGGCCCGGCCCATAGTAAACTCTATGTAAGTATTAATTATTATTTTTAATGTTTTATTTATTTATTTATTTATTTATTTATTTATTTATTTATTTATTTTTGGGCTGCCCTGCTGGTATATGGAGTTCGTGGGCCAGGGATAAGATCGGAGCCGCAGTTGCTGCGGAAACATTGGATCCTTAACCCACTGTGCTGGGCTGGGATCGAACCTGCATCCCAGAGCTCCCAAGATGCTGGTGATCCCATTGTGCCACTGCAGGAGCTCCAGTATTAATGCCTGAAGAGGTAAGTGAAGTTTAACAATCTAATAAATGCCCATGAGTCCACCACCCACCCCCCGAACTAGATCATATCCAGCAATTTGCATCCAGTTATATGCATCTCCTGGACTCCCTGAATACCCCTTAGAGGTAATCTGCTATCTTGAATTTTGTGTTTAACATTGCTTTGCCCCCCTTGGCTTCTCCCGGCCACTCTCTGCACCCCCCCCCACGCCCCCGCCCCGACCACTGGCCATACTACAGCCAAGGAGAGTTTGGTGCAGCACTGATCTCACCCCTGGTGCTGCGCCAGCCTTGGAGCCGTTCCACCCCCACTCCTGCAGCTCCCCTCGGCCCCAGCCCGGAGCCCCTCCCCCGGATCTAGAGCCACATCTCTGAGGCAGTGCCCCTCCTCCTGTTGCTCTGGGAGGAGTGGCTGAGCAGGTAGCAGCCCAGCTTTGCTTCTGACCCGCTCCGTGACCCCGGGTAGGTCTCCTGCTCTCTTTGGGTCTATCCCAAAGAGTGGGTGAAGGGGTCCAACCTTCCTTGGCCATGGAGTCCTCTCTCTGCCAGAAAGGGGCACTTTGCTACATCTGCAAAGTCTGGGATGTGGCCACAGGGTGGGCCAGTGTGTGTGTGTGGGGGGGTGCAGCCTTGCTCCCCTCTCCCTGGGGCCCCTTTCCTGGTGATGCTCCCACAAAGCTCTGGGGGCTTTGCTCCCAGCACCTTCGGTTAGTGTAATAACCCCTTCAACACCAAAGTAAGCCGTTGAAATTTTGAATCGGAATCTCACTGGGAAGGATGGCATGCAATTTGGGCCGCAGAACAAAGCACCTAGGGCCGGCAACCTGGAGACCCGGGTCCCAGTCCCAGCTCAAAAATACAATTTCCCTTGTGACCTTGGGCACCTCAGTTTCTCCTTCTGCAAAATAGGGGCAATTATCTACGCAGCTGCCAGGGACAGTTGGGTCTGTATCCCTCACAGGCAGCCCCTCTCGTCGGGCCTGGCTGGAGCAAGCTTGCTCCAGGAGGAGGGCAAAGTCTGGGTGAAGTTTAAAGTTTATAAAGAAATGAGTTACCATGCACAAATCAAAGGGCCTTCTTCCGTTAGAGGAAAACAAAGTGTCACATT
Source organism: Phacochoerus africanus (assembly GCF_016906955.1). Lineage (NCBI taxonomy): Eukaryota > Metazoa > Chordata > Mammalia > Artiodactyla > Suidae > Phacochoerus > Phacochoerus africanus. The sequence continues at coordinate 42,037,188 of NC_062559.1, read as the reverse complement.
GTCCTCATGCTGCCTGGCTGCAGGCCAGCCCTCCTCCAGCACCCCGGCCCTTCCACACCTTGGCCCGCCCCGCTCCTCCCTGCCCCCCCACCCCGCCCCGTTTATTATGGCTCCAGCGGGGCCATAATTTCTGCTCAGGGGAAAAAAAAAAAATCACTCTGGGACTCTGAGACTGACCTGAAAACCTCATCACAGAAAATGATTTGCCCTCAGAGCCCAAAGAATCAAAGCATCCTTGTCAGTGGTACCCCAGGGACTTGGCCCTGGTCTTCAACCTGATCCCCTGATTCTGGCTGGAGACTAAGCCCTGACCGAGCCCCAAACTTAGCCCTGATCTTGACCCCCAAGTGTGAGCCCAACTCTGGTCCAACTCAGACCCCAAGTAGGTCACAGGCTGAGCTGCGACTCTGGACAGACACTGAGCCTTGACCCAGGCCCTGTGCAGAGGTAGGTCAGGAGCACATGTGAGAGTGGTTATGTCTTCAGGCAGCCAGAGCCCCTGCTTAGCCCCAGCTATATGGGTGCCCTCTGTAGAGACCTCAGGACCCCAGCTTCTGTGTTAGGTTTTTCCTGCCCCTGAGGGAAGAACAGGGTTGGGGAAATAGGGAGAGGGGCTAGAACTCAGGGATAGGGCTGGCTCTGGACTTGCTCTGAGGACCCTCTCAGCCCACCGCCACAAGGGAGATATGGCTCAAATATCCAGAAATAGCTGCTCCCTGAGGCCTGTCTACCAGCTACAAGACTCCTACCCCCGTTATGGACATGCCTGGAGCCACCCTAAGGCAGGGGTTGATTTCCAGCTTGGCCCTGCTCTGACGTTAGGAAGGGGCAGCAGTTGCCCAGTATTACCACCAGGGGGCACCAGACATAGGTGAGACCGAAAAGCCTCAGCGGCCCAGTACCCTGTGTGGTTTGCAGGGGCTGGGAGGGGCGCTGGGCCAAGAACCTGAGGGTACATTTTAAAGAACTTACCAGCTTGTGGGGCAAACAGACCTCACTCTACATCGCCAGTACTCACCGGTGACAAGAAAAAATGGAACACTAGCTACTGGGATCTTTTACATTTAAATTTTTTACAAGGATATTTTTCTTAAACTCAGGAATATTGGAGTTAAAGCAACTGTTCCATCTGAGCCCACATTCTGGACCCGGTCCCTTTTCTTTTTTCTCCATTTTTATGATTTGATGATTTTTATGATACTTAAATATACACAAATATGTAAAATTTTTCTGCATATAATTGTGTCATCTGTGAACAGAATTTTTTTCCTTTCCTATTTAGATGCCCTATTTTTCTTTTTCTTGCCTGATTATTCTGACTAGAACTTCCAGTACTATGTGGACTAGAAGTGGCAAAAGCTGACATCCCATCTTGGCCCTCATCTTAAGGAAGAAGTTTTCAGTCTTTGATGATTGAGGATGAAGTTCCCTGCGGGTTTTCATATGTGGCCCTTATCGTCTTAGGGAAGCTCCCCTCTCAGCATATTGAGTGCTTTTATCTTGAAAGGGTAATAGAGTTTCGTCAAATGCTTTTTTCCGCACCAGTGCAGATGAGCATGGGTGCTTTTCTTCTTCACTGTTAAAAATCTGATATTTTGTGTATTTTGTTTGGCTATATGCCTTTTGGAACAAATAGCCAGAAATAGAATTTCTGGTTTAGAGGGTAGGCTTATCTATAACTTTAAAAAATTATCTCATATTGCTTTTCTTTCTTTCTCTCTTTCTCTCTCTCTCTCTCTCTCTCTCTCTCTCGACCCTACACCCCACTGTTCGGATGGAAAAACTGAAGTTCAGAAAGGTCAGCTTGCCCAAGGCCACGCCGATGGCGCGTGGTGGAGGCAAATGTTGAACCTTGAGTGGATACAGAGATAGTTAGTGATGGGGGTCCAGAGACACTGGTCCATACAGAAGGGACAATGGACCTGAAGGCATCTTGGGGAACACAAGCAGTTGGATCGGAGTCTCTCCACCCTTGTCCTATTGACCTTTGCAGCGGGAAATGCTTTAGACGGCTGGGGGGACCATCCCCCCCGAGCAAGGTAGGATGTTTATCAACACTCCCGGTTTTTATCCTTACATACCAAGAGCACCCTGCCACGCCTCCTCCCCACCCCGACCCCTGGCTGTGTTGTTGAAAACTGTCTCTAAGCATTGCCAGGTGTCCCCTGGGTGACCAATTGCTTCTTGTTAGGAATCGCTGATTTAGATAAAAATCATTAGTAGCAGCAGTAATATCAATTATTAACCCTCTGTAATACTAACTGATACTCAGTTGTTAAAGGTATCAATTGCAGCATTTATCCTGGGCTGTTGCCTCCCTATAACTCAGGGACAGAGGCTCTGGCTTTCCCTTTAAGCTACACCTGCTCTGCGCTCTGCGCCAGCGCTGTGTCCTCACGCAGCCTGTCACCAGAGGGGCTCTGCTTCGTCCCACAAATGTGCGAGCTCGGTGTCATGCAATACCTGCCCTGGACCACGGTCAAGGGCGTAAAAACAGTTGTGCAAGGGCAGGAGTGTCTGGGGCTTGGGGGGGCGGGTGCTTCCTGTTTTCTTTCCCAGATATTTTTCTTTGTTGGTGATGATTACAAATGGAAAAATAAAGCCTTGCTGATGTACACTGATTCCTCCATCCAGACACGGCAGGGGTGAGGCGCTCCATCATGCATGATTCGCATCAGGCTGTAAACATGTCTGGGTCACAGCGTCCGGCCCAACAGCCTCTGGGAATGCAGAGCTTCTCACAGATGTCTGCACCTGCCAGGTACTGATCCAGGGTAATGCAGAGCCCTGTCTCTAGCTTGGCCAGTTGGGATCCTATACCATCTCTCTCTCTCTCTCTCTCTCTTTTTCTCTCTCTCCCTATATGTATATTTTGTCTTTTTAGGCCGTACCCACAGCGTATGGACGTTCCCAGGCTAGGGGTGGGATAGGAGCTGCAGCTCCTGGCCTACCCCACAGCCATAGTAATGCCAGATCCGAGCTATGTCTGTGACCTACACCACAGCTCATGGCAACACTGGATCTTTAACCCACGGAGCAAGGCCAGGGATTGAACCCGCATCCTCATGGATATTTGTTGGGTTCGTTTCTGCTGAGCCACAACGGGAACTCCAGGATCCCACATTTTAAAGTCTAAAACTGTAATAAAAACGACTGAGTAATGAATATTCCAAAGAATCTGAGCTGCTGGGTAGGTCCTCTTGTTTCTGACCCTGATAACAGTGGTTTTGCCCCATGCAGGATGGCTCAGCTCCATGAATCTTCTTGCATGCTTCTGGTTTACCCCTAATGCCGTAGGACTGCTGGAAAGATTCTGATTAGCCCCCACAGGAAGTCCAGAGCCTTGGTCTCTGCAGACTTCATCTCACCATGCAGGCTGGCCTTCCTGCTGGGAGTGGAACCGAGGTTTTGCTGGTACATCGGCTTCCTGGCCAGCCCATGGAGGTGCTTCATGTGGCTTCACTGCCTTTTCTGAGCTCATTCCCACTTTCCAGCCTCCATGGACACCCTACCCCTACCTCCGCTGGGTCCCCTGGACGCTGAGCCAACCCTCCAGCCCTATGAATGAGGCTGTGATCACAGCCAAACTGGAAGCTCCCTGAGGGTGGACCCAGGTCTTTTCCGAGTCGCCTTCGCTTTCGGGGGGATCTGCAGGGTGGGCTGCAGAGGGCTGGGCTCAGAGCAGAAAATATTGATTTTCTTGGGCAAGAGGTGTCCTGGGGCTGTCATTTCTCTGTGATCTTGGGATGAGGGCAGACACAGGCCAGCTTACAGACAGAGTGGAAGGGGACTTGTGAGGGGTTCAACCCCTTCCTGCTGGGGACATGGAGTCCCGCCCCAAGGCCAGGGCTGAGCTGGGCACAGTGTCCTGCGATCCTGGTGAATATTCAGCTGGTTCTGTCCCCTTTGCTGGCTCCTGCCTATTCAAACAGCCACCCAGGAAAGGGAGGCAGAGGGGGTGCTGGCGGCGGCGGCAGCGGGGACGGTGCGGGGAAGTCTGGGGCTCACGGAGGCTGACCCAGGGGACAGAGGCCGAGCCACCGCCATGGACAGTGGGGTGTGGGCTGCCTGCATCTTCTGCCTGCTGAGCTCCCTACCAATCGTGAGTAACCAGCTGGGCTGGAGACCTGGGAGCCACAGGGTCCTACTGGGTCTGCCTGGAGGAGATCCCATGCCCTTCCCCAGAACAGGAGTCTCTCTACCAAGCAGGTCACATGGCCTGGAGACATCCTGATACCCACAGCCCCTCTCCTCCCCCAACCCCCTTCCCAGGCAGTCTGCCCACCCCTGAGATGCTGAACTAAGTTCCCCTCCCCGTTGCTGCCCCCAGGGTCTGTCTGTGCCCACTGGGGCCACCAGACTGTCTGCCCCAAGACACACCTGTACGTCCCTTCACACCCCAAGTCCCCCCCACACCCCTTCCTAGATAGACTCTCCTGCGTCCTCCCTACCCCACGGCCCCGGAAGCCACACTCCGATTTGGTTGCTTCCTTTGAAGAGGGCTTGGCGGGGACTGAGTGGGCCTGGGGACGAAGTGGACAACTGCTCCCCTCCAGCATCTGGGGGACTCTTCCTCGTAGGATGCGCCCCGGAGCTGGGGAGACTCATGACATCGTGTATTGCTCAGAAGTCTAGAAAGCTGGAGGCCAGGAGGGGGCTCATCTGAATGTACCCCTCCAGCATGCTTTCCCGGAGTTCACACAGTGACAGGGACAATGTGGGGACCAGCACAAGAGACACAGAGAGTGTGTGTGTGTGTGTGTGTGTGTGGGTGTGGGTGAGTGTGTGTTGGGAGGCTTCCCCGCCTCCTGTGCATTGAACGCCACCTCCCCCGCTCCTTGCCTGGCCGTCGGACCTGAATCCTGGCACCGAGAAACTAGCTCTGTGACCTGAGCAAGCTCCCTCGCTTCCTGAACCTCACTTCTCTCGTAAAAGACAAAAATAATGTCTACTCACCAGGGCTGTTGTGTACGGAGTGGGATCTGACTTGTCACAGGCTGAGCGTGGGGGGGCAACAGGGGCACCTCTCGCTGCCCTCCCCTGGGCATCGGGGCTCCTCCCTCTCACCTGCGTGCCCCATGGTCAATGCTGTGTTTTGGGGACGGGAGGCTGAGAGCCTGCGGGGGTCCTTCAGGAGCTGGTGCCAGTGTCATGGCCAGCACTAAATGACAGTGTGGCCTCCATCTGCCACAGACCCCAGGTCAGATGTCGTCACAGTCCTCAAGGCCAAGGTGTGCAGGGTGACAGGGGGTCCAGCAGGTGCATTTGGGTCAGTCTAGAAAGGGCCCTCCCCCACCCCAAGGGTCATTAGTTGGGCATCCCTCAATTTTCCTTATTTTAGGAAATGTGGGGGCTGCCTGTCTACCCTTTTGGTGGGATGCCTCCCACTAGGGGCCCTCGTTCCTTTGGCCTCCGTGGTTGCCTAGTCAGGCCCCGAGAAGGAGCTCCAGGAAGGGCGGGGCTCCCGGCGAGGAGAGCAGGGGAGGGCAGAAGGAGCCCGCAGCTCTGGGAGCACCCAGGCTACAGCTCAGCTGGCTGTGCAAGGCAGTCGTCCCATGCCAGGCCCACCTGCCCTCCCCACCTGCCCGGTTCCAACAACCAGACTGCTGGGGCGTGCGGGGGAGATGTGGGAGAGGTAAGCCAGGGGCTCTGCTTGGAGATGGCCCCCAGGTCACTGAGTCCTGGGGATGAAGCCAAGAGATGACTCTGGAGCACCACCAGACTGGAGCCATGGAACCTGGGCAGCAGGTGGAATAGGCAACCTGTAGGCCCAGGGGCCCAAGCAGGAAGTGGCAGAGCTGAACCCCAGCTGGACGTGGAGGGCCAGGGTCAGCAGCTCAGGAAGGGGCAGGCCTGGTCGGGGGAGCCTACTTACTGGGCTGGGTCTCCCGGTCCTCTGCTCGCTCACTGGCCTGTGGTGAGGGCCCCGGGTCCTCCTCTGTGGTCACGCACTGTCCATTGTCCTCAGTGCAGTGTTTGAAGTCCTGCCTCTCTGACCCCAGCCCCTGTCTTACAACCACTGCCCTCTTCACTGTGCCTGGAGTTCTGTCCAAGGACACTGGGAATTAATTCAACACCTGCTGACACGGACTCTGGGCCAGACGCTGTGGACTCGTGTGTGCACGTGTGTGTCTGGGGCACGCGCACCTGAGGATGCCATGGGGAGGGCCCCCCGCTCCCGCAGCCGGGGTGGGTCTCCCCTTCCCGCTCTGCGCACATGCTGTTTTCTTTGTCCCGAATGCCTTTTTCTTCACCACTTAAAAGCTCCCTTTTCTTCAGGTCTGGCTCCAATGCCCGCTCGTCAGTCCCTGTGAGCAGGGACCCCCTCCGACCGTGTCTGTCCTGCCTCTGATCAGGTTGTGTTGGGTCTGTTGGGACAGAGTCTCAGCTGCTCTCCTCACTCCATCCCCCGCCCCATCCGGTGAATCCCTGGGGACGGAAATTTACACTGGTCGACTTCCATGTGCGTGTCAGACACAAATATGGACCACGTCCACGGTGTAAGGAGCGTGTCTGGTAAACGTGGGCTCCTCACGTGGGTCTGTTTGGGGCCATGGGGTATTGGACAGGCCCCTTCAGTCTTGCCCAAGCTCTGGGGCGGTGGAAGGGAGAGGTGTTAAGAATTCCTGCCTTTGACTGCCAGCTCCCCGGAGACCTTGTTAAAATGCGGAGTCCTAGATCCAGCTGCAGATCTCTGCGTGTTCTTGGCTCCATCCCAAACAATCTCCAGCTGGACCACGGGGCAAACTTGCAGAAATACTGCTAGGGGATTTCCAGAAAAACAGCTTGTTTTCCAGCATCCAGAGAGCATTTCCTGTGGTCACGGGGTTGCACCAGCCTCTGGGGGAACTCCCGAAATGAATCCTTCAGGGTCACCAAGCTACACACCGTAACTACTCCTCCAGAGTTCCCGTTGTGGTTCAGCAGGTTATGAACCCAAAGCGTATCCATGAGGATGTGGGTTCGATCCCTGGCCTCACTCAGTGGATTAAGGATCTGGTGTTGCCACAAGCTGCAGCAGAGGTTGAGGATGCAGCTCGGATCAGGCCTTGCTGTGGCTGTGGTATAGGTGGGAGGCTGCAGATTTGATTCAGCCTCTAGCCTGGGAACTTCCATAGGCCACGGATGCAGCCCTAAAAAGAAAGAGAAAAGGTAAATTATTCCTCCATCAATCTACCCATTGCTCACCCATCCTTTTTTTTTTTTTTCATGTCCACATCCATCCAGCCAGCAAAGCTCGAGACAAAGGCATCTGTGAGGTGGTTGTATGAGTTTCCGATTGCTACTATAACAAATTAGCCCCAACTCAGTGACCTTACAATTCTGAAGGTCACAAGTCCAAAACGGTTTTAGTGGTTTAAAAATCAAAGTGTTGGCAGGGCTGCATTCCCTTCTGGAGACTGTAGCGGAGAATCCACTTCTTTGCCTTTTCTAGCTTCTATTTTTTTTTTTCCTGTAAGGGCCACACCTGTAGCATATGGAGGTTCCCAGGCTAGGGGTTGAATTGGAGCTGCAGCTGCCAGCCTACACCACAGCCACAGCAATGTGGGATCCAAACCACGTCTGTAACCTACACCGCAGCTCACGGCAATGCCAATCCCCAACCCATTGAGCAAGGCCAGGGATCGAACCCCCATCCTCATGGATACTAGTCGGATTCCTTTCTGCTGCGTCACTGTGGGAACTCGACCTGCCCAGCTTCTAGATGCCGGCTGCATCCTTGGCTCATGGTCCCCTTCCTCCACCTTCAAAGCCAGCAGTGTGGGATCTTCCTCTCCCTGTCTCTCTCTTTTACACACACACACACACACCCCTCTGCCTCTGTCATTGCATCTCCTTATCTGACTCTGATGCTCCTGCTTCGCTCTTGTGAAGACCCCAGTGATTATATTGGGTCCACCCAGCTCATCAGGATGACCCCTCTGTCATCAGATTCTTAGCTTCATCACTTCTGCAAAGGTTTTGTCAGGTCGCCTAGTCACAGGTTTCAGGGATTCGGACGTGGACATATGGGGAGGCCGTGACTCTGCCCACCAGGGTGGTTTGCACAGAATTATTTTCAGGGAGCAGGAGCTCGGAGCAGAGGAGGAAAAGAAGGAAGGGAAAAAGACCGTTGTGCGGATGCCTTCTCGAGTCGACCATCTCCGTGAGATCTTCTGAAGTCTTTAATGTGCTCGGGAGCTACTTCCATGCGATGAAAAGGGGAAGGATCCACCCAGCTCTCTATCTGCTCACCCTCCCTTCCTTCTTGCCCGCCTTTCATCCAGATACCCACTTAGTAGGTCTGGACGCGCTTCGGTGCAGGGCCACAGAGATGAATCGGACTTTACCTCTGTCCTCAGGTCCTTTGATCAGCAAGCCCAGAGGAAGCCCCCGGCTGGCAGGCTCATCCGTGAACTCTCTCCCACAGGCCTTGGGCCACGTGCACCCGGAATGTGACTTCATCACCCAGCTGAGAGAGGACGAGCGAACTTGTCTACAAGCAGCAGACTGGATGGCCAACTCCTCCTCGGGTACCGGGCTTGGGAGGGAGCAGGGGGCTTGTCGTGGATGTCTTGACCTCCTCCGGCCTCACCACCCAGGACCGTGGACCAGCCTGTCCCTGGCCTGAGTTCTCTCTGTTCCCATCTCGCTGTCCAGGCTGTCCTAGGACCTGGGATGGGCTGTTGTGCTGGCCGACGGCAGGCCCTGGGGAGTGGGTGACCCTCCCCTGCCCGGCTTTCTTCTCTCACTTCAGCTCTGAGCCAGGTGAGGGGGACTGGGTGGGTGCGGGTGGAGGTCAGGTGGTTTCACCGGTGGCGGTGGCGGCGGTGGCGGTGGTGGCAGCAGAGGGTGGCGGACACACCCTGGCTTTGGAGACCCGCGTCCCTCCCCTGTCTTTCCCTGTGACCTCCCAGCCCTCCATCTCCTGACCTGTGACAGTGCTGTGCGCAGGGCCTGGCACCCAGGAAATGTTCTCTGGATGTGCCCTGGCGGCGGGGGCTGGCTCTGCGGGGGAGGGGCACAGCCTTTCTGACTCTAAGATGCTATTGGCTGCCTGGAGGGGGCCGGTGCAAGGGGCCCCCACTTTGCACCCCCCTCCCGGGCCTGGGTGTCTGGGTGGACCGTCCTTCCAGAGGCCGAAAGGGCCTCCTTTGTCCGGCTTGTCCTTAGAACGCTGGGCCCGAATGCGCTACTCTGCGTCTCGGGGAGGCATTCTCTCAGTTAATAGATGGTGAATCTGGGGCCAGCAAGGGTCTCAGAAGGTGTCCCAGGCAGCTGGGCCCAGACCCCAGGCCTCTGAAGATAAGGCTCCCCCCTCTCTGCCGTGGAGAGGGGCCGTCCTGGGGCAAGGGGAGGGGTGCCCTGACCAGACCTCTGATTCCCACCCCCCTCATGCCTCCCAGGGGCCCTGAAGCGGGACTGCACCACCACGGGCTGGTCTGAGCCCTTCCCGCCGTATCCCGAGGCTTGCCCTGTGCCCCTGGAGCTGCTAACTGATGAGGTAAGAGGCTCCTGGCATCTTGGAGGCAGGGTTGCTGTGGATGTTTGTTTGGGTGGTGGGCGCACAAAGGTAGGGTCCCCAGGTCGCCTGTAGGCAGCGGGTTGGAATATTCATCAGCACTTTTCCAGAAGCTGGTAGTGTCTGGAGGAGAGGGGTCTTGGGCTCACTTGCTCAAGGGTGACAGGTGGGATGTGCTCTTAGGATGGAGGGGGAGGCAGAGGATGGGGTGGGAGATGTGCTGGCCGCTGTCCCCTGGTCTCCTTGGCGTACCCTCTCTGTGCCCTGACCCCCAGGACGGGGTGCTTGGAGCACTTCTGGGAAACAAAACCCCTGGTGGCCCTGGGCAAGTTCCTTGACCTCTCTGGTCCTCAGTCTGTGGGCTGGTGTGCACAACTGTGGGCAAGGGAGGAAGACTGAAGCCTGGGGTGGTGGCAGTGACCCTGATCCAGCCGGCACACCCCAACTTCTGAATTGAGCAGGGCCTCTGCCAGATGCTTCTCACCCATAATCCTGTATCTCTTCCCCTCCAGCCCCCACCCCAGCCCTGGAGGTGAAGCAGGAGTCTGACCGTCTGTCAGATGAAAAGACTGGATCAGGGAGGGGTGGTGGTTGCCTGTATCCCTCGGGGTTGCTGGATCCCTGCTCCCCTCTCCGCCCCCGCAGCTGGCCCCTCTCCATGTTTGTCTCTGGGGTCCAGGCTGACTTTGATTGATCCAAATCCTTGACCAGGGGAAGAGCTTTTCCTTGCATCTCTCCCTGGCTATCCCCTTTATTTGGGGTCTTTGTGTTCCCAGGCCGGGAACAAGCTGGATGTCAATAAACCAGCCTCGTTTCCTCCTGAGCGCTGTGGGTCCCCGGGGAGGCAGTTTCTGCAGCAGCTGTTGCCCACCTCCCTGAGTAGCAATGACAGGCAGCTCGCCTGCTCCATCCCTGCCTCCTCCCTCACCAGCCGACAGGCTGCAAACAAATGCTTCAGCTCCCGAGGGGCCTTGCCTGGTCCCCACAGATGCTCCTGCCCCCACAGCAGCAGTTTGGGGTTAGAATCGAAAGCTTCGCTTGCTTGACTGTCAAGCCTCCTTTTCCCCAAGGACCCAGTTGCTGAGATACCTCCGTCTCCACCCTCCCCAGAAATCCTACTTCTCCACTGTGAGAATCGTCTACACCACGGGCCACAGCGTCTCTGCCGTGGCCCTCTTCGTGGCCATCGCCATCCTGGTTGCTCTCAGGTTCGCCGTCCTCACCACCTGCTCCAGGACCTTCGCTGCCTCCCCGTCGCCCATGGCGGCAAACTTAAATCCTGGAGATACTCAAGATGCTCCCAGATCTGGCGCCTCTTTCTAACCTTTCCTTTCCTTCCCCGCGAGCCGACCCATCCCTTCACACTCCAGGGCCGACTCCCTCCTCTGTGCCTTTGCTCGTGTGGAATTTATTTGTCTGGGAAGGCCCGCCTCCTTCTTCCTCAGTGTCTTCCCACCTGTTAAAATCCAAAGCTCAGTGCGCCTCTGCCTTCAGCTCCTCTGCATCTCTTCGGTGAAGCCCTTCTGGACCATGTTGGTTCCTTTGACTTTTGCCCACTTAAAGCCCCCCAGACTTCCGAGTCTGAGCCCCCCCCGCCCCCCAGCCTGTCTCCTGGGGATGGGCTTCACCTCTCTGATCAGCCACCCCACCCCCCACCCCCGGGTGGTACCCTGTCGTTTCTGCCTCTGTCCTCCAGACTCTGAGCTCCCTGAGGGCAGGGACGGCTATTCTCTGTCGCCTCACCTACCCTGAGCCCAGCCATCCTGCACGGGTAAAGCTGAAGCCTCGAGTTCAGCACAAGTGGATCCAATCCAATCTGATCTGATCCTAGCCAAGCCAATTTGATTCACCTCCTCACCTGCTCAGCCTCCCCAAGCCTGCTCTGAGCACACCAGAAGCCCGTCTCCCACCTTGCGTCCTGTCCCCCCCACCCCCCACCCCCTCCAGGAGGCTCCACTGCCCCAGGAATTACATCCACAGCCAGCTGTTCGCCACCTTTATCCTCAAGGCAGGAGCTGTGTTCTTGAAAGACGCCGCCCTCTTTCACAGCGAGAACACGGACCACTGCAGCTTCTCCACGGTACCAGCCAGGGTTGGGGGTGCCGGTGGGGGTGCGGGAGAGGAGGATAGATAAGGTTGTAGATGTGCCTGCTGGTCCAGTCCCCTGGGGCCCTGGCCTGGCCAGTGACAGAGCAGGAAATCACCCCTCCCCCTTCCCGCCCCTCTTTGGGGTCAAGTCCTAAGTCCCCCTGCCATTTCCTGGACCGTGCCGTCCACCCCATTTCCCTTATTCCACACTCTGCTCTATATTCCCTCCCCCTATTCCATGGCTCATCCCTTACTCCAGCCTGGACCACGTTCCGCTCCACCCGGACTTTCCGCTTCGCCCTCCCTCTGAGCAGGTCTCTCTGTGCTGCGTGTGGGTATGTGAGGGGCTTGCAGATGCCCCCAAGGGGCCAAAGAGAACAGATTGTACCAGATTATGGGGCTGGCAGGGAGACAGAGCTGACAGCTGGGAGAGGACAGGCGAGGGCTTCAGGAAGGAGATGGCTTTGGAGCTGGTTGGGCAGCGATGATGCAGAAGGACCGGGGAGGAGCCGGGTGAAGCAGCCCCTGCAGACAAGAGAGGCTGGGGCAAGTCCAAGAACTGGGGAGTCCTAACAGGGGCTGGGAGGCGAGTGAATGAGAAGAGGTGGAAAATAAAGGGAGGTGGGTTGCGTGTGGAGGCCCAGCGCTTAGTAGGTCCTCTGACACTGTGCTCGAGACGAACAGATACGTGAGTGAACCAGCGCATGCCCTTCATTCATCAGGGAAGGAAATTACAATATAGATGGAGCACTTATATGCCAGGCATTACGCTAAACGCTCTGCATCTCTTATCTCCTTTTATTTCCTACCTATATTTTCATTTTTGTCCCGTTTGTAGATGAGGGATAATTGGCGATGTCACCCAGCTGCTGAGTGGTGGGAGTGGGACCCAGCCTGGGCCATCTAAGCTCGGAGGCCATGCCTCTCACCCTGACAGATGAGCAGAGTCGAGCTGTGAATGAATGCATGTGTGGGTGCCGGCGCGAACAGCGGCCGAATGGAGCCGTGTGTGAATGAATGGCCTTCCATGTCCTCAGCTCTAGGGCTTGACTTGAGCTCAGGAGAGAAGGGGCGAGAACGCAACTAGTAGCCATTCGTGTAAATTTCCATTTAATCTTTCTGAGGCCACCATGAGCTAGGAATCGGGTTTTTCCTTTTACAGATGAAAAGCTAAGGCGTGGGGAGGGTACCCAGACGATACACAGGGAGGGACCCAGGCTGTCTGGACCTCAAATGTGTGTCTTAACCACCACATCACACCACCGCATCCCCTCTGGGGCAGCCCAAGCTGGAGCAGCCCTGGAGACTCAGGGCCTGAGTGGGGTGGGGAGACTGGGTGGGGCTCCAGTGGGCGTCCCGGCTCTGAAGCACCCGGCCCTGGCCCGCAGGTTCTGTGCAAGGTCTCTGTGGCCACCTCCCATTTCGCCACCATGACCAACTTCAGCTGGCTGCTGGCAGAAGCTGTCTACCTGACCTGCCTCTTGGCCTCTACGTCACCCAGCACGAGGAGGGCCTTCTGGTGGCTGGTCCTCGCTGGCTGGGGTGAGCATCCAGCCTAGGTTGGGCACTGTGGGGGTGGCAGGGAGGGGTGGAGGATGCCCAGGATAGGCACACAAAGGTCGCTTCAGCTCACTCATGGTGGCCCCAAGGCCCGGAGTGGGGAAGGGCAGCTTGTAATCCTACAGCAAGTGTTGGAGCTTGGGGCCACGTCCACAGCCTCTGAGCTCTTGCCTGGTCTAGCCTCCACAGTGCCCCCGTGGCTGGCAGTGGAGGTGGGAGGCAGGTGCTGGATGGAGAGCAGACCCCTTACTCGCGTCTTCTCTGTACCCGCAGGGCTTCCCCTGCTCTTCACTGGCACGTGGGTGGGTTGCAAGTTGGCCTTTGAGGATGTTGCGTGAGTCTGCGTGATCCCCTCGTCCCCTCTGTCCCGGGTTCCCATGGGCTGTGAATTGGACATTCAGGCAACGTGGCTGTTGTTCAACCTGGGGAGAGAGAAGGAGCTCTCTCCTGCTCCTGCTCCTGCCTTCAGGGAATCCCCAGGCCTGAGGGTGGGGAGACATGGTCCGTGGACAGCACTGAAGGGGCCTGAGCCCCGGCAGGAAGGGGGTGCAGAGGCTCAGGGCGCCAGGGCTCCGGGAGAGGCACGGGTAGGGGGCTGTCAGTGGGGGCTTCTTGGAACAGAGGAGGAAGTGTTGAGGCTGTAAGAAGGCAGCAGACAGACTGATTTTTGAGAAACTCACCTTCAAGGTGGAGAGAAAGGGTGAGTCCAGCTTGGATTGGGGTGCTCCTTCGGAAAGGTTCTAAATGTCCGGGAGAGAAGATAAGGCTGGACGGTAGGGCATGAGGCTAGAAGACCCAAATTCCAGAATGAGGAACCTAACGGCCAGCAGGCAGAGAGAAGAGAGGAGGGAGCAGCATGGGTACCTCCAGAAAAGGGTTTTGCAGCACCTGCCCGCATGGCACCCCTGCATCTGTCCTAGCCTGGCCTCTCCTCTCCCCAGGTGCTGGGACCTGGACGACAGCTCCCCCTACTGGTGGATCATCAAAGGGCCCATCGTCCTCTCTGTGGGGGTCAGTGCCTGAGACTGGTGGCCTCTGCTTTTTTCAGCCTACCGCCCTGGGTCCACCGAGCAGCCATACACAGCAGGAAACACGACTCCAGGCTGGGAGTCCCGACACCCAGGTTCCAGCCTGGCTCTGCCACAGATTCTCTGTGCAGCCTCTCTGGACCTCAAGAGCCCGTTGGTAGAACCAGTGCTTCCAGCTCAGAGTTTTGATGAGTCTGTGCCCTGGTTTCAGATCACCTACTACTGCAGTGAGGCTGGGCTGTGGGGGTAGACGGCATGGCTGCTGAAACGCTTACCTGCTCCCATGCAGAAGACAGAGCATCCAGGACTGGTTTGCGTGGCCTGGGTGAATGTACACATTTTTGTCAGTTTTGCAATTGTGCAAAGTGAAGGCCACAGGCTTTGTGCCAGCAAAGAGCCTGAGAGGTGCCGGAGGCAGGATGGCAAGGCCTGACCTCCCACCCTGGTCCCATGACTGGAGAGGGAGGACGACCCTGAGCTCCTGAGTCCTTGAACCCCACATGGGACTTCCTAGTCACTAGGTGACCAGGTCAAGGTCTAGAGCAGTGATCTGCACATCCCCGCCTCTCAGGGACTTGAGGTTCCTGGGCCCCAAAGAGGCCCCACCCCCGGCCATTGGAGTCACCCTGATCCTTGCTTTCCACCTTCCTGCACCTCTATTTTCCAGGTGAACTTTGGGCTTTTTCTCAATATTATCCGCATCCTGCTGAGGAAACTGGAGCCAGCTCAGGGCAGCCTTCACACCCAGCCTCAGTACTGGTAAAGAGTGTGTGTGTGTGTGTGTGTGTGTGTGTGTGTGTTTTGGGGGATTATGGGGACAAAACTGGAGCAGGAGTCAGCATGGTTCCTTTTTGATTCACGATTAGGCATTTGTGATCCTGGTCCTATGATTCTTACCATGTACCCAGAGAGAGAATGGATCTGGCCCCTGCCCTCTGGGACATCACAGCATAGGAAGTGTGGGGGCTCCAAACAGCCAGTTACCAGGCCAGACAGGCTGATGAGTGCTGAGATCAATTTCACTAGGCGCCTCCTGAAGGAGATCCTTTTAAAATAGATGGTGCAGTTTGGGGTGCAATCAAGGAAGACTTCCCGGAGGAAGTGTCTTTGAACTAGATGCACAGACTTGACTGGAATACATTGAGACAAGAGCATTTGGCAGAGAGAACCTTAGACTCCAGGGGTCCGAGGTAAAGAACACCAGTGGGAAGTGAAAGGAGGCAGGGGGCATGTAGGTGTTTCTAATTCCAGCCCTGGGCTTGTCTTCTTCTGCAGGCGTCTCTCCAAGTCAACCCTTCTCCTCATCCCGCTGTTCGGAAGTCACTACGTCATCTTCAACTTCTTGCCTGACAGTGCTGGCCTGGGCATCCGCCTCCCCCTGGAGCTGGGACTGGGCTCCTTCCAGGTGAGGCCCCCAGGCACTCACTCCTTCCCTCTGAGTCGTTGGCAGGAGGCAGGTGCTCCCATCCATGGGCCGGGTTGACTTCACGGTAGGGTCAGGGTGACTAGGCTGGCTATTCTTCCTTCCAGCCACTTGCCATTCATTCAGCTGCCCGCCAGGCTGCTCCTCTTCCATCCTTCCATGTCTCTATTCGTTCAACTACACCTGCACATATCTGTCCAACCATCCTCCCATCTCTCCGTCCATCCACCCAGTCCATTCAATATATACCGAGCACCTATTATGTGCCAGGCTCTTTGCTTAATACTGGGCGATGCAGGAATAAAGAACATCAGAGAAATGGGCCACTGGGGCCCACAGTACAGCCTTGGCCGTCTTGCTGTGACAGTTACATGTGACAACACACCTGGCACATAGTAAGTGACGAACACACCTTCTTCCCCTTTCCCCAAAGACCTGGCTCAAGCCATAGCCTGGCGGTGGGTGAAAAGGTAGTAGGAAGACACCTCGAGGCCTGGCCAAGGTGACAGGCCCCTTTTTCTTTGGCCCCGCAGGGCTTCATTGTTGCCATCCTGTACTGCTTCCTCAACCAAGAGGTATGTGACCCTTCAGGCTGTCCTTACTCATTAAGGCTTAGCTCTCACCAGTCTTACGTCCTCCCTCCCCCTCCTGTCCAGCCCCTGTTAATCCCAGCTCAGGCCAAACCTCCAGTTCTGCAGTCCTTCCTGGGAGTCTGTTCTGAGCTTCTGGATCAAGCTAAACCTGAATACTTCCTATAAACATCTTTTATCCATCCCTTCTCTGGGCTGGGCCAAGTTTACTGTCCATTCAACAGGAAGTGGAAGAGGCCTTTCAGGGATCATAAGAGGGATGGGGGGGGTAAAGGGATCCCTTAATTCTGTGTTCCTAAAATTGAACAAAAAGGAGAGTGGGGGAACAAACAAGTCAGTTCCTGGAGAGACAGAGAGGAGACAGAGAGGAATCAAGAAAGCCAGAGGTAGACATACAAAGTCTAGGGAGATAGATTCAGGTGCAGAGCCAGGGAGGACGGTGGAGGGCAGGGCACTGGAGGAGAGACGCACAAAAACCCAGACCGAGCAGAGGTGGACAAACATGTGAAGAGACAGGATAGATGGTGTCGGTGTTCTTGCAGAATGATGGAGAGATGGCAGAGAGGAGCCAATTAGAACATCCCGCCCAGAAGACACTCGACACTTTCCCTTTAGGACAGACTTGCTTTATGGGGAGAAGTGGGGAATTTGAACTCAGTGCCCCAGATGACATCTGAAAAAAGGGATTCCACAGAAATGTGTCGAGGGATCTGTTCCAGGAAGCAGGTTTGAGGGCCAGACAGTTACATGCCTCTGGAGACAGGGAGCTTACTACCTCTCAACAGTTGTCAGGAAGCTCACTTTTATGTTGGACAGAAGAGAATATATCTCCCTTTTGCCTTTTGTCACCGCTTAGGCTCATCTTTGTCAGAAAGGTCACAGCCTCTCTGCTCCCTCTGCCCACCGGAGCCCCCTTGGAGATGTGAAACTGCAGACATTACCCCCAACCCCCTGCACTTCCCAAATGGCTTTTTTTTTTTTTCACTTATTCTCAGTACCCTCAACTGCGACTCCTCAGAAAGAGTTTGGAGGCTTCACTTCCTTCAGGTCGTGTCCTCTGGACAGGCTCCCAGTGGCCACAATTCAGCTCAGTGGGCAGGGGCCGGACTGAGCCCCAGAACAGGGTCTCAGCTATTTGGAGAAGACAGAGTAGGTTTTTTTTTTTTTTTTTTTTACCAGAAACTCAAATAAAGCACCCATAAATATCTTTAACTGGGCCTAGACAAAGGCAGTGCTAAAAGGCAGAAAAAAGAGTGGAAGGGAATGGTCAGAAATACTCCCAGGAAGGAGGAAGTAATATCCTCCAGAGACAGTACTTAGCAGTGGCTGCGGCCAACCATAGCTTCTCCTGCCCCAGAAACCCCTGTCTCTGTTTCTCCCGCATGGTCTCTCCCTGTGCTCTCAGCCCCACTGGGGTTGAGTAAAGAAGCAGCCAAGGGACCTCCCTAACATCCTCCCTGTTTTCCTTGGAGGTGAGGACTGAGATCTCACGGAGGTGGCATGGCCATGACCCTGAACTTCTGCCAGCCTGGAGGACTCATGCCAAATGGGCAAAGCCTTCCCGCTCAAGGGCGAAGGTGCTGACAACTGTGTGCTAAGCTGCCCTTGTCACACACCTGGAATCCACACCTGAACGTGGGCAGCGGCTTGGGTCCACCCTCCTCCAGAGGAGGGGGACCAGCCCCTTGCCCCCCAGGAACCCTCCATTCGTGCCCTTGCCCAGGCTGCAGTCCAGCCCTTCTTTCCTGTCCTGCCTCTGACTCTTTGGCCTGAGTCCCTGTGTGTCTACCTCTGAAGTCGTTGGTTCCTCTGTCTCTTTTCTTCTCACGTCCCTCCTCCTGGAGTCTGGGCCGGAGCCGAAAGCCAAAGGAGCCAATAAACTTGTAAATGAGTGGATGTGCTTTCGAGTGACTCCATGCGCCTCTGCCAGGGAGGGATCAGTGGGCTTTTCTTCAGACCTCACGCCTTAGTTCATGTCGCATCGCTGTCATTTGTCTGTACTGGGGTCCTCTGGTTTAATGCACTTTAAAAATGTACCCCTTCCATCTCTACCTCCACGCCACTCCCCTCCTCCCACAGGCAAATGTTCCAGCGTGTTCATGTGAATACTTGCATTTCTGTGTTTTCCCGCGAAATGCGTGGTGTGATGCGTGTCTGTACTTTTAATTTACATAAATGCTGTCGGTTGTATGTCTCATCCTGCTTCTAACGTCTTTCCTCCCGGCACGATTCTTGTAAGAGATCCACCCAGGTTGCCGTGGGCGCTCATCTGGTCGCTTGTTTTGACTGCTGTATGGTGCCACGGGGTGTCACCGCCCACGTGTGACCGTCTCATCTCCCCCTGGCTCTAGGTCAGTGAGTGTTCATGTGTTGGGTCTTCCCGCCCCCGAGCCCATGGCGACACATACCCGGGACTGGAAGTGCCGGGTCAGTGGTTGTGCCTTTTCTTGACGTGACAGAGTGGTGCCAGATTGCGCTCCAGAACTCCGGCCAGATCTCCACTCCCACCAGCAGCGCCGCCAACCCTTGGCATTTGCCAGCATTTTAATGTTTGCAAGTCAAATGCGTGTAAAGTGACATCTCCTTGTTGTTTCAATTTGCATTTCTCTGATAACTAATGAGCGCGTCTCTCCTCCTGCCTTGTTAGCCTTTTGGGTTTGTTCTTTTGGAAATGGCTGGGATCTCTTTCCCTCCTTTTCTCTAGGGTGGAGATCCTTCAGTTCTAGATTTTTCTCTTCTATCTTCTCCATTGTGTGCCCTCTGGTGCCCCCAGCCTGCTGCCAGCTGATCGCGCCCCCTCCCCCGCCCCATTAAGAGCCACCGATGCAATAATGGTCATAGTCCACTCCTTCCCCACCCTCCTCCTTGGCAGGAGGGAGGAGGGTGAGAACTGGGTGCTGTCCTTGGGGAGCAGTTTGCTGACTGATGGGCGTAGAGGGAAATTTCAGGATAGCGAACAGGCGGAAATGGCTAGTGCAGGTCAGGACCAAATCTCTCCCATTCTTGGTCTGCTCACAGCAGGTCTGTCCCGCAAAGCTCAGCTCCCCGTGGCCTCTGGGAAGTCTTCCTTCGTCACCCTCACCCTTCCTGCCATTGCCTTGTCTTCTGAAGGCCACCTTCTCCTTTGCAGTCACACGAGGAAGAGAGATGCCTTTGTAAGAAACCCAAGGTCACAGTGTTGACCATGATGCTCACCCACCCAGCACCTTTCTGGTCAGACAAATGCGGCTTGGTCTGAAAACCCTGCCACGCGTTCCCTTCTTCGGCCTCCGATCATGAAATTAGTTCATACTGATTGCAGGGCATTTGGGAGATGTAGAAGCGATTTAAAAAGAAAATAAAAATCAGCTGTATTCTCTTTACCGAACGATAATCACCAGTGATATTTTTGTATGTTTCCTAAAAGATTTTTTTCCTTTGCATTTTTGAAACGTCTGAAGATCGTGCTATGTTCATCAATTTGTAGCTTGTTTCTTATATTTAAAATTAACATGCGTGATATAGAAAAACGGACAAAAAGCACATGAAACGATGCTTGATATCATTAGTTATCGGGAAAGCGAAAATCAAAACCACAAGGAGATACTGTTTCACACCTGGTAGGATGGCTAAAGTGAAAAAAACCAGACAATGACACACGTTCACAAGGATATGGAGAAATTGGAACGCTCATGCTTTGCTGGTGGGAATGTAAAATGGTAAAATTGCAACAAGTCTGGCAGTTCCTAAAAAAGTCCAACCTAGAGTTACCATATGAGCCAGGAAAGCCGCTCCTAGGTATGGAGGCAAAAGGATTGAAGACATCCCTCCACGCAAAACTTGTACATGAATATTCATAGCAGCATTATTCACCATCACCAAAAGATGGAAACAACTCAAATATCCATCAGTTTGTGAATGGATAAACAAAATGAAGTATTACCATACAGTGGATAAGCAAAAAGAATGACATATGATATATGATAGAATACGGATGATCCCTAAAAAGATGCTAAGTGAACTGGCTCAGTCACAAAAGAGCATGTATCGCATGCTTCCATTGATATGAAATATCCAGAATAGGTAAATCCATAGCAATTGAAAACAGGTTAGTGGTTTCCTGGGGCTGAGGGGAGGGAGAAATGAAGACAGATGACTGATGGATAAGGGGTTTCTTTTAGGGCTGATGACATGTTCTAAAACAGACAGTGATGGAGTTCCCCTTGTGGCACAGCAGAAACGAATCCGACTAGTATCCACGAGGACGTGGATTCAATCCCTGGCCTCGCTGGCTGGGTCGGGGATCTGGTGTTGCCTTGAGCTGGGGTGTAGGTTGCAGATGCAGCTTGGATTCTGTGTTACTGTAACTGTGGTGTAGGCCAGCAGTTGTAGCTCCGATTTGACCCCCAGCCTGGGAACCTCCATATGCTGTGGGTACAGCCCTAAAAAGCAAAAAAAAAAAAAAAAGAAAAAAGAAAAGAAAAAGAAAAACTAGATATCAGTGATGGTTGCACACTCTGCATACATATGAAAACCCACAGAATCATACACTTCGAAAGTGTAAGATTTATGATGTGAATTTTATCTCAATAAAGTTATTAAGAAAGGTAAATCATGGCTGCTGAGGGAGGCTTGCAGACCCTTATTCTGCAATGTGATTTACAAAGTCTACCTAATAATCCTTGTGTAGCCAATGATTATTTTACGCATCTTCTCCTGGTGATCTTTGCTTCCAATTTTTTAACAAATTGTTGTGAGGACAAACTTCCTTGCATACAATGCTCCATGTGTGTCTCAAAAAAGATAAAAACTTGGAGTAAATTCCTAGACCTAGAATTTTGAAGCCAATGCAATGCATGTGAGTCTGTGAAGCCTTGTTGGCGAATTGACTTCCAGAAAAGGTGGCCCAGTGTATTCTCGTGCAAGCAGTGTGAATGCAATAGTTTCTCTGCATCATTATTGTCATTAAGAGTATTTCTGTCAGCTTAGCAGTCAAAGGGTGCTCTTCTGAAGTTTTAACTGGTGTTAGGAGCTAAAGTTAGCAGTTAGTTCACGGTGGTAGCAGTGGTTGAGGCAGAAGCTCATTTTGTGAATGGTCCATTCTTTCCCTAGAAGTTTCGTCCATGGCTGGAAGTCCGCTCCTCCCTCCTTGACCCTTTCCAGTTTCAACTGGAGCCTCAAATTCCCACCCCATGGCTACTCTCTTCCACTGCAAGGATCCCTGGACTGGGCCTACCTAGAGGGTTCCTGGGCAGATCCCTTGACTGTCAAACCCTTCCCTTCTCAGAGCCTCAACATCCCCATCTGTAGCAGGAAGGAGGTGGTTAGTAGGGATTTCTGAGGGCGCTTCGAAAGGGACCTTGAATTACAGGCAACAAGAAGAGCAATGCTCAACTTGGCCACCAGGTGGCAGAACAAGTAAGGCCGGGGACCCCGGCGGGGCTGACGCTGCTCCCTGGATGAGGCCCAGACACGGGAGATGGACGCTGGACTCCCAGGACCTGGCCTGGGGCACAGGAAGCCTGTGGGGCTGGTGGCAGAAGGGGCTTCTGGTCTGGCCAGCCTCAGGGGCAAGAAGTTTCTGGAGGAGAGGGGGGAATGGGGCACTGCCAAGTCCTTCTGACTCCAGCCTTGAGGAGGAAGAAGCTAAGAAGACTGAGAGCTCAAGCAGCAGGAGAACCCATGCTCGTTGGAGTCTTGGTACAGCGTTCACACCACAGGGGGTTCCCTGGGCGCCTGGTTTTGTGCAGGAGAAGGAGGGTTTCCCATCGTCCATGGCAGTGTTTTCCTTCCAGCCAGCTTCTCCTCGGGTCTTAAAAGGAGTTTCCTAAAAGGAAGGGAGAAACAACTTCCTGCTGTTGTGTCTCTAGCCTGTGCTCCTCTCCGCTGAGGGGAATCGCAGTGCCGGCTCCCTGTCCCCGGGGAGCCCCCAGCAATGTCGACGAGATCCCCAGGGGACCGCAGCTGAACCTGAATTTAAGAACAGATGTGTGGGGCTCAGATTCTCTGTGCTGCGGGAACTCAGAGAACTGGGGGCAGGTGAGCACAGGAGCAGCCCAGGAAGCCTTCCCGGTGGAGGCTGATTGTGTAGATCCTAGAACCCCACTGGGCTAAGGGCCACCGGCTGCTGGGCAGAAAGGGAGAATGTGTCTGATCTCAGCTTGGGGAGCAGTGCTTAGAGGACGTGTCTGCAGGACAGAATGGTGGACCTCAGACTCAGGCTTTGTTCTCCCCAGGGACGTTCGTGGGCATTTCTGTTTAGGGCTCTGGGACCTGTGGGGCCCCCCATTTGCTACGTGCTTGCTTAGGGGGCAGACGCCTTGCTAGAGCCTAGAAACACAGGAGCAAATATTTCTGAAACATTCCTCCCCGAGGCTCTGGTTAGGAAGATGGGAGGGGAGCTCGTTTTGCAGACAACAGGACCCCTCCAGCTGGGTTAAGCAGAAGCACGACCTAGTCAAGGACATTAGGGAGCTCACGGGTCTTCGGGAGAAGAGTCAGGGGCAGCACTCCCCCGCCCCCGCCCCTGCCCCCGTCCCCACAGAGGACCACTGTGGCGTATACCCAACTCGATCACTTTTGGTTGCAGACACGGCTGCTCACACTAGCAACGCTGGGAACGAAATGCCAGACACGCCACGTGGTTGCCCTGAAAAGCCAAACTCCTCCACTGCCATGCTTGCCAAAACTCGATTGCACCTGGTGCTGGCTTTCTCTTGGAGTTTTCCAAACCCTAGTCTCACAGAGCTACCTCTGAGGGTACCTGATCCTGCCCACTAGCTGCAGGGGGTGCTGGAGAGCCCGTGCTGACTTCTACCTGGCAAGGAAGGTCTGCATACTGACTGAGTTCCTCAGATGTAGGAAGGGCATTCAGAATAAGCTGGCTTCCTGTGAACAAAGCAGAGGTCCAACACCGGGAGACAGTCATGCAGCTCAAACTATTGCGTGATCGTGGTAATAGGTGTACAGAGGGGGCCATAGATGCCAAAAGGACAAATATCTGGAGGGTCAAAACTGGTCTGGGGGTATTCAAAAGGGGGGAGGCTTTTTGGAGAGAGCACACACAAGCTAAGCTTAGACTATGAGCAGGAGTTGGCCCAGTAAGGAAGCGGATAAAAATCCCAGGTAGAGGAAAGAGCACATGCAAAGGCCCTGGGGTGGAAAGGAGCTTGTCCTTTGGCAGGAACTGAAAGTAGCTGCTGTGGCTGGATTGAAGCGAGTAAAGGGAAAGGAGCTCTGAGATGGGGGGTGGGGAAGCACCCACATCACATAGCATCAGGAAAGCCATGGGGAGGAGGTCTCACCCCCAGAGCTGCTGGAAGTGTGTGAAAAGACATGTTTCTGCAGTGATCCCTCTGGCTGGTATGGAAGGGCAGGCTGAATTCCAGGTGGAGACCCCAGCTGGCAGCAGGGAGCCGGAAAGGGGAGGCTTGGCCCTGGGTGGCGGTAGGGAAGACTAGGCCAGATTCAAAAGATGTCATGATGAGTTAGTTCCTGTGTGAGGTGAAGAGAAGGGGGCTCCTAGAGATTCCTGAAACGGGCCGAGGTGGAGGGAAGAGCAGTCGTAGGCAGGTGAGCACAATCGGTGTGGGCTGCACGGGAGACAGGCCTGGCTGGAAGTGGGGTTCATGAGTTGTGGGGCTATGGGTGGTGGTGTTTGACCCCAGGGGTGAGAGTGAGGATTGAGCCTGGAAGGGGGCCTGAGGAGCTGAATATTCACAGACCCTGGGAGGAGCTGGAGCCCCTGGAGGAGGCTGGATGGAGCAGTGGGAGGAAACCCGGGTGGCTGGGATCCGGGACCGTGTGAGCGCTGCCACGCCGCCCTGGAACCTGAGACGGGGCTGGTGAAGAGGGCCCTGGACTTGGCAGCAGAAGTGATTGGGGCAGAAGATGGACTTGGAAGGCAGACTGGAGGGTGCTGCAAAATGGATGGACCGTGAAGACAGGGAGGCGGCGTGTGTGTGTGTGTGTGTGTGTGTGTGCGCGTGTGTGTGTGTGTGTGTGTGTGTGTGTGTGTGTGTGTGTGTGTAGACAGGCCCTTTATCCAGGCCAGTCTGGGAGGAGGAGAGGAGGGGAGGGTCTGGGGAGGCGAACGTGGATCCAGGGTCTGGATACGTGCTAATGGGCTGGATGTGGGAGTCACTGAAGGATGGGGGGAGGGCGGGTTGTGGGGCAAGGTCGCTGAGAAGGTGGCCCCAGAATCCAGGTAGGGGCATCTTGTCCAGGGAAGGGGGTCCTGGCCCTGGGAGTTCCGGGCAGTAGTGGGGGCTGGGGGGGGGGCTGCTGGCTCCTGCATTTACCCTGAAGGCGGGGTTGACTGCGGGAGGAGGGGAGGGGGCTGTGGGGGCAGAGAGCGGATGGGGTCTTGAGGAGAAGGGGGAATCTAGGAGGTAGTAGCGGCAGGAGGTGGGGAACAACTCCCCGGTGGTGAGCGGGGCAGGTCAATTTGGAGAGCGACTCTTTCCCTGGGGGCCGCGTCCGGCACAGTCAAGGCCAAGGGGAGCCTATTTGGGGTGAGGTTTTGCCCAGAAGACAATGGCACTTGAGACTTCTGGGCTCTATTTGCAAACGAGGGCTGGTGCTGACGACCTGGGCTCTAGACCAGAGGGGCCAGTGGGTGGGGTGGACCAGGGCTTAGTCCGCTGGACAGGTCAGCCGTGTGGGTGGAGGCCCTGAGGAAAGATCTGGAAGGACAGGTGAGCAGGGTCAGAGGGAACGGGCACTGCAGCTGCGGTTCGTAACCAGGATGGGGCCTCTGCGCCTGGGAGGGAGGGGCTGCTGCGAGCCCAGGAGAAGGGCCTGGGGCAGGGGGCGGGGGCAGCACCAGAGGGGCTGCTGGGCCAGTGGGCCCGGGTATCGCTGTCACCAGGATGAAGGCTGGAGCTGAGGGGCAGGAGGACTGGCAGCCGGTGTCCAGTGATGAGGGAAGGCTGGCGACGGCAGAGAGGGGCTCAGGCCAGGATGGGTGACGCTGAGTCGGGGGACAGGGCAAGCATGCGGGAGATCCAGGACAAGGCCACCATGGCGAGGGGCCAGGGCAGGGGGACAGGAAAAGACCCAGGCACTCGCCCCGCTCCGGAGACCTCTGTGTCCCATCCAGCAATTCTCTGATGGCCTCCTCCTCCAAACTTGGGGGCTGACAGAGGCCGGGCCCTGGAGCTGTCAGGAGTTGGACGGCCTTCGGAGATAGAGCCCAGCTTTGGAAACCAGCAAGAAGGCACCAACTGCAGATGTCTGGGACTTTTTCGGGGGGCAGGCCGCTCTGTCTCTCATCTCTGTGACTCTGCCGTGTGGGCACTCTGCTGCTGGGTCTCTCCCGTTCTTCTCTACCTGTGTCGCTCTCTGCCTCTGGCTCTCCGTCTTGATCTGCTTCTCTCTCTGTCCCTGTCCTGCTGCTGCTTTCTGTCTGTCTCTAGTTCCTCTTTATGCAGCCCCCACTTCCAGCTGTGGGAAGTGACAGAACAGTCCAACGGGCAGCTGGCCTGTCTCTACGACACTGGATGTCTGGGGCCTGGGGCTGGCTGAAGCCTTTCACTTGCATCCAGATGGCCAGCTACCCCATCTGTCAGATCCTCCGTGGTTCCCTCTGCCCATCCCCTGCACCCCAGGCTCTTTCTTTCCTGCAGACCCTTCTCCCTCAGGTATCCCTTCCACGGATAGGGTGGCAGTAGTGGTAGTGGGGTGTGTGTGTGTGTGTGTGTGTAAGGGCAGCCTGGGGAATGATAGGTGCGGCAGCATAACCAAAGTTCCCAGAGCCTCCCTGCTGGCATCCCCAGGAGCAGGTCAGGCCGGCAGGCAGGATGGGGTCAATGGGCAGTCTGTTTCCCAGTCTCGTAGATGCTCCTTAAGCAGCTGCAGCCCTGTACACATTCCCATGGTTACGGGGCTGGGAAAGGCTGGCAGTGGTGGCATCACCATGGCACCAGCGGGGCCCAGGGCTCGGCTGGCACCAAGCAGCTCTGGGTTCTCACTGAACAGATCTCTGCCAGGCAGGGCCCCTCCTGGCACCCAGTGGCTTGTGGAATCAGCCCCGGGCCGGCTTCAGGGGCTTCAGCCCAGCAGCTGGAGTTCAGTGGGGTGTGGGGTGGCCGTGGGAGTAGAGGGCTCCCATAGTAGCTGGCTCAGCACAGGCAGACCTGGCGCCACCCACAGCCCCTTCCTCAGTCTGAACTTGGGACCAGCTGGAGCCCTGAGCACAGCCTCCACCCTCAACCTGGGTCCTACAGGAATCTTGACCTTGAGTTTGATCCTGACTGTAGCTTTCGAGTTCTGAGCTGCACACCTTCCTGCCAGGCCTGTGCCCTGGGGACCTCACAGTGGAGACCTTGGTTCAGCTTTGGGGGGGTGGGCGTGCAGGCCGAGAACAGAGGTGCGGGACTCAGGCCAGCAAGGCTGTGGGGGTTCAAATGTCAGAGGTCAATGGGGGTCAGAGCAGTCAGAGGAGTCCTCCTGGGAGGCAGGGGTGTGTTGGGCCCACAGGGATGAGTAGGGTGTGAAGAGAGGAGAGATCCTGGGGGGGTGGGGGAGCAGCTCCCACGAAGGTGGGAGGCCGGGAGCACACAACCTATTTGATCAGATTGGATCCTTCAAAAAGAGATTACCCACGTGTGTGCACGAGTGTGTAGGTTGCTCTGGCACAGGAAGGGTCCTGGAGGGTGGGATGGGGAAGGTGACAGGAACCCCCTTAAAGGGAGCCTTGCCCACGCCCTGACCCAGCCTCACGGGAGATCCTCACAGGTCACACGTGAGGCTCCTGTGTGGCCGCCCAGCCTCTCGTCCACAGTGTGGGGGTGACTCCGCTCAGCGGGCCACCACCTGCTCCTCCTTCCAGTTCTGGGGGTCAACCGTGCCCCCCTGGCAGTTCCCACGGGGACTCCAGCAGTAACTCCTGGGGCTCCATCGGGAGGCTCCAAAGTCTTGGCTGCCCTCCTGTGTCCCACATCCATCCTCCTGCCACCAATTTCTGTGCCACAACCCCGAGGGTCCTGCCGCAGACCCCTCACAGGTGGCCTGTTGGCTGTCACAGGACATGGCCCACAGGAAGGAGCAGAGCTCCCCCCCGCCCACGTTGTTCCCACTTGACTAGAGAAGAAGAACGTGCGTTCCTTTCCATGTCCTCAAGGCCCCAGGTGGCCTGTTCCCCTCCCCCCGCCACGCTACCCCACCTTCCTTTGCCTCCTGTCCCCGGGGCCCCAAGGCCATCTCACCATCCCCAGAGGCCCTGGGTCGATGCTCATTTCAGCCTCACTGCTGTTTGGGATACTCTGCCCCTGAGTCCCCATCAGCACCAGTGTCCCCTCCTCAGAGAGGCTCGTCCCAGCTCCTTAGTGACATGGTTCCCCATTGTACTGTGTTCCGTGCTTATTTCTTCATGGCCCTCGGCAGGAGTTAGGGCTCATCCTCGTGATTCACGTGGGTAGTCACATTCTATGCGGTAGCCGTGGACACCGAGGTAGCAAATTCGGAACTGTCCCTCCCAGGGCCAGGCTCCTGGGAGCCTCTGGGCACAGTGTTTTGTCAGCGGATCAATACGGAGCCTTGTTTTCCGTGTGCTTCTGTTTATAGACACCTGATTTAATCTATATCGCTGATTCATTGACATTGAACTTGTGGCCAACAGCACCATCACTCATGTTGAGACAGGCTAAGTTACATGTGTGTTTCCTCTTGGGGCACAGCGTGGCCTCCTTGCACTTGAGGAAATCCAGACAGCACCCCTGTACCACACCTGGGGCCATCCGATGCAGGGACACCACCAACACGCACAAAAAAACGTGAAGAGCGTGGCCCTAAGGAGTCTTTGAAAAGGACACTTTACAGTCTGAGCTGAAACGAGAGGGCTGAGCTTCGCCGTGGTGGAACCCTGCTGAGCACGTGTGCAGAGGGCCCCTCATGCCCCCCTGGCCCTCAGATGGATAACCCTGACAGCGCTGTGATTTTGGGGACAGATGCATTTGAGCGAGCAGGGAGATCCACAGATGTGGGATCTGCAGTGAGGATCAACTCGTTGTTCTGTTTAAGTGTTTTGTGTTCATGGTTGGGCTTCCCTGTGCTTGTTCCCTGCTGTATCGCCAGCCCCCAACAGGGTCGAGGGCAAGACTCACAGCTGAGGCGTTCCTGTCGTGGCTCAGCGGTTAATGCACCCGACTAGGATCCATGAGGATACAGGTTCAATCCCTGGCCTCGCTCAATGGGTTAAGGATCTGGTGTTGCCATGAGCTGTGGTGTAGGTTGCAGATGCCGCTCAGATCCTGCGTAGCTGTGGCTGTGGTGTAGGCTGGCGGCTACAGCTCTGATTTGGCCCCTAGCCTGGGAACCTCCATACGCTGTGGGAGCGGCCCTAAAACAATAGCAAAAAAAAAGATTCGTAGTTGATGCCTAATAAACATGCATTGACTGACTGCCCCGCCTCCCTCTCCCTCTCCCCCCACCCCCACACTTTCGACACTCAGAATTCTCATCACATCTCAGAGCCCTGAAGGTGCGGCATCTCTTTTTCTGGACACCACAGGCAAAGGGGAGAAGGAAGATTCTGGAAAGACAGGGTAGGTGAGAGTCCTTGTCCCCAAACTGTCCCTATTCCTGTCCCACTCTCCGTCCCTATGGCCCCAGCGAAGCTGTGCGCGCATGTGTGTGGTGAAAGCCCTTCCTGCAGGAATCGACCAGGCACATGCAGGACGTGAGCAGCTGACTGAGGACCCGTGCGCCCCTGGTCCTGGATGGAGGGTGAGCGCGTGTGCGCGTGTGTGTGCTGTGCCCCCTCGCGTGTAGGCACGTGTGTGAGCACGGGCCCCAGCCTGCCCTGATGAAGCCTGCTGGCTTCCTACAGCTGCAGCGTTTGCTGCACTGACAGGGCCTGTAATCACGGGAAATTACCGAGCCCAGAACTAAAATTAAGGCTGCTGCTGCTGCTGCCACGAGACCTGTTTACAGAGCCAAACACCCGGAAGAGGCCTCGGGAGGCTCTGCTGGGAGCTGGGACTTTGGCAGAGGACAGGGGTGGGGAACGGGCAGAGAGGCCACAGAGAGAGGAGGGAAGCCTCTTGCATGTGTCATACACCTGAACGTGACAAGCATTGTGCTAATTAATTCCAAGCTTCAGCTTTTGTGATTCTCACATTTCTGGATCTTGAAACTAGCAGAGCTGGGGTTTGAACACAGGGCTGTCTGACTCCAGGGCCAGAGC
Source organism: Phacochoerus africanus (assembly GCF_016906955.1). Lineage (NCBI taxonomy): Eukaryota > Metazoa > Chordata > Mammalia > Artiodactyla > Suidae > Phacochoerus > Phacochoerus africanus. The sequence continues at coordinate 42,007,832 of NC_062559.1, read as the reverse complement.
TATGAGGTGGGGAGAGGGGACCCCTAAGGGCTACATGGGAACACTCTAGGGTGAGGGTGGCCCAGTGGGGACCCACATATGCTTCCAGGAAGAAGCAGACGAATCGTGCACACTGACCACAAGTCTAAGGAACCCTGTTCCTGGTGCAGGGGGGCCCCTCCCCCTAGCCGAGGCCTCTCCCCCAGCCTCCTGCGCCAGGGGCACAGGCCTCACCCCATCATCGGGGTCACATGGGGGGGGCCTAAGGGGGGACAGTGCAAAGCTGCACCAGGGCCCAGGATCTGGCTTCCCAGCCTTTTCCTTTTCTTCCTTTTTCCTTTCTTTTCCTTTCCTTTCTTTTTCTTCTCTTTTTTGCCTTTGTAGGGCCGCACCTGCTGCATACGGAGTTTCCCAGGCTAGGAGTTGAATTGGAGCTGTAACTTCTGGTCTACACCACAGCCCCAGCAACGCCAGATCTGAGGTTGTGACCTATACCACTGCTCACGGCAACGCCAGATCCTTAACCCACTGAGCGAGACCAGGGATCGAACCCATATTCACATGGGTCCTAGTCAGGTTTGTTACCTCTGAGTCACAAGGGGAGCTCCTCCTTTTCCTTTTCTGTGGCCCTTCATAGACCCCTGGCCCCAGAACTCCCCTCCCTACCCCCTTCCCCTGGCCTGCGAGCAGATTCCTGGTGGATGGTGGGTGATAGGTGGTGGTTGTGGAGGGGCACTGGGTGGGGCACGGCTGTGGTTCTGGGCCAGGAATGCCCTCAGCAGAGGGCGGCGGCTGGACTGGGTGGACAGTCGTCCACGCTGAGTGGGCTGGGCTCCCTGGTGAGCAGCAGCCCTCCCCCAACCCTCTCAGGGGGAGCCTGGCTCCCTGGCCTGGGGCCTGGGAGAGAGAGCGCTCAACCCAGAGGCTGCCCGTGGCATATGTTGGCACACAGCTGGACTGGTCTCCAGCCAGTAAGCACATTCATCTGACTGAGCAATACAAGTGTTAATAGTGCCAGAGACTGTTCTAGGTCACACGCAGACCCAGACACACTTCAACACACCCACAGAGAACCCTTTGAAGAGTTCTCATCATCCCCATCTTACAGATGGGAAAACTGAGGCACAGGGAGATCAAGTAGTTTGCCTGTGGCCACAGAGCTGGGAGGTCTCGGAGGCAGAATTTGGGCCCAGGCAGTCTGGCAGCATAGGCTCTATTCCCTCTTGGGTCCCCAATCTCTCAGTCGTTCCCAGGGCAGATACACGCTGTGCAGGCTGTTCAGTCAGTGGCATCCGGACTCTGCCTGAACATGACACCCCCCCACTCCACCCCCGTGGTCCCCTGAAAGCTGCTTGACTGGGCAGAAAGCCTCCTTGAGAGGGTCTGGAGCAGCCTCTTCGGAGCGTCTGCCTCCGGCCTGCTCACCAAGCCTCTAGTGGCCCTGCGGGCACCTGAAGAGGGCAGTCACGTGGCAACAGACACGCTCGCCCACCAGCCTCTCGACCCTGAGCTGTTCTCCAGAGGGCTGAAGGGGCCTCTGCTTGCCCTACTGCCTGCCTGGGGCTGCACTTCATGTGAGGTTGTTAATCTTGTTTGCATTTGGGTTGTGACCAGCATTTAATTTTTAAACTATTCTTTTAAAACATTGTATTGAAATATGTTGATTTACAATGTTTTGTTAGTTTCAGGTGTACTGCAGTGATTCGGTTATATACACCACTTATATGTACATATTCTTTTGTACATTCTCTTCCAACATAGGTTAGCATTTAATATTTTTAATGAAATGGAAGAGAATAAAAATAGAGGGCCTCCGGCCTGGGGAGAGAAAGTGCTATAGCCTGAAAGTTTTATTTCCATTTTACATATATATGCACGTTTATGCTGAGTCACAATGAAAATGATGCTAAAAAAAACCCCAAGTTTGGAGAAACAGTCCTGTAGATGGCTGTGTCATTCTGTGTCCCATTTAAGTCTCCAGGTCCACCAGAGCCCTGGGTGTATAGCTGGAAGCCCCTGCTCCTCCCACTGTGGAGCCCAGCCCAGCTCAGGTGGCCAGAGGAGAGAAGCGCAATGTTCACTCACCAGCATCCGGCTCTGTCTCCTGCAGAGAGCTTTATCTTGCATCACCCTTTAAGCCTCATAAAGTAAGTGGCCTCGTCTCTCCATTCCACAGATGAGAAAACTGAGGCTCAGCGAGCTTCCCCTGCTCCCTCAAAGTCATGCAGCTCCCCCACATCATGACTGTGTTCACATCCGGGTCCAGATGGTGGGCCTATAGGTCCTGATTACAGGGAGGCAGTGATCAGAATGTGCCCTGCCCCTGCCGCACCCCCTCCCCCAGGACTCCTTCTCCTCCCTCCTGGAACCCCAGTGGTGGCTGGAGCCCCTGGAGGCCCCCTGAGGGATCTGTGGGTCTAACTGGAAGCAGCTTTTTAGCTCTATGATCCCAGGGCGAGGTGACTCAGGAGGCCTGCTGGGGACATGGGGAGGGGACCTGCCCGAGGAGAGCCTGGCCCTGACTCCAGCTAAGTCTATTGAGCAATCCTTGGGCCTGCACATCTGTCCAGCCCAGGCTCTTCCTCTCCCCACGCAACCCACAGCTGGCGCCGAGGGTGATGCTCACTCCTCCGGGGGTGCAGGAGTGAGGGGTGGGTGGTGGCGGCGAACCATCGCGGGAGCCACACTCCTTCCTGGAGCTGCTCAGAGCCCAGCAAGGCTGCCCTGGCTTCCCCCTCCACCCAGGCCCAGGCCCCCACCCAGGGCCTGGCCTTCAAAGCCAACAGGTCCCTTACTCCCCTCTCCGCTCCCTTCTCAGAGGGACACCTAGTGAGCCCTGAGTTTGGTGTTAGTCAGACCTGGGTTCAAGCCTGGGCTGGATTTAGAAGAGACTGTGGTGACTATTCCTCCCTCATACGCCTCCCCTGCAAACACAGCAATTCAGAATAATTTGCCAGACTCTCTCTCGTAGCTCCCTGTTTTCCTCAAAGTGAAATACCCAAGGCCTTACAATGGCTCACGCAGGGCTCCAAAGGCCTCCCGTCTGCCTTTCTGAACTCGTCTCCTCTCTTCTTTCCTGCACTCATTGCGCTCCAGCCATGCTGGCCTCGTGCTGTCTCTGCCCCAGGGCCTTTGCACCGGTGGTTCCCTCAGACACCTGCATGGCTCACACCTTCACCTCCGGGGGGGCCCTTGACCAAATGGCAGCCTGCGACCCCAGCTGTGGCCCACGGCATGTCTTACCCACTTTCCTGCTTTATGTTCTCCCTGTGGCACTCCTCCAGGAACACTGTGTGACTTTTTGTTTGTTTGTTTGTTTTGTTTTGTTTTGTTTGTCTTTTGTTGTTGTTGTTGTTGTTGTTGTTGTTGCTATTTCTTGGGCTGCTCCCGCGGCATATGGAGGTTCCCAGGCTAGGGGTTGAATCGGAGCTGTAGCCACCGGCCTACGCCAGAGCCACAGCAACGCGGGATCGGAGCCGCGTCTGCAACCTACACCCCAGCTCACGGCAACGCCGCATCGTTAACCCACTGAGCAAGGGCAGGGACCGAACCCGCAACCTCATGGTTCCTAGTCGGATTCGTTAACCACTGCGCCACGACGGGAACTCCTGTGTGACGTTTTTATACGGAGATGCTTATCGTCCATCTCTCTCCGTTCGATGTAAGCTCCAGGAGGGTGGGGCTTTGTGTTGAGTTTGTTTAACGGTGCCTAACACCCAGTAGGCACTTAACAATGTGGAAATGCATATAGTGAAAATCTTTCTTGGCCTTTCCTTGCGTCGGATCCAGCTCCAATGCCAGACCTGGTCCCACCGTCGTCCTCCTGGGTGCCAGGCCCTGGGCCGGGCACTGTAAACAGGTGTGAACTGGAGAGACCCCATCCTGCCCTCCTGGAGGTACAGGTGGGGAGGTCCACAAGGAGGACAACAGGCCCCAGTGACAGGCGCGTGACAGGGAAGCACCAGGGCTGTGGGCACCCACAGAACGGAGAGTTCCCCAGACGGAGGCCATGGCCTGGGTGGTGAGTCCCCCCCCCTCCCCCCCCCGGCCCGCCCCCCGTGTCCCTTTCCTCATGGTGATGCTGAGCTTCTAGGTCAACTCGCAGGTCAACTGAGATGATGAACTGGAGGAGCATCCAGTCCCGAAAAGTGCGATGCAGATGCAGGGGTTTATTTTTTTAATTTATTTTTATTTTTTGTCTTTTTAGGGCCGCATCTGCGGCATATGGAGGATTCCAGGCCAGGGGTTGAATCGGAGCTGTAGCCACCAGCCTACACCACAGCCACAGCAATGTGGGATCCGAGCTGTGTCTGTGACTACACCACAGCTCACGGCAACCCAGTGAACAAGGATCCTTAACCCACGGAACGAGGCCAGGGATTGAACCCGAGTCCTCATGGATGCTAGCTGGGCTCATTAACCCCTGAGCCACAATGCAGGTTTTTATTTTTCCCTCCCCACAAAGAGGCGGGGCGGAGAGTCGTAAACCCATGTTACAGATTTTGCCACGTTTATCCTTTCCCGCAGGGCGCGTCCTCCTCCTTCCTGCATTTTCGTCACATCCAGAGCTCGGGAAGGCTGGGACTCAGTCTGCGTCCCCTTGCCTCCTTCCTGCTCCCATCTCAGCGGAGGCCACACCTAGCCTGGTCAGTTAGGACATGGGGACTCCGAGAGGGAGAGTGACTTGCCCATGGTCACACGGAGAATTAGAGATTGGGCAGGGCTGTGACGGACCTCCTGCCTCCCAGCCAGAGGCCCTTCCACTGCCAAACACATGTTCCTTGGAGCCCCTGCATCCAGCCTGGCTTCCCCCAGAGGATGCCATGACCTCTGACCCTGCTAAGCCTTCCCCCACTCCTCCTGTACCCCTGGGGCCAACAAATTCAGGGCAGAGGGCGCATGGGGGCTGGCTGGAGGCGTGGGAGTCTGGGCAAAGCCTGTTCTCACTGAGGTCTTTGCACGCGGCCCCGGGGGCTCCGCACTGCCCCCTGCCCCCCTCCTCCCCCTGAAGAGCAGCTCTAAGGGGACCACGGCCCACTCTTTTGGAGCAGACTCTCCAAGGCTCGAAAATATAGATTTCCAGGCATGCAGGGACTGTCATGAAATTCAAGGTCACACCTCTTCCTGCCATACTGTAGAGGAGGAAACTGAGGCCCAGAGCAGACGAGAGGCCTGCCCATGTCCCAGGGGCCCAGAGGCAGGGCTGGTCTGGAGTCGGAGACCTGCATCACCATCGAGTCTGTGAAGATCTGCTCTTTCAGGCTCTCTAGTGTGTTCCATCGGGGCAGCACTCTGGACTCCTGGTGTCTACCTAACCTTGCATACCTCCAATAATGGGAGACTCACTACCAGTCTGTGTTTTCTCTGGCTCTCTCTCCATTTCTGTCTCCTGACCTCTGGATTCAGGTTCAGGGTCCAACCCTTCCTGCCTTCGCAGCTGGTGCTCCTAAGGACCCTCCCATGCTTGTTGTCTGTCCACGTTTGCAGAGGGGACTTCTGTCCTCCTGCCACCACCTTTCTACCCCAAACTAGGGGCTCAAGATGAAGCTTGCTGATTCTTGTCGTTCGCTTCTTGACAAATTCATTTTTTTTTTAGTTTTTAAACATTTTTTTTGCAGTGCTTTTCTTCGTATGTTTTATTACAGTTAATTTACATTGTTCTGTCCATTTCTGCTACACAGATGCAACGTATTACATTCAACGTGGATAAGCAATGAAGTCCTACTGTACAGCACAGGGAACTAGACCCAATCTCTTGGGATAGAACCTGGTGAAAAATCATAGGAGGGAAAAGAGTGTATGCATTTCCTGAACATTTGTACTGACTGTGTGTTCTGCCATATACCAAGTGCTATCCGAGGCAATATGCTCTTGGAAACAAACATAAGTAGCGGGGCAGACTCGAACCACCCCTGGCCTAGCCCCTCCCTCCCCGTTTCAGAGCCTCATGCAGCTGGGGGACCAGCAGCTGAAAGGGCAGACTGCCCAGGCCACAGAGAGACAGACGCAAGGCACCAAAATTCTCAGAACGAAAGTGGGACGAGCACTTGGACACTTTACAAACCCCCGGGCCCCGAGGTTAGTACAGTTCCCGTGCCCGGAAATGACAAGCCTGCCCTTTGACCCTCTCCTGGACTTGGAGGCTGAGGCGCCCCGGGGACCAGCTGGGACATCTGTTAGCCATCCTCTCCCGCTGAGGGAGACAGGGCCAGGACTTGACTGGGCCGGGATGGGGCCGCGGAGGCCAAGCAGGTCCAGCAGGCGGCCTCATGCTTCTCCCAAGGCCCTAATGTCGCTTCCAGGGCTTGGGCCTGGTGCCTCCCCAGCCTCACCGCTAGGCCCTGGCCGTCCTGCCTGCCGCCTCTGGCTCTCAGAGTGGGCAGAGTCTGCCCTGGATGCACCCTCTGCAGGGCCCTGGGGGGATGTCAGCTCCCCTTAGGGAAGCCCAGGCTGGGTGGCAGAGGTGGGAGCTGAGCCCCTGGCACCCACTCACTGGAGACAGTCGGAGTGGGGTGGTGGGAGCTTCAAGGTGGAAAGGTGAATGTGGGCTGGATGGGGGAGGAGGCCTCCCGCGGGGGAGGCCAGACTGGGAGCAGCTGCAAGAGTCGGGGGTCACGGAGGAGACGGGTGAGGAGGACTGAGAGGGGGCAGCTCGAACCACACACTGAGATGTCACGAAGCTTGGCCCGCAGCCCTGCTCTTGGGGTTGGAACTTGAGGCTGGCAGGTGTTATGGGCATATTGGGGGGGGGGGCCCTGATTCATGTGTCGAATCCCTAACCTGCAGTCCCTCAGAATGGGCCTGTATTTGAAGCTAGGGGCTCTAAAGAGGTGATTTAGTTAAAATAAGGCTGCATGCGTGGGCCCTAATCTGCTATGCCTGATGTCCTTTTGAGAAGAGATTAGGACCCAGACACACACGGGGAGGACCGCGTGTGACCCAGGGAGGAGACGGCCATCTGGACAGGACATCAGGTCTCAGCCCTGAGTGGCCCCTGCCTTTAGGAATGTAGGCGGAAACTGGACACAGCATCGCGGGTACAGAGACCAACCGGGAGCGGACATTTGAGGGATAGAGGGGGCTCCTGCCTACGTGGAGTCAGCAGACATTCTACAAAGAAAAGGAGTTCGGGGACATCCAGCGAGTGTCTGAGGCAGCACAGTGCACAAAACTCTAGGATGTGCGGGACGCTGACACCGCTTAATCTGGGGGGCAGGGTGTGTTCACTGGACCATCACAATTAGTGAATGACATTGGCGACAGCCTGTCCTACGCGGGTGACTCGAGTCAACTCCATCCACCCTCAGCAAACCCCGTGAGACCGGCCCTCTTGGCGCCCCCATTTTACATACGAGAAAATAGAGGCACAAAGAGAGACTCCGACGGCAAAGATTACACAGCTGGTAAGAAGCAGGAGGAAACGTGAGAGACGGAGAAGAGACTCGAAGAGAAAGGACAGGTGAGGGCCCGAGGGAGCAGCCCCCAAGGCTGCCCTCCAAGCCTTGACCCCAGTCTGGAGTGACCTCGGGCCATCACCTGTCCTTTCTCTTATTGGAAGCCTTCAGGGAAGAATGGTTTGACTCATCCCTGGGGTGCAGACAGAGCTCAGGCTGAAGGTGAGTCCCACGAGACGGTTACTGAGAGAAGCGAACATGTCAGTGAAAGAGGAGAATTGGTAAGCAATGGCACATGTATTTTATATTTGGGGACAACTTTTAAAAAATGTATACATCCATTCACCGCCTTTTTTTTTTTTTTTTTTTGAATGGCCGCACCCATGGCCTATGGAGGTTCCCAGGCTAGGGGTTGAATTATAGCTGCCGCTGCCACCTCCGCCACAGCCACAGCCATGTTGGATCCAAGCCACATCTGCGACCTACACTGCAGCTCGCAGCAATGCTAGATCCTTAAGCCACTGAGCGAGGCCAGGGATCAAACCCTCTTCCTCATGGATACTCTTTGGGTTCATAACCCACTGAGCCACAACGGGAACTCCACAGTAACCGCTCCTGATGTACAGCCAAGACCTCTTTGAGCAGAGGTCTGCTGGCTGGAATTCCAGTTGCATATTTCTTCTTTCATCAGCCACACCCAGGACGCCCCATGTTTCCCATTCTGGTCTCTCCATAGTGCAGGGAGGGTGTCACAGGGCTGGTACACAGTCTCCAGCCTTTGCATGCCCAGGGCGGGACAGCCCTGCCACCCCCACCTGAAACCAGCTCTGGCCGTAGGACTTCCCCGGGCAGGCAGAAGGCAAGTGCGAGTGATGGGAGCCACTCCTGGGCAGAAGTTTTCAGAGCCAGTCCATGTGTGTTCGTTTTCTTTCCACCTTGGTTCCCGGCAAAGGTCCAGATCTCTGCTGAACCTTCTGTCTGGGCCCCAAAGCAGAGCCCCTGCTCCCCAGGACCCATGTGTAGCATGATTAAGAAAAAAAAAGCCTGTGTGGTTTAAACCGCTGAGGTTTGGGGGGTTATTTGTTCCTGCAGCTCAGCCTGCCTCCTCCTAGCAGGTACACTCAACACGTAACTGAGTCCAGTTCTCGTCTGGGCATTTTCTCTATACATCTCCAGGATTTTAGGAGAGTCTCCTTAGACCTCATTTCACAGTTCTTTTTAGCTACTTGCTTTTACTGTGGGATCCTCAGGAACCCAGCCTTGATTCATGAGGCTGCATCTGTGGTGAAAGCCGGGAGCCCCAAAGAGATGCCTGCTGTGGGTGCAAAAGCAGCACGTGGAGTGTGGCCGTCTGGGGCCCCGAGGGCAGGACCACGCCCACTGCCTTGCCATCTCCCTCCTGATGGCAGAGACGAGTCCCCCTGGGCCGTGGACATCCTTCAACACACCTGCGGCAGAATCCAAGGCCCTGACCGCTCTTCGCCTGGTCTGCTCCGCAGGGTCGCGTTTGCCACGACCAGCCTGGAGAGAGGAGATGACAGCTTTCTGTAAGTGAGGAATCTCCACGGCTCAGCACTCCTCTCTTGGGACACCACCTGCTGGGCGGCCTACCCATCAGGGGCCCCTCCAATTGCCTTGGCAGGACTTGGGTGGCACCGCAGAATCAGAGCAAAGATGGCAAAGCTCTGGTTACTTCTTTCTCATGAGAAATAAAGTCTTTTGTCTGGGACCCAGGGGTCTGGGCTCTTTGGCCGGCGTTTGAAACAGTAGCAGGCTGATGCGGGGCTGGTAAACAGGGGAAAGTCGCCATCCCCACCCTACTCCTGACACCCCCGACCAGTTCTGCACGGGATGGGGCCGGCTGTGGGCTGGCGGGCGGTAAGCATGCATCCTTTCCATGTGACCTTGGGATCGGGGAGTCACAGGACAGCCTCATTCCACGTCCATTCTCCGGGAGGCTATTTTACTTCCTGGGGTCTCATTTTTACCCTCTGCCATGGGACACCAAGCTGGGACCCCAAATTCACACTCGGGGCTGTTGGATCTGGGGCTTGGGGGGGGAGATGATGGGCCTTCCCTGGTAATCGCCAGTTGATTTCTGCCTTCCTTTGAAGCGATGCCAGTGCACTTGGACTCCTCCCAGAGAACTTGGGCAAGAGGAAGGAAGAACGTGCTTTTAGTGAGAAGAGCCAGCACAGATGCAGTGGCCCTGGAGTCCTTCCTCCTGGAGGTCTGTGCAAGCAGGACAGGGGCTCAGTGTCACCACCGGCAGGGCTGGAGCAGGTGTCTGCTGGGGCTCCATTTGGAAAGACAGACCCGACGCCCACCTGCAGGGAGCTGATGGGAAGGACGTGCCTCAGTTTCCAGCCAAGGATTTGGGGTTGTTCTGTCAGGGCTGCTGTGGCGACCTAGGGACGGTAGACCATGGCCAGAAATGACAGGGTGGGCGAGGATGCATGGGTGGTCGCTCCCCAGGCTCCCCTGGAATTTGTCCCCAAATAGCACCTGCCGAAGCTGGGATGTATTCATGTATTTCATTTTTAATAAATCTGAAGGCACCAACTCAGTGTGAAATTGAAAACAAACAAAAAAAGGAAGGGACAATGACTTGACTAGCATCTTTGCTGTGCCCTCAACGTCTGTCGCCAGGGGACATGGGCCAGTGCGTCTCTTTCCCCCACTTCAGGGAAGGAGGCTGGCTTAGCGAGGATTGCAGGGCACTGGAAGGGGTGGGAAAGGACAGTGGGGTGATGGCAGTAGCTCGAGGGAAAAGAGATGAGGGCCCAAATGGGCAGGGTTGGGGGGACCACGTAGGGCACAGGGGGGATGAAGGAGGGGACACAATGAGGTCTAGTTCTCTGCAGGGGGTGTGGTGGCTGCCCGGCAGTGGGAACTCCTATGTCCCCTGATCTGCCACACCCAGTCCAGGGTTTTCTCTTTGCAGAGGCTTCTGGGAACAGTTGCCCCTGCTAGTCTTGGGTCCACAGGTTTGGGGGGCGGGCCAGTCTCAGAAACCCAGCCTCCTCTCCCCCCACCAAGGAAGGGTCTGCTGCCAGGAGAAGGATAACCCTCCCGTGTCCGAGTCCTCATTTCACTTGCAGCTGGGCGCAAATCCAATTGCTGGCTCTAACCTAATTCTCCATTGATGCTTGAGTCCTTTGCCTGCCGATATTAAAACTCTTTTCATTTAATTGTGCAGAAGATAGATCCTCCTCAGCCGTCAGGTGGTAAATATAGAAGAGCTGATGTGTAGCTCTAATTTCTTCCCTGGCAGGCCTGCCTCGGCTCTGAGTAATTGGGGACCAAGATGCTCTGGAGGGAGGGGCCGGGAAGGAGGGCAAAGGGAGGCTGGCGGGGCACTGGGATGTGACCGTGGTCTGGAGGTTAGAGATCAGAGGGCTGGCAGTGGGTCCTTTTCATAGGGACATTCACTCCTCCCCCGAATCGCTCACGTGACTGGCCTCCTGAGATGTGCTGGGAGAATGGTTTCCGAATCAAGGGTGACTAAGGTGGGTGCTGTCCTCCTACAAAGAGTATGAGGGGTCATGGGACAACCCCCCACCCCAGAACTGGAGGCAGGGAGTGGTGGCCCAGATAAGCCCCCTTGATCTCCTCACACGGAGGCTGGTTCCAGTCTCTGCACAGAGTCACCCAGGGGTCCACAGAATCGGGGTTTTTAAATGGACCAAGACACTTTGAGACACCTGTCTGCAGCTCCCTAGTTTGGTGACCACAGGCAAGGCAATGAAGAGTCGGTGACAGAGGGCAGGACTCTTGATTTCCAGTCCAGCCTGGAAAGTGGTGGCCACCCTGTGTCCCTGCAGTGGTGGAGAGGGGCGGAGCATCACTGTGAGAGCCCAGCAGCTATCGGCATCCTCATCCACCCAGCAGAGGCCACCTGAAGTCACTCCTGCCACCGGCTGCCTTACCCCACCCCCCACATATGCAGGTAAAGGCAGGACAGACAAAGACCATGGGGCCCAGGCAGTGGGTCAAGGGCAGCCAGTTACTGACCTCACGCAGGACCACAAGACCACAAGGAAGCAGGAAGCATCCGAGCAAGAACCACTGGTCCCCAGACACGGACTTCTCTGGTGGCCCAGTCCCAGCCGTGACTTCCTAGGGGCTCCCAGCTGCTGGGGCTCCCTTGGACTCTGGCGGACATGGCATCTACTCCATCCCCTGGGGACGGCTGCTGCTTCCTCTTGGCCCTGGAGCTCCTTGTGCTTGACCACTGGTGGACCTGAGTTTCTGGACCTGCCCTGCTTCCTGCGTAAGAGCCTGGGCTGCCCCTTGTCTTCCGGAATCCCTCAATTCCCCTACCCCTTGCCCCGGACGGATGGGGACCTCAGATGGCCATTCCTCTCTGCTTCCCCTTCCTGCCTCAGGACAAGGCCCACATCCAGCCTCTCCTGAGGGCTCCTCTCTTCTGGACACAGGAGATTTTTTTTTTTTTTATCTTTTTATGGCTGCACCTGTGGCATATGGAGGTTACCAGGCTAGGGGTCAGAGCAGTAGATGCTGGCCTACACCATAGCCACACCAGATCGGAGCCACGTCTATGACCTACACCACAGCTCACAGCAACGCCGGATCCTTAACCCACTGAGCAAGTCCAGGGATTGAACTTGTGTCCTCATGGATACGCGTCAGATTCATTTCCGCTGCCCCACAACGGGAACTCTAATATGGGGCTTCTTGGGGCTCCATCCCCTCTCAGCCCTGCCTCCCAGGCCTCTCTGACTTCACCCCAGCTCTACTCCCCAAGGCCTGCTCCTCCTTTCCCACCTCAAGCCTGGCTCTGCCCTTACCCCTGCTCCACCCACTGAGCTGGATCTCCTGGTGCAAGGCGAGGGCAGCCCGGGGGCTTGTGGTAGCTGCTGAATCCTCTGACCAGGAGGTCCCGGAGCAGGTGACCAGGGAGGTTTCCTAGACTTTGGCCCAGAGCATCACCACTGTACTTCCCTTCAGAACTTGGGGCCAAACCTGCTGAGCTGCTGACTTGCAGGTCACCCTCCCCCAGAGCCAACATTGGCAGGACAGGTGATTGCTGGGAACACGGGCCCAGAGGGTCTAGTCCCAGGATCCCTGCATGCCAAGGCCGTAACTGCTGTTGGCACTGCTGCCCAACTCCTCTGCTCCAGCGAGGAAACCGAGGCTCAGACACGGCACCTGGGAGGGCGTGGTTGCCCAGGCGGATGCTGTGCCTGCATCCTGAGTCCCTGGCTTCCTTATCTCCTTCCATACTCCAGATGTTTCCACCAGTAGAGTCAGAAGGATGGGGTGCTTCTGAGCACGAGGCTCACGACGATGGAGAGCCCGTTCCAGCTCTGCCTTCTGCCAGCTGTGTGGTCTCCAGCACATTATCTGACCTCTCTGGGGATCAGCTCCCTTGGCAGCAAAGGGGGAATGCCAGTGGCATCTACCTTACATGTGGTATGAGGAGGCACCTCCCAAAGCCCCAGCACAGCCTCGGGCCCGTGCTGAGTGATAATTAGCTCTCATGCCATATTCATCCCCACTGGGTCGCAAACGTCCCTAAAACCAGTGTGAACCGTAATGAGCATTAGCAATTCGAGAAACAAGCAGGCATTTAATTTACTCCCTCAGAAAACTGAAGGATTCTGTGTCAGGAGACTGTTTGGATGACTTTTCCAGTAAGACAAGGTTGCACAGATGTCGTTTTTTCCCTCCTAGAAGTTTCCCAGCACAGAGCAGGGGTAAGAGACATTCCGCTCTCCTTGAGGCTGTGCCCAGGAAGCAGAGGGGCCCCCAAAGTCAAGGTTCTCCTTCTTCTCCTCTGGAAGGCATCTAGGAGCCCAGGGCTGTCCTGGCCTGGAGCCCACCCTCCACTCAGCAGAGTATCTAGTGCTATGGGGTGCCCCACTCCCCCTCAGAAGAGGCTGATGCTGTGCTTCCGAACTGAGTCCTTGGCTTCCCAACCCCCTTCCACACTCTAGATGTTTCCACCAGTAGAGCCAGAATGATGCGGTGCTTCTGAGCATGAGCTGCCAGTTCCAGCTCTGCCCTCTTCAGAGCAATGCTGATGCCCCGTGCTTCAGTCCCTGGCAAGGCATTAAGCAAAAATGCTGACACCTACCAGGACCAGAACAAGGGTGAGGCGAGTGGGGTGCAAAATTTAAGAGGCACCCCAAAACTCAGTAGCCAAGATACATAATATTTTAACACACTAAAATTGATTTAAAAATCCATGATGAATAACATATCGCACTTTTAAATAAAGACAGGCTTGGAGTTCCCTTCACAGCTCAGTGGTTAACGAACCCGACTAGGATCCATGAGGATGCCGGTTCAATCCCTGGCCTCTCTGGGTGGGTTAAGGATCCAGCATCGCCATGAGCTGTGGTGTAGGTCACAGATGTAGCTCAGATCTGGCGTTGTTGTGGCTGTGGTATAGGCCAGCAGCTGCAGCTCTGATTGGACCCCTAGCCTGGGAACCTCCATGTGCCATGGCTGCGGCCCTAAAAAGCAAAGCAAAAAAAAAAAAAAAAAAAAAAATACAGGCTTTGCCCCTGTGAGCGAGTGCCTCCCCTTTCTCACCCTAGAGCCAGCCCTCAAGCTCAGGTCCCTTCCCTGACCTGTGACGTTAGACTCCGAGGGAGGGCTTCCAGATGGAGGGACCATCTAGGCAAAGCTCGCAGGCAGTTCTGCTGTGCAGAGAGTTGCGTGCCCCTTAACTAGGGATGCAGCTAGTTAAGAGTTCTGTGCAATTAGACAGACAGCGCCCCATCCGCCATGGGCTCTGAAATTCTGCTTTTCCACCTTCATTCCTTTAGGGCTTTCTCTATGAGCTCTCTTTTAGAATTCAGAAACTCCTAGAATAGGAAGGTACCACTGAGGCTGAGCGGAAAAGACCCCGACTAGTATCCAGGAGGATTCAGGTCTTGCTCAGTAGGTTAAGGATCTGGTGTTTCTGTGAGCTCTGTTGTAGGTCACAGATGCAGTTCAGATCCTGCGTTGAGGCTGTGGCTGCGGGAGGCTGGCAGCTGTCGCTCCAGTTTGACCCCTGGCCTGGGAACCTCCATACACTGCACGTGCGGCCCTGAAAAGCAACCCCCCACAAAAAAATCCAAGGAAAAAAAAAAGAGAGAGAGAGACTTCTAGAATAATTCAGCAATACGATAAATTAACTTGTTCTGTCTTTAAGGACCCTCTTGCTGGACTGTTTCTCATCCAGATGGCGGGGCTCCGTCTCTCTGCTAATTTAGGTCCCATGCAGACTTCCAGCCCCAGTGCATCGCCTCTCCCCACCCAGGAAGCCCTGCGCCACACTTCCAATTCCAGGATCTCTCCCTCTATTCATTCCATAAACACTCATTTGAGAACCTACTATGTGCCAAGCTGGATGATGGTGATACAAAGATTGACTTTTAAAAATTGTACTTGAGGAGCTCACAGTAGTGCAAGCGTGTAATGAACGTTTCGTGATTCTAGCAGGTTTGGAATGAGATGCAGCAAATCTCTGGTCCAACTTTCTCCGAATCCTCACCTCTAGGCTTTAATCATCCTTCATTTGGGGGTTGTTTCGTCTAGTATTTCATTCCATTTTTCTAAATATATGCATACATTTTTTGTATGCATATGGATATATGCATATATATGCATATCCGTTTTTCTTGATTTATCAGTTTGGGGCGTTGGCTTCTGAATTCCCACCGTGGTGAATCGAGAGAAGCCTCCCATCTTCCTTCTGCCTCCTTTCCCTCCACCCTCCCAACATGGTTATTTTCCAACTTTTTACCAAGCAAAAGCCCTGCTCAGTCTACTTGTACATAACTGCATTCTTTTTAATACAGTACTTCTTTTTTTTTTTTTTTGTCTTTTTGCCATTTCTAGGGCTGCTCCCGCAGCATATGGAGGTTCCTAGGCTAGGAGTCTAATGGGAGCTGGAGCCGCCGGCCTACATTGGAGCCACAGTAACACGGGATCCAAGCCGCATCTGCGACCTACACCATAGCTCACGGCAACGCCGGATCTTTAACCCACTGAGCAAGGCCAGGTATCGAGCCCGCAGCCTCATGGTTCCTAGTCGGACTCGTTAACCACTGTGTCACGAAGGGAACTCCACATACTTCTTTTTTCTAGAGATAATAACTGCCTTTTTATTTGTCTGGTGTTTAGCATCTGTTGTTGATTTTTTTCAACCTTTCTGCCACTAGCCTATCCATAGTATTTCCACTCGATCAAACACATTGACCTTATTTTTCCAATTTATTTTCTTGTGGCGTGGGATTCAACTACCGTCTTAGACCACATTTTTTTTTTCTTTTTTCTTTTTAGGGCTTCACACGACATATGAGTTTCCCAGGCTAGGGAGCAAACTGGAGCTACAGCTGCTGGCCTACACCACAGCCACAGCCTCACCAGATCTGAGTCGTGTCTGCAACCTACACCACAGCTCATGGCAATGCCACATCCTCAACCCACTGAGCGAGGCCAGGGATTGAACCAGCAACCTCATGGTTCCTAGTCGGATTCATTAACCACTGCACCATGGCGGGAACTCCTACTCTTTATTTTACTTATGTAATGGATAGTTTGGCTAGGTATGGAATTCTAGGTTGCAAGTAAATATTTCTCTAAGATTTTTAAGAGATTGCTCCATTGTTTTCTAGTTTCCAGTATTGCTGTTGAGAAGTATGATGCCATTCTCAGTCTTTATCTTTTGTGCTTGACCTGTCTTCCTCCTTTACCCAAATATTTTCAGGATTTTTCCTTTTGTCTCTAATGCTCTGTGCCTTGGTATGAATATTTTGTGATTCATTGCTTCTAGGTACTCATGAGTGTTTTCACTGTCAAGATCCATGTCCTTCAGTTCTGGAAAAGCTTCTTGTATCATCTCTTTGAAAAATTTCTCCCCTTTAATCCTCTCTGTTTGCACGGTCTAGAACCCCATCACTAAGATGATTTGAACTTCCAATTTCTTATCTTTTATCTTTCACTTTTTAACTTGTTTCTCTCTATTTTTTGAAAAGATGTTTTTAAACTTAATCTTTTATTTCTTCCTCTGATTTCAGCTATAATATTTTTCTTTTTACTTTCTATGAACTTTTGCTTATTCTCTGAAATTTCCTTTTGAAAAATAACATTCTGTTCTTTTTCCCCCCATGGATGCAATATATTTTATTACTTTTCAGAGTGCATTAGCTATACTTTTAGTTTTTCCTTCCTGCTTGTTTCTGTTTTCCTGTTTCTTTATTTATCTACCTGATGCATTTCTTGCTCCCCCTTGTCTAGAGCCTTTCATGTTGGAGGCATTTCTCATGCCTGGGGATTCTTGGAGGTGTTCATTCAGGACAGAAGCACACACAATCTGATCACAAACTCTGTGTGGACAGGGCTTTTCCTCAGAGGGGCTTCCCTGGAGGGGATCAGGTGGTGAGCTCATATACTATAATTCTAGGTCTTTCCTCTTGGTTTCTCCAGAGAGGAGTTTGCTACTGTGTTACTGGGAGTCTTGAGCTTTCTTCAAGTAGAGTATCAGATAGGAACTGGAGGCCCACCATTCTGTATGTAATCCCCCATTTGCAGTGTGGGATCTCATCCCCTACCTTTCCACCCCCCTCCACAGACCCAGTGTCACTAAGAAATTCTCTGGTTTTAATCTTTCTTGAGAGTAATCTTTCCATCCTCAGCTAGTAGGGGAGGAAATTTTCAGGGAGAAGGTGGGGAAGAGGGAGAGGATAGGTCTAACTCTTTGTTTAAAGAGACTATCACTGCTCTTCTTTCCAGCCTCACTCCTACTTTCAGAGGAATCTGGCTGCTCTCCAACCTGAGCCTTTCCAGGCATGAAGGCAGAATCTGCCTTGTTTCTTGCTGCCTTGCTTCTCCACTGGTATTTAGGTTTCTACTTTTTAAACTCTGCCAAAGCAGTCACTGCTCTTCCATTCACTTTCCCTTTTGCAAAATTTTGTTGAATCCTGTTGTCTCCTCTCTGGTTGCTTTTGTTTTTTTCTGGCATTTTCATGGGGTTTTGCTGAGGTGAGGGAAGGGAATATAATGAGTATGGTTGGTTCCTCAGGCTTACTTTTGAAGGCATGGTGACAGTGCTGTATTGACCTACTGGGACATCTCATGCTATGATCCCAATTCTATTTTCCAGCCCAGCCCAAGCCACACATTCAACTGTGTCCCAGACATATCCCTTTGTGTGGACCACACAGACTCCTCAAATTCAGTGTACTTCAAGCTGGACTCATTACGGCTCCCTCCAACCCTGCTCTTCTAAACCTGTCCTTCTTGTATCCTTCAGTAGTGAATACCCCTACTCTTCATCCTGTGGTCAGGGAATAGGTTTTTCTGCATACCACCAAGTCAGTCAACCATCATACATTGTGAATTCCACTTCCTACTCACCCTTTGTGTTCACACACATGTCTCAATTGCCATCTTGGCCATCTTGACCATCACCACCTTGACCGGTCTGGTCCAGCATCATTTCTCACCTGGACTGCAATAGCCCCTAACCACTCTCCTTTGCCTAGTCTGGCCCAGGGACTTCGTTAGAGTTGATCATACCCCTGGTTTCTCATTGTCCTCGAAATGAAGACTAACCATGTCACTTGGCTCATGGGTCTTGCTGACTGCCCTGTTGACCTCTTCATCCCCATCATGTGCTTTTTATCCTGAGTATTTCACACTCCACATACTGCACACTATTGCCCCCCCTCCCCCAGTCCTTGGAGTTAGGCCTGTCTCTTCCTTCTGTTCCTTCTCCCGTCTCTTCTGCCTTCTTCTTGCCTCTTCCCTTTTGCCTGATCTCTCTTATTTGTCAGGCTTCAGCGAAAATGTCATCACCTCCAGGAAGCCTTCCCTGACTCTGCACCCCCCCACCACATCACCAGATTAATTAGGTGCTCCTACTCTATGATTTTTATCTTGCAAATTCCTTACGAATTCACCTGCCCTGTCTGGCCATCAGGCTGTAAGATCTGTGAAAGCTGGAGTTCCCGTCGTGGCGCGGTGGTTAACGAATCCGACTAGGAACCATGAGGTTGCGGGTTCGATCCCTGCCCTTGCTCAGTGGGTTAACGATCCGGCGTTGCCATGAGCTGTGGTGTAGGTTGCAGACGCGGCTCAGATCCTGCGTTGCTGTGGCTCTGGCGTAGGCCGGTGGCCACAGCTCCGATTCGACCCCATATGCCGTGGGAGCGGCCCAAAGAAATAGCAAAAAGACAAAAAAAAAAAAAAAAAGATCTGTGAAAGCTGGGTCAGGGCTGACCTGTCTGGAGGCATTCCTATCCACCTTGTCTCCAGAGCCCAGCCAGTGCCTGGCCTAAAGCAGGTGCTGCGTTGGTCATGTTAATAAATCAATGTTATAATTAATTTACAACTATATAAATCTAAGCCCAGCCTAGTACATAGGGGAGCCCATGTGAAGGAGGTGTGTGTGCACGTAGTTGGAGGAGGCAGATAAGTCAGCTGGGCCCAGCCTTGCCCACTCTGCATAGAAGGTAGAAGGCATAGCAGAGGAGAAGGGGTCGGCCAGGAGGCAGGGAGACCAGTAAGGCGGCTGTGACTGTCTGGAGAGAAGAGGACAGCCCACTCTTGTTCTCCTGTCACAATTCCACGTGGCAAACTCTCCTGAGCACCTGCTCGGTGAGAATGGGCAATGCTTTGGTACAGTTTATGTGTGCCAGGGACGGTTCTAAGCACTTGACCCACGCATACTGGTGTAGTCCTTACAGTGAGCCAATGAGCCATTATTACTTTCACACGCATTCTGCGGATGAGAAAAGTGAGGCCCAGAAGGGTTCCTGCTTCCAGTCCCTGGGCACAGTGACTTCCAGCACCGGCAGCAGAGGCTGCTGTGTCCCCAGGCAGGGAGCTGGGGCCCAGGCCATCTTCAGGGACTCAGGACTGAGCTTTCCCCCTCCACACCCACCATCCTCTCCACCCTTCCTTTTTTCTGTGCCCCCAGATTTGGAGCCTAGGTGTCAGAGGTGAAGGGGAACTGTCTCATGCCCATCAAGCTCCTGAGCTACTGGAACATCACACAAGCCATGCTCTCCATGACCGTTCCAACCAATACCTGCCTTGTTCAGAGCCAGGAGGTGGAGCTGAGGGAGGAGGAACAATTTGCCAAAGGACGCATGGCTGGCCTCTACCCTAGTCCCGACCTTCCTCCCCTGGCATCTCCTCCCTCCACAGGTATTCAGGGACCTTATGAAGTGACCACTGCTTTTCACAACCTGGTCCACCCTCAGGGGGATGGTACTGAGGGCAGATGCCCTAAGCTCCAATAGTGACCATTCTGGCCTCTGGCTGTGCTATGGGAGAATGCTGTTGGGGTAATATGACACTGGCTTCTCGGAGGGAACAGGTGGGTGGTGCCCAGAGTCAGTTGAGGAGCCTGTACCCACTGCCTCCCCACACCTTGTGGGAGCTCAGAAAGTAGAAAATGCTCCCCAGCACCCAGCCTGGCTCTTTGAGAACTGAAATGCCACTCTCAGGGGTCCATTCCTCAGGACAATTGCATCCTAAAATGCTTCTCTCCCTGGGAAGGACCTTCTTGAAGCCTTATCAGTTACACATTCCTCAGTGTGAATAAGACTCTACCTCCTTCCTGACTCAGCTTTTAATGATGGGGTGGAATATAGGGGATAGCACCCAAGGATTCAGGGTACCAGAGAGGGCGTTGCTTTTGTTTGGGGTCACACAGCCAGAGCCAGGAGAAAGAGGGAGCCTGGGCTCCTCTGAACTGAGAGCTGGTCCTCGGTGCCCCTGGACCACCTGCTCTGTCTTCGTCCTGCTGCCTCGGGATGGGGCAGACGGGAGCCTGTTGAGAAGCTGCTGGGGCAGATGTAAGTTGTGGGGGAGGATGTAGAAACGGAGGCAAATGAAAAATCCCTTGGACCACTACTACCCCACCTACTCTGCCTCAGGCAGGTTCTGGATCCCCCAGTTCCTACCCTGCACCTCTTCTGGGGGCTGCGGAGAAGGGTGGAACGCTGGACCCTATGCCTCCCTTGCCATTGCCCCAGTGCCTGGTCATTGCTCCCCTTCATCTCAGCTGAGGGTGGAGCTTCTGTTGTTGTTTTTGCGGTGCTTTTGGCATCCAGGGTGAACTCTGGTTGTCATGGCAACCCCAGCAGAGGGAGAGAGGGAGAGGGCCGGAGTGAGGGTGAGTTTCTTCCACTGTCAGCTGGATCTCTGAATGGGGATCTGCAGAGGATGCAGACTGAGGGGCCAGAGAAAGATTCTGGCCTGGGGGTGCTCCATGGGCCCCCACATCTCCCTGCCCAGCCTGGCTCCAAGTTGGCTTTGCATCCCACAAGCCTTCTTCTTTCGGGGAGAGATGTGGGCCTCTCCCACTGCCACAGGGGTTTCTGGGTCTCAGGAAGGAAGTCTTGGGGTGGGTGACGAACATAGAGGGAAAGCCCCAGAGAGAAATATCCTGGGCCCAGGGGCTTGTGCTGACTCTTATCTTGCTGGGGCAGTGGCCACGGGGCGAGGCAGGGCCAGGGACCCCTCTGGGTGGCCTGAGAACACAAACTCAACCCCTATAAGGCTTGGGCAGGAAATCGAATAGGAGCACCGTTCCACGCCTTTGATGGTTAAACATCTTTCTAAGGAAATAGTCTCAGTTTGCTATTTTCTTCTTAAAACATATGTCCCTCCCGTTCAATTTTCCACTTTTGACAGTGACACAGTGACAAAGAAATATTTTCAACGACAACAACAGCACATATCCAATGATAAATAGCAGCTGGCATGAGGGATGAGGGGCGATGGGGCGGGGTGAGGACTGTGGCCAAATGAAGAAACTGTGCACTCTCTGAGTGTGGCCAAGTGGAAGCAAGGCTGGGGGTGAGCGCCAGTGCTGGCCTGTGGGCTTCCTTTCTGCCTGACAGGTGATATGGGGGTGGGGCGGGGCCTGCGATGTGGCTTGAGCTGGGACAAGGGTGACAGCTCACCCCTGCCAGCTGGAGACTGGCACTTGGCATCTACCTCTACAGGGATTAAGTCACGAGCTGCTATGGCTGCTGACCTTCGACAGCCACTGAAGAAGCTCAGGAGGAGCTCAGGAGTGAGGCGCTCTGTGCTCCTGGAAAACTGGCAGAGCAGGTCTTCGGCTCGTTGGGTATTTGCAGGAGAAGATTGTTACGAGCCCAATTCTTGCATCTCCTTGTATTCAGAAAAGCACTAAGATCCTTCATGGTGACATCGGCTCCTCGGGACAGGCAGTGACTTCCTTCAAAATGTGTGCCGACTGCATGTACCACCCTCTTCACCAAAAATCACACATACCGGCCCCCTGCCTCCCTGGAGCCGTTTCTATGGGAAATGCTGCCTCCGGGGCTACAGTCCTCCTTTTTCCCCAAATGAAACTTGACTCACAACTCTCAGGTTGCGCACTTTTGTCAGTCAACGCCCTTGCCCTCCCTCCAGCCGGCCCTTGTCTGGGAGAGGGGGCTGCTCTGGGAGGAAGGGGCAGGTGGATGTGCAGAGCTTTGGGGGCAGCTGGGGAAGGACAAGGTGGCAGAGAATGGGGAAGGGTGCGGAGACCTGGAGAAGAGAAAGAGCCCAGGAGAGGGAGACTGAAGCCCAGCCGGGGGTCTGGAGGGCCGTCCTCTCCCGGCCCCTCAGCCCTTGGCCTGTGTGTTCCTCTCCTTTAGGAACCAGTTTCTGGTCCCCGGATCTGGCCACCTCCTCTGCAAATACGTGAAGACAACCTCAGTGGATTCCTTAGTCTGTGGGCTCCTGGCGGCGGAGGGGGAGGCGGGGGCGATCCGATGCCTGGGGTGAGACTGAACAGAGCCACCCAGGCTCTGTCCCTCAGTCCTTAGACTCCAAAGGGGATTTGGTGGTGCAGGATCACAGCACCCTGAGGAATCAGAAGTCCTGAGTTCAAATCCCTGAGAGCTGCTCACTACCTGCCTCCACAGGCCAGTTCCTTAAATGCTCTCTCCCTCATTTGGCCCATCTGTAAACTGGGGACAGCAATCGGACCATTTCATGGTGATATTATGAAGTCTGGAGTAGAGCCCTGAGCCTGGGACCTCCTAACGTCTCCATAAACAGATGCTATTTGTACTCAGGGCTTTCTGAATGGATGCAGGCAATAGGCGCAGATTTAACTTCTGAACCCCAGTGCTCTTATCCGCTGAAAAGGGAAGAATGATCCTGGCTCAGACAGCCTACCAGGGATGATGAGGGGATCCAAGCTGATAACGGACTGGAAAAGCAACGGTTTCCAATAGTTCTACTGTCCCCCTCCTTGGCTTTTTATGCTATTTCTAATCTTCATTTAATCCTTTGACTATGTCGATGCCCATTCTACAGATGAGGAGATGGAGGCTTGGGGAGGACAGCGAGGGCTCCACTCGATTCCGGCTCTGGGGAGGGGCAATCGGGGTGGGGGCGGGAGGAGGAGGTGCTCCTCTTAGCCCCTGTCCAATAACCCTCATTATCTGTCCCACCTCCTGTTCCCCGATGATTCTGAACAGCAGGTACCAGATGTTACAGCCACAATCACCTGTCTCTTTGAGGAGAAAATTGGACTGAAATGGCCTGGAGCTTTCAGCCTACTGTTTAGAAGGGAGGGTGGGAGCAGTGTGAAGGTCAGGGAAGAATCCAAGGGTGTTTGCGCTGTCAGGGCCTCAGAAGGCAGCCGCCCCAGGGCCAGATCCATGCCTGGGGAGAGGGTAGATGCCAGGTGTCAAGGGTTCTAGACCTGGGCTCCCTACAGCAAGGTGCAGGCCCCCAAACCACTCCACCCAAGAAGACACAGTGCAAAACCCACCCAGGACTGTTTGGATCCTAGCGTTCTTCTTTGAGAGAATAAAAGTAGTGGTCCAGGCCAGGCAAGGGCGGAGGGCATGCGGGGTCCCTCCAGATGTCAAAGGAGGCCCTGCTCTGCACTGTCTCCTTCTCCTCCCTCTTGGCCTTCCCTGCTTGGCCTCCTCCAGGAATGGAGACCTGGGTTGTGCCCTCGGGAAGCCCCTGGCTCGTGGGGAGACCAGCCTCACCAGCACAGCAGCCACAGCAGAGCCCAGGCTGAAGTAAGAGCCAGGCTGGAGGGTGGGAATCAGCAGAAGAGTCCTCGGGGGAAGGTATCATCTTGCAGAGTTGGGGCCGGAGTTGAAAATGAACCCATAAAGGATGGGGGAGGTGAAGGCAAACTCTCCCTGGTTGGATCGGGGAAGACTGGAGTGGAAAGTAAGTCAGGGAAGAGAAAACAGACCTGGAAGCCAATGGCAGAGAGAGTTAGGCTGAAGGTGTTCGATACGAGGCAAGGGGAAGAGGGAGCCATTGAGGATTTTAGAGCGAGGGAATGGCTTGGTCAGATTAACAGGTGGCAAAACTCATTCAACACAGTGGGTAAGAATAGAGGCCTTGGGAGGCTACTGCAACTGGTAAAAAGTAATAGTCCCTGGCTGGGGTAACTCCTCGTTGGAAAAGAGGGATAAAATATCTTCCTAGTGTCAAGGAGGGATAGGCTGGGGTGGATTCGATCAGGATGGGAGTCATTTGTGTAGAAGAGGCTAATTCTTCATTAGGTTTGTGATTCGGGCAATTGGGGGGATAGTGGCGTCATTTCAAAGGATAGAGAACCCCGTGATGAGCTTGATTTTGGACTGGCTGACTGCCAAGTATCCATGAGGCATCAATGCAGAGACATCCAGTAGATGGTTGGGTAGATGGGGTGGGGCTCAAAGGGCAGATTTGGGCTCATGGGAAAATAGAGGGTGGATAGAGGGTGGTGCTCAGGGGGGTGGGCATGGGGGGATGGTAAGAGTGTCAGAGTCCGCGGAGGTCATATCTACCCCCCGCCCCACACAGATGGTGCCACGACCCCAGTCTAAGCGCTCCTGAAGAGTGACAAGAGGGTGAGGACACACCCTCTGGGGACCACCATCATTTAGTGGGGGGCAGAGGAGGAGTGGCCATGGGCGGGGTTAAGGAAGCCCAGGCATGGTCCTGGTCCTAGGTGTCTGAGCTGCAGAGGGGGAGCAGGATGACGCCTGAGGCTGGTGGGAGGTCACGGGACATCTGAGTCCCAGCATGGGGTCAGCTGATGGAAAAGCCTGGATCCCACCAGGGATCGTGTCTGCTCGTGCTGGTACCCATGGGGTCTGGAAGGTACCTGGAAGGAATGTGGGGGCGCACTACTCTGGGCCCTCAAAGCCCCAGGAAAGCCTTGTACTCACGGGAAAAGGAAGCTGACCGCCCAGTGTCTCTTCCGTGCTCCCAGCCCATTTGTCCTGGGTCTTGGCCACTGGTCCCCTTGGCCCTCCTAGCCCCTTCCTCACTTCCTCCCACCTTCAGAGCCAGAGAACTAGGCCACCACAGGCCTGACTGCACGGTTCCTGCATCACACTCCCAGGACCCAGAACTCCCCATTTCCAGGGGTGCAGGAGTACCCCGCAGAATGAACCTGAATTTTATGCCATAGTTCTGATCTTCAATGGCATGAATAACCCACACCTTGGCCGGGGGCGGCAGTTAGACTTCTGGGGGAGGCTCGGGCTGGACCCACACTCTGAGGTGACAAACTGCACCCGTCAGGTGGCCACAAGCCAGACTGGGACAATGGAAGGCCCTGCGCCACCCACCCCGGTGACCGAGAGGCAGTCAGCACCTGGGTGTTGCGGAGCTAACAGCACAACCTCTGAGGTGCACATAGGGGGCGCCTGACCGTCTGGGCAGTGGCTGAGTCATCTCGGAAGCCACTGTGGCTGGAACATCCAGGCCCTGCTGGTGGACAGGAGCTTATCTGGGCTGGGCACCTGCCGGCCTGTGTCTGATGTGATCTCCTGGAGGAGACAGTGACCCTGCACTTGGCTGCAGCCCTGAGGCCGTGGAGAGCTGGGCTGAGGGGGCTGTGAAGAAGGAGCCTGGATTCCATGGCTCTGGGACCGACACACAAGACTGAGTCTTAGAGGCACAGGGCGAGGGCCTGTCCAGGGAGCAAAGGGAGCTTCAGCACTTTTCAGCCAGCCCTGCCAGGTGCCAGCCCCCTCTCCAAGAGATGATGTATTTCATCCCCTGGGCTCGACAAGATCAGAAAACCCAGCCATGCCCAGAACAGAGGCTTGCTGTGGGCAGGGGTCTCGCAACGTGGAGACAGGTCCAGGGCTTCAAATATGGGAAGACTTGGAGAGAAGGTTTTGCCTGGTGTGGATTTTCAGACATTTTTAGCAGAAGCTCAAGCACACGAAAGTAGTCACACTGACTGTGATGAGGGTGGGGGGCTGCAGCCCACCTGTTGACCCCTAGCCTCTGTGCCCGCCCAGAGCCACCACTGGAGTGTTTTTGATTGACCCCTCAGGCCCTGGGTAGCACAGTTAGCAAAACTGTATATCAGCTTGAATCTCTGCACGATCTATTCTGCCCACTTGGCTTACAGATAGATGCCCTGAAACTTGAGGAGGAGCAACTGATGTGAGGTCATTTGTGGCAAAATCAGGGACATGAACCCGGGTTCCCACATCCCAGCCTGGAGCCTCCCAGCTGCCCAAGAGGACTCCATCTTCCTGACTGCTGATTGGATTCCGACAGCTCTGTTCTAAGGAGTAATTTTATTGTCCTAATTATGCATCTCAATATTCTAAACCACCTTACATCTGCTTTGGAAGCAGGCAGAGGGAACGTCGTAAATGCATATGTGAAATCATTATGCTCCTTTTTTTGTGCGGTTCTGGTCTCTGCTCCCCCGTGGAAGGAACTAAAAGGGTGAATCTGGTTTCTGCCCTGGATGAGCTCACAGTCTGGGCAGGAGGTTGTGGAGAGAAGGTGGCAGACTCCGGGTCTCCCTCAAGAGCTGCAGAGAGGCTGGGGAGGAGAGCTGGCACCCGACAGTGTGCCATTGGGTGGGGGCAAGCATGGCAGGTCCCGCCGGGCATCACTGGCTAGCTGTGGGGCAGGGGCACTGTCACTATATCTGTGACTGGCCTGAGTACTCTTAGGAATGTGGGCTCTTGGAGTTCCCATCGTGGCGCAGTGGTTAATGAATCCGACTAGTAAACATGAGGTTGTGGGTTCGACCCCTGGCCTTGAGTAGTGGGTTAAAGATCCGGCATTGCCGTGAGCTGTGGCATAGGTCACAGACCTGGCTTGGATCTGGTGTTGCTGTGGCTGTGGCGTAGGCCAGTGGCTATAGCTCCAATTCGACCCCTAGCCTGGGAACCCCCATATGCTGCAGGAGTGGCCCCAGATAAGGCAAAGACAAAAAAAAAAAAAAATGAATTGGGCTCTGCCACTTAATAGCTATGAGCTTAGGCAAGTTGCCTAACCTTTTTGTGTCTCAGTTTCCTCATCTGCGTGTAGAGATTATAAACCCACAGCCCTCAACGAGTCGTTGCAAACTTTCTTAGAGATCAAGTCATGCAAAACACTTAACATTGTACCGGGCATAGGATAAATGCCTGGAACCGTTAGCTGAGGCTGATGATTAGCTGATGGCAATGACAGGACTGGCTACAGGGTGGGCTCTGGTGGGGCATCCACCCCAAAGGAGGGGCTGCAGGGTGACCTCTCCCAGGGGCAGTGCTTCTTGCCTGAGGCTTGGTCATTGGGCCCTCAAAGGAACTGATACAAAAGAGCCCTGGCCCAAGAAGCGAGAGGCTTGGAACTCAGATCCTTGTTCAGCGGCTGAGGACCTGGGGCAGATCTCTTTCTTCCCTGAGACACCTGGTGTTGCATCTGTAAGGTGGGGAGCAGTACCCCAAACACACCGCGGGGCTGAGTCTTAGCTCAGATCAACGTGTGAAAGGCTTCTCATTGGAGGAAGCATTGGGGGCGTGTCTAACATGCCCCCGCCCCGACCAAAGAGAACAGGCAAGAAGAACCTGAGTAAAGCATCACATGAGGGTCCTCAGAGTTTGGGGAGAAGCTGGAAGGGCAGCACCCGGAGCTGATAGAGATGGAAGCAGATAGAGGTCAGGCTAAGGGAGAGGAAACTTGCCTTTCTATTCGCTGAGTACCTGGATGGGAACTGTGCCTGATCCTTGCACCGGGTCCTGGGCAGACAGGCATGGCTGATATAATGCCTGCCCTCAGGAGCCCCCAGGCTGGAGACAGCGGGGTGACCATGTCCCCTGAAATGAATACGGTGCCAGGTGGAGCTACCTGGGCCGCCTGGGGGCTGAGGGTCCTTTAAGCTGCGGAGGGCTGGGGTTCTGATGTGCGTTGCTTGGCTGGGGTTTGGAGGACAGCTTCGATGGAAGAAATTTCGGCCAGACAGGTGAAGGATATCCCAGGCGGAGGAAGTCATGGGAAAGGACGGGGACAGGAGATCACGAGGGGTGGTCGGTAGACCGAGGGAAGGTCTAAGCTGCAAGTTTTTCTTCCCCAAAGGAGGCAAAGCTGAATCTGAGACGGCTCCATCCTACGTCTTACCTAGGTCACCCCATTCCACAGGATCCTGGAGGAGTCTTTGGAAACGCAGACTGCCCAGGGGAATAGGCCAAAAACAGACCGTAGGCCTTGGGAAGGTCCAGTGACGTCTGCGGGGAGCCTGGGCAGGGTCAGCCTGAGCCTGGAAGGCTTCTAGGTGGAGGTGATGTAAGTGGAAGCCTGTGTCTGCGTCAGGAGAAAGCCAAGCCCATCTTTCACTTCCTATGGCAGATCGGAGCAGGGATTTTCCTCAAATTACTTCTCACTGAGAAGACAGGCCTCTTCCCAGGCACGGCACCTCCGTTTTCCCCAGATGGGGCTCATCAGCTTGTTTGGGAGTCAGGCTGACAGCGCCGGCAGCAGGGGGGCGCTGGGGGCGGGAGGCCCCGGGGTGCAGGAAGCAGGGAGCAGACGCTGCCTGGGCGACCGCTCTGAGCAAGCCGGGATTTCCATTTGCGACACGAGGGAGGAGAGGGCCGAGAGGGCCGCGGGGCAATTAGCTCAGCTACGTAAATCAGAAACCCGTAAACTAGGGAGCTGGCCTGGCTGTCTCATGCCTGAATCCCATCACCCTTTGCTCCAAAAGAGACCCACCAAGATCTGTGCTGGGGGCTGTGCTGGGTCTTTCCAGACCCCCCGCAGGAGGGGACCTGGCTGTCCCCTCTCCTCGCCCTTCTCTGGGGTGATTTCCTGGGCTCCCTGACCCCTTGCCAATGGCCCCACCCCACCGGTCCCCACAACCCCGAGAGGCCCAGCCTCAGACTCCTGCCCAGGCTGGGGGTGCGCTCTCCACTGACTCCCGAACTGGGGGGCGAGGGGACACCCACCAGCCTTGGGGTCTCCATGAGCAGGTCCTAGGGGAGCCCCTCTTGTGCTCGAGGGTCGGCCCAGGGCCTTGTCCTGCTCAGCATCTCTATGCATCGGCTGGAAGACTCGAGCACTGAACCCAGCAGGGCTGAGGACTGGCTCTTTTAGAAGCCTCTTCATCCGCCCCGAGGATGGCTGCCTTGCCCCACAGGGTCTCTGAAGGTGCCTCGCCAGCTTCCAGCAGGTGAACGAGGCCACACAACCTTCCGTAGCAACTGGCACGCTCCTCCTCCCCCCGCCCCGACCCAACGCCCCAACCCTATATAGCCTTTGCTCTCCTCCTGTGTGGAGGAAAGCGGGTGAGCTTCCCCAGCTCCAGGGTCCCATCTCTGCACCCCTTTTCTGGCTCCACATTCGGGGCCCAGCTTCCATGGCTCCGTGTCTGCTTGTGCACGTCCAGTGCCTCCGAGCTGGGTCTTCCCTCCGGTTCCGTGGTTATTTACTCCGACTGGTCCAGAGAACAAGGTGTAGCAGTACCTTTGACAAAGCCTGAGGTCCTTCCAGAGGGACCTGGATGGGAGACCTGGCCGTGGAGACCAATACGCCCTCTGGCTGTGTGTTCCGGGATTGCAGCTCCTCGAGGCCAGCGGGGCCCAGGGCTGGGAGGCAGGGCCCCTGGCTCTGTCCTGGCTTCCTCCCTGCTGACCCTCCATGGGTCAACCAGGCAGGCCCTCCATTCTCAGCACCTCAGTTTCCCCATCTGCTTCTTGGACGTGGAGGACCCAGGGTGTACCTGAGGCTGTGGCCCTCTGGAGAGGCACCTCTGAGACCACCAGCCATCTGGGCCTCGGGAGCCCTGCGGAGCAGCTTTCCTCCTCAGCGTCTCCCAGGCAACGCTGAGCTGCCTGCCAAGCTCGCTGCCGAGGCCTGGCTCCTGCACACATCTTTAGTGCCACACAGAGATGGCTGATGGCAGGAGCCAGGGCGAGGCCCAGCCTCCCCAGCTGTCGCAGGGAGGGAGCAAATCAGACAAAGCCTGAGTGGGGTCGAGAGGGGAGGGGACGGGGCAGGGGGCCTGGGAAAGTAGCTCAGAGGCTTGGCTGCCCTCCCCTCCCCCATCCTCCTGACACGGCCTCCTCAGTGGCCCCTGCTTTCTAGAACACTCCATTTGGAATCCCACAGCCCCAGGCCTCAGTTTCCCCATATATCAGAGAGGTGGGGGCCCATCTCTAGCCCTCCAGACTCTAATGGCCTGAGACAAGAGCCCAGCCAGGACATCAGAGGCCTGTGGAATGGGCCCTAAGCAGTCTTTGGAAAGCTGCCCCAACAGGACATCGGGGGTGGAGCGCCCCATGGCATTTACAAGGCAAAGTCTCCAGGACTGTTTGTTCCAAAATCCAGAAGCCACCCTCTGCTCCGCAGTCCACCCGGCTGGGACAGTCCTCCCCCTGGCTGCCTTTGCTCGGCGAGCCTCTCCCTCGGCCACTCCCAGGGTTCAGGCTCTGGGCGCAGGTCAGTTCTTGCTTAAAGTCACTCCTGCACGCGGGCCACCGTCCCACCCATGCCCTGAGAGACGTGGAAGCTGGGGAGGTGGGGCCGCAGGTGCAAGCGCAGGAGGAGAGCGTCCTGGGGGCGGCAGGTTCTGTATGTACATAGCTGGGGTGGGGACCGGCAGAGATTTCCCAGTACCCACAGGACAAGGACGAGGAGGGAGGTGCCATCCCCCCTCCAGCGGATTCCCTGGTCCGGAGCAAAGATGCAGGGCTTCCCCTCAGAGGCTGAGACCCTGGGTGCTAGGCCAGGCTTGGGGCATCAGAAGGGACCATGGCTGAGATGAGGGCAGCTGGCGGCCTCAGGAAACCAGATAGGCAAGGATACTGCCAGCCCCATGGCGCCTTTGTGTGGATCAGAAAAAGACGCCCTCTCTTGGCAAACACTGCCCCACTGATTTCAGTCTCGCCACCAGTGGGATGGTCATTGCTCAGAGCAGAAGCTGCACTGCCGTCCACAGCAGCCTGCCCAGCCAGGACTGGAGAGGCAGTGACTCTTTGACCAGCCCACTGGGGAGTCGAGGGAGGCTCTTGGCAGAGCTGAGGGGGGAAGCTCTGGGGACGTTGACCTGAGACCTGGAAGCCAGAGCGGAAAGGGCACTGGTTCCTTCAGCACCAACTGAGAGCCCTCCTCTGCCTGGCGCTCTTCCAGATGCTGGGGGGAGTGGCAATCAAGAAGACAAGGCCCCCGTGTCCTGGAGCTTATGTTTCAGACTAAAGAAACAGATACGAAGA
This sequence comes from Phacochoerus africanus, assembly GCF_016906955.1. NCBI lineage: Eukaryota > Metazoa > Chordata > Mammalia > Artiodactyla > Suidae > Phacochoerus > Phacochoerus africanus. The sequence continues at coordinate 41,977,006 of NC_062559.1, read as the reverse complement.
GCCTAGAAAAACCTCAGGCGGTGTGCAGGCTACACTCCAGACTACATAGTGGGTGAGTGAGAGCAATGGGAGATTGGAGGCGGGGAGAGACGGCTGGCAGGCCCCACGGAGCTTTACACTCAAGCCTCAGTGATAAGAAGGATTCTGCAGGAGTTCCTCTCGTGGTGCAGTGGAAACGAATCCGACTAGGAACCATGAGGTTGCAGGTTCGATCCCTAGCCTCGATCAGCGGTTAAGGATCCGGTGTTGCTGTGAGCTGTGGTGTAGGTCGCAGATGAGGCCCAGATCCTGCATTGTTGTGGTTGTGGCATAGGCCAGTGGCTACAGCTCCAATTCAACACCTAGCCTGGGAACCTCCATATGCCTCAGGTGCGGCCCTAGAAAGACAAAAAGACTCAAGGAAAAAAGAAAAAAAAAAAAAAGGAGTCTGCAGAATAAAGGTCAAGTGGAAAAGCAAGCAGGGGACCAGCTGGGCAGAGGCCCCATGGAGGGAACGAACTTGGCCTATTCAGGAACCGTAGGAGGCTGGGAGGACTGAGCATGGTGGGGGCCGAGGAGCTGGGGAGATGAGCTCAGCCTGCAGGGGTCTTGGACTCTGCCACCCACAGGGAGGGTTTGGACTTTATCCTTAGAGCAGTGAGAAGTCGCAGGAATTTAAAGAGAAGAGACTCAAGAACAATGATTCTCAACCAGGAGCGCCCCCTCCTTCCTGGAATACTGGCAAGGTCTGACTTGGGGTAGGAGTGGGTGGTGCTAGTGGTCTCTAGTGGGTAGAGGCCAGGGATGCTGCTAAACATCCCACCAGGCACAAGAAGGTTCCTGTGACCAAGAACTCTGCCCCCAAATGTCAGTGGCTCTGAGGCTGTGAACTAAATGTTGGGACTCTCCAAGGCTGCTGTTCTTTTTTTTTTAATAACTCAGGGTCGCTGTATGCACATTTCTAGCTCTTTCTATGTATCCTCTGAGTTCAAATTCTTTCCCCACCACTTACCCACAAGGTCAGCAGTGCAGAGACTGAGAAACTCTGCTCTAGAGGAAGAATGGAAGCATTGGGGCTACATAGACCTGCACTGGCCCGTGCAGCAGCCAGTGGTCACATGGGGCCTTAGAGCACTGAAATATGAGAGTCCTAACTGAGATGTGCCAGGAGCACAAAACACACGCCAGGTTTCTGACTTAGTACAATAAAAGTAAGGTAAAATATTCATATCGTACATTGATTGTATGTTGAAATCACAGCATTTTAGATACATCGGGTTAAATAAAATGCATCATTAAAATTAATTCCACTTTGGGAGTCCCCGTCATGGCACAGCGGAAATGAATCTGACTGGGAACGAGGTTGCGGGTTCGATCCCTGGCCTTGCTCAGTGAGTTAATTGCCATGAGCTGAGGTGTAGGTCAAAGACGTGGCTTGGATCCTACATTGCTGTGGCTGTGGTATAGGCCAGCAACTGAAGCTCAGATTGGACCCCTAGCCTGGGAATCTCCATATGCCATGGGTGCGGCCCTAAAAAAAAAAAAAAAAAAAAAAAAAAGAGAATTCAGCATTATCACTACAGCAACTTGGGTTAGTTCTTGCTCAGAATAAAACCCTGGCCAGGGAACTTCCATATATTGCATGCGGGGCCACAAAAATAAACGAAATTAAATTAAATTAATTCCACTTTGGAGTTCCTGTTGTGGTGTCGTCTCTGCAGCAGCTTGGGTCACTGCTGAGGCATGGGTTCAATCCCTGACCCGGCACAGTTGGTTAAGGATCCAGCATTGCCATGACTGTGGTGTATGTCACAGTTGTGACTCTGATTCTATCCCTGGCCCAGGATCTTCCATATGCCACAGGTGCAGCCAAAAAAAAAAAAAAAAAATTCCACTTCTTTTTATCATTTTTAATGTGGCTAAGTAGAAAATTTTAAATCATATGTACAACTTTTGTCATAGCTCACACTATTTCGGTTGGATGGTGCTGAGTTAGACAGTGATGATATTGATTAAACTTCTTCCTACCTGCCAAGCACAGCCCTGTCTACACCATTTGACAATTTTCATAACCACTTCATCAGGGAGATATGGTCATTATTCTCACTTTCCATGTGAGAAAGCTGTGGTCCAGAGAGGTTAAGTAACTTGCCCAAGGCCACACAGGGAGAAAGCATAGAGCTAGTTCACTGGGTTTACTTTGAACAGCAGGTGGAGGGTGACGCAGGTCACTGAGAGGGGGAAGCCAGAGGAGGAAGTGGGCTTGGAAGATAACTCAAGGGTCCTGGGTGGTCCTGCAAAGTCTGAGATGATGAGACCTCCAACTGGAGACTTTAGGAAGGCAGTGGGTTTACAGGGGGAGGTTCGGGGTAGAGCTAGACCATGGGGCATCAGCAGTAGATACGTGGAATTTAAAGCCACGATCCCCTACCCAGAGAAAGTGCTAACACTGAGAGAAGGTGGCTCAGGATGGAGCCCGGAGCAGGCTGACCTTTAGAGGGGGAGCCACAGAGGGGGAGCCTGAACAGGAGGCTGAGAGAATGAGGCCAGTGAACCAAGAGGAAAACTAAGCAGGCGAAGGCAGTATCTTAAGAAGGAGGGGGTGTTTCTAGTTTTCAGGCTGACCTGTGAACCTGTGAACCTCTGGACAGTTGGAGCAAGACAGCAGGAGGACTCCCTGGCCAAGGTAGGGCATCTGCGGGGGCTGGGCTTGCCCGTGGGCTGGAGCCCTGCAGGCTGGCCAGACCCATGCTGAGTTCCCAGAACTAGGTTCCCGAAAAGAGCAGGGAGGGGCTGGCCCACAGCTGAAGTGAAGAGGAAGTGAGAGCACAGCTCTGCATGTGTGGCCGCTGCAAAGTCCTTCCTTATGTCTGACTCTAATCCTAGCTGCTTTAAAGTTAACCTACAGTTCTTTTAGCTCAGCTGAGCAGACCCCCTCACACATAGATTTTGTTAATGGTTGGAGACAGAACATGCTTCTTCCTTTTTTTTTGTCTTTTTAGGGCCACACCCATCCCAGCCTAGGGGATGAATCAGAGCTATAGCTGCCAGCCTACACCACAGCCACAGCAACGCAGGATCGGAGCTGAGCCTGCCATCTAACCACAGCTCATGGCAACGCCGAATCCTTAACCCACTGAGCGGGGCCAGGGATCAAACCTACCTCCTCATGGATACTAGTTGGATTCGTTTCCGCTACGATACAATGGAAACTCCAGAAAATGCTTCTTTTTTCCCCCACCCTCTCACAAACCCATCAGCCCCATCTTCCGCAGGCTATGCCTGCTTCCTTCACCCAGGTAGGAAGTTTTTCCTCCTGGCCATAGACCATATGTTTAGCTCAGGGCTCAGGGTTTGGAGTTCAGGACACATGGGGAGAGATGGGAAGAGACCGTGATTTGAACTTCTTGGGTCCGGCCCCTGGTTCTTCCGGCTGGCCCCTCCCTAAGTCCCACTCTCTCTCAGGTGATTTGAAAGGTCCAGGCATCTGTTTTCAAGAGCCCTTGTTTCTGCTTTCACAACCTCCTCACTGCAACCTGGCTCCTGACCACGGACCATCCTGGCTTCTGTGCTCAGTGTGCCCACACTGGGTGTTTGGGGAGCCCCGCCCCTAGCCCATGCCTGGTCTAGGTGCTCCCGTTGCTTCTTCAGAGCCATTGTCCCAGGGCATCAGCCCCCGCATGTCCCCGATCACTAATCTCTCCATCAGCAGCTTCTCTTCAACCGCACTGCCCACAGAACCAAGTGCTTTGTCGATGAAAAAGCCCTTTGGGGGCAAACACAGGAAATTAAAGACTCTGAGCGCAGTGAGAAAATCCATTCTTTTTCATAGATTTCTGCAATCCGATTGCTTCGGCTTCTGCTGAATGGCTGGGGTCTCCTGGCCAGGGCTCATGCCCACGGGGGCTGGCTGGAGGGGGGTGATGCCACAGGAGGGCTCCGTCTGAGATTCCAATGTGCACATCCGTGCCCTTTAGGTGGGCTGTGAGGCTGGCCACCCGGTTAGCCAGGTGTCCTTGGCAGGAGAGAGCCTTCAGGGCATGTGGGAGCTCACACCTAAAGTGGATCTCTTAGTGGCCAGCTGGGAAAGAGCAAGTCCTGCCAGAGGAGAAGTTGGCAAGGCTGGCGAGCTTGGTGACTCTGGGTGTGATATATGAAGGGAACAGCCTTCTCCAAGGATGTGAGGGGATCGTGGTTCTATCACCTTGTCCCAGCAGGTTAGCACTGTTCTCCATGACTCCACTGCTTAGTCTGCAAAATGAGGGGTGTTGAAGATCCCTTTGGGTATAATTTATGCAACAAATATTATTAGCGCTCCATCCATGTGTCATAGTTTTCAGAAACTTCAATTAAGTGTCCAAGGCTTCAATCCACTAGGCAGGAGCTGTTGTTTTTTATTGGCTAATGCTATGGTCTAGGCTTTATGTGAAGTGGTTTGCGGAGGAAGAAACAGGCTCAGGAGGGGTAAGTGCTTTGTAACTTGGCAGCTGTCACACAGTCAGAGGGTGGCAGGACTGGTGTTCAAATGGGTCTGGTAACCCTTGTCACCTTCCATGTAGACCTCTCAGAACAGACATGGGCCATGTGCTATGGGGACCCCGTTGAGGGAAGAAAATGGTTTCAAGGAAATTCTGGGGCTGGGACAATCTTCGGGGGGACTTCCTGCACTGACCCCTGCCCTTCTAAACTGCAGGCACCTCCAGACAAATGCTATGGGCTTTTCCCCTTCTAGGCTTTGCTGAAGTCAGGCCCGCTCTTCCGTGAGCACCCCAGGGACAGCCAGGATCTGGAGGTCCCCTACTAGGCTCTGCTTCCCTCTCTTGCCTTTCCTTCCACCTGCCCAGAGAACAGCAGAGGTAAGACAGATCAAAGGTGTTGAACTAAATTCTTATAGTTTCATGAATGATCACCTTAATGCCCCACCAAAAAGCTGACTGTCTTGGTGGGTTGAATAGAGCAATTCCACTTTATAGCAGAGAACTCTGAGGCCCAGAAAAACCAAATGCTGGAAAGAAAGGCAGTGGGTGATGCTCCGAGGGTTCCCTGTGTGTGCTCACAGTGCAGGGGCTCTGTGGACAGAGCAACAGGCTGCCTCTTGGGGTTTCGGGGGACAGGGGCTCATCTAGCAGGGAGGGAGAATCACTTTGTCACTCCAAAGCACGGTCATATCTCAGAGGAGTGTCATGTGCCCTATTTGGCTTTTCCTGCCACGTGTATCAGAACTTCGATGGAGATGGCTGGGCAGCTGCTCAGTGTCATCACCCAGCAGGGCCCGGGAGGCATGAGAGGCCTGCGATTGACCAGACTGGAAGATCGATTCTTTTCTCACGCTATCTGCCCTCCCCAGGCCATCTCATCCACTCTCACTGTTTCATTACCACCCACGCCAGCGCCTCTCATCCCTGGCTGCATGTCAGCACCACCTGAGGGGCTTTAAAAAAACGCCAGTGCCAAGCCCTGTCCCAGCGTGGAGCACATGAGAATCTCTGGGGTTGGGCCCAGGTATCAGAATGTGTGAAATGTTCTCGTGCAGTCAGCATTGATCACACTTTCTTCCAACTCCGATCTCTCTTTAAGATTCCCACCTGCTCCCTGGGTGTCTTTGACTGTTTTCTCCCAGGATGCTTCACACTCAACTTGCCCAGGTCACAGCGACCATACATACAACGTCCTCCACCCCACGCTACCCCGAAGGCTGTTTCTTCCCCCAGGGCGCCCCCTCTTCATGAACTTGACCAGCATCATCCAGTGGTGTAAGGCAGAGACCAGAGGGCAACCCTGTCTCTCTTGTCCATATTCTTATGTCTAATCCACCACGCTATGAAGATGTGATACAGCGGCTGTAGCAGAGAGACCTAAATACTGTCCAGACCCATATAGCAGTGTCCTAACAGCAGGTAAAATAGAAGCTTCTCTCTTTCTCGTATATAAGTGTGGGTAGGGAATTCAGGGCTGGTACGGCCGATGCATATCATCAGGGTCCAGCTTCCCTCACGCACCTTTGTTTCCCTTCATAAGCAGCTTTCTTCTCTTTGTCCAAGCTGGTGGTTCTAGGTCCCACCGTCATGTCCCCATTCCAGCCGGTGGGAAGGAGCAAAGAGGAGGGAGGGGTCAGGGCCCTCCCTTTAGGGCACACATTGGATGTCATCACGTCTGCTCATCCCATCCACCTGTATTTAGACCCGGGCTCACACCTGGCTGCAGGGAAAGCTGGGAAATGTAGTCCTACAGATTTCATCTCCTCGCGCGCGGTCTCCCGTTTCTCCACTCCTTTGCTTCTCTTCCACCATTCCCTCAGCTCAACCATGAGCTCCTGCCTCATCTACTGCAATAGCCTCTTGGGTGGTCTCCCCACACCCTCCACCCTGGTTTTTCCTTTGCATCCTGGGTGATATGGTTTAAATGCAAATGAGACCTGATCATCTGTTCAGCACTTTGCCATTGTACCAGAGGCCTTCACCATCTGACCTGGTCCTCTGGCCTTAAATCAATTCTCTCTTGCTTGCTGCCTGTCCTCCAGCCACACTGGTCTGAGTCCAGTGCGTTGAGAACAGGTGGCTCCCTCTCTATACAAGGTCCTTGCTCTTGTCATTTCCTCTGCTGCAGTAATATTTGCCCCTCCCACATTCCCACTTCTGAGCCCAGTAAGATCTTATCCTTCAGATCCAAGATAAGTAGACTTTCTCTGACCTCTTGGATAAGATCAGGCCACCTGTTCCATGGGCTTATGGCACCCCGTTCTTTTATTTCACCATCACAGATTGGATTATGTTATTTGTGTGATCATTGCTTCACTTCTCTGCACCCCATCTGACTGTAAACTCCAGGAGGGCGGGGACCATTGCAACGCCAGTGCCAGGCACAAAGCCTGGCCCACAGCAGGTCCTCGCTAAATGTTGGTTGCCTGGGTTGAATTGTGAGGCATTGAAAAGTATGAAGAATGACTCCCAGGTTTCTGGCTCTCCATGGAAATGACTGTGATGCCATTTGCACAGACAGGGTCCTGGGAGGTGAGTGCAGATTGAGGCAGGATCCTGTGCTGGAAATGCTAGCCTGGTGGTGTCAACTAAGCTGGTGAATATATGGCTCTAGACCTATGGCTGGTAGGTTGTGGATGCGATAGAGACCTAAACTCTGTTCTCCAGACTTCACGTCCAGAACAGTCTGTCTGACAGCCCTCCATATTCCTTCCGTCTGATCATCTTCTCCAGGTGTCCAGATTCGTTCCCACCTAGATCTTTCATTTTCATGGTGGTACATTTTTCTCTTCCCTTTTCCCACCAGGTTGTTTAAAATCCTGCTTTTTCTATATTTCAATTGCTCCAAGGATGAATCAGCTAATTCATGCTAAAGTGTTAATGACTGATAGGTGCTTGATATATTTCCTCTCCAGAGAGTTTCGCATTTTTTAAAAAATTGAAAAATAATAATAACCAAATCTCTTCTGATGGAGCCTGCCTCTTGGAGTTTTCAAAAGCTGTTCTCATTTGTTTGTCTTGCTTTTTTTTTCTCAGATCCAGCCCCTCCCTTTCCCTTCTACGGCCACTGCCCTAGTTCAGTTCAGCCCTTCATCATCTGTCCTCAGGACTACTGTAGTAAGTTCCTAACTGGTCTCTCTGCCTCCAATATACCTTCTGTCCTGCTGCCCAAATGGTTCTGTTCAGCATTCCTTGCTCCAAACCCTTACCTGGCTCTGTACCCTCCAGAAATAAGTCCAATCTCCTGGTGTAATTCTTCCTACACTTCGTGCTGGGGCATGTCTCTGGGCAGTCAGCTGTCAGTCTTCGTGTCATCCAATTTCAGTGAAAACTGCCAAGCTCTCTAAGTGAGTGTTGCAAGCTCCTTTCGCTGGGTTGAGGTAAAGGCAAGTGCCCTTTTCTAGGTGCCATCCTTGGGGACCCCCCCCCCCCAAATGCATCCTTGCTGGTGTTAGCATAGCCTCCTTACGCTCTCTTATACAACATGGAGGTGGTGGTGGGAGGATGTTGGCTAAGCACTTTTGAGGCTCTTCCCTTTGCAAGTTCTGCACAGACAATCTCTCTGAAGAGTTCCCAAGAGGGTAGAGAGTGGGCAGTGGTGAGAGGGCACAGAAATGTTTTTAAAGTCACAATAACTGGGCAATGCCACTAGCATTTCGAACTGGAGACTGGACTAATGCTTAATGGTCTGCACTGCAAAGGACAGCCTGGCAATAAAGAAGTGTTCTAACCAAAATGCCTGCCATGTGGGCTTGTGTGGCAGAAGTGCTGGTTAGCAGCAGCTTTGCAACCCAGATTAGAAAGCGGGTTCTCTCCCCTTCAGGCAAGAGCTCTCTGCATGGCATCTTGCTACTTCCCACCCAAAGAAAATGAGTCTCAGTGGAGAGATTTTTCATGCAGTGCTGGAAGGAAGGTTGCCGTGAGGAAAGAGGGTCTGTCCTTAGGACCCTTGCATGGTGTAGTTGTCAGAGCCAAGTGAGACTGGACACGCTGCCCTTTAATAGTGCACCTGGCACAGCACCTGGACTGGGGACTAGAGTTTCTCACTTCTTCATCCAGGCGATGGCATGAAGGCGGGTCCATCCATCCCTTCCAGACAGGACTTCCTTACCTTCCTGGGAATGAGCAGAATGTATGTCAGACGGTTTAAGTGCCTAAGGGGAAAGCCTTCAGTTCTGCTGTGCGCCATATTGATGGGAAGAAGGCAGCTGTCCCTCAACCTTGGCGATGCTGAGAGGAGAGGCAGGGAACACATAAAGACTTCCATTTATTTGTTATTTGGAATGTTTCAGAGTTCCTTCTCCAAAAAAACTCTAGGCTCATTAAGGAAAAACAGTGGCCTATTCCAAGACACTAAAACTAGCCAAGTCAGAGCCAAGACCACGGGTGGAGGAAGGGCAGAGAGAAGTGCAGTCGAGGGAAGAGCAGAAAAGTTGGGAGACGCACGTGGGCTATGTGGCTGCTGTCGGGCTTATGAATATTCACCTGCATCGCCAGATCCATCTGTCAAGATCACCAAGGCAAGCATCCCGAAGGCCATCTCCACCTCTAGCACCACTAAGGCCACCTCCATGGTCACTTCCTCAATTCTCTCACCACAGTCTGCCTCTCCACCTCCAACAGTGCCTTGTCTCTAGCTCGGGTTAACCCCTGGTCCACCCACCTCCTTCCAGCTCTCATGGTAGAAAGAGCTCAGGGTGGAGCAGGGCTACTTCCGGACAGAAGGCCCTCCCAGGGCAGCGAGCGGAGAGTCTGCTTGCTCTGGGCTTTGAGAGGGAGTTAAGCCCTTCTTTGTGGCTGTTTATGGATGCCAGCATGTCTCAGAGGCATGGAACTATTTTATCATTTTAAGGAATCCTACTGATTTTTTGGATTCTTTGAGGTGAGTCGTATTTTCAGAGATCTGTGGGCTCATTATGTATTGTTTAGAGGAATCTATAGCTGGGATCAGGGTTCAGGCTAGAGGTCAGTCTGTATCTTGTTGGGGGCTTCCTCTGGAACTGGGATTGGGGCCTAATTTGAGACAAGTTCATGGTTCAGCACCCAGCATGGGTCAAAGCGCTGGTTGAGATTGAGTCAATTTTCAGGGTAGAAGTAGTGTCGGACATCCATTGATCGAACCTCTGACATATCCAGAATTTCTCACCAAGTGCCACCATTTTAGTCTGGGTCAATCCATTTTCTTGTGGGATCCCGCCATCCTCTGCCCCCCTGCCACATCCTCCTTTTATCCCTGAGTCTCCTGGGGCTCAAGACCCAACCACACTCCTGCTCTAGTGTATAGACTTCAGAACAACATGGAGAAACTGCTGAATCCCAAGCCCTTTGCAGCCTGAGCCAACCTGGGGAGGGGAGGGCAGAGCCAGGCCTGGTGCCCAGCCGGCCCTGGCAGGTGGATGGCCAGCTGTAATGGGATTAGGGCCGGCCATGCCCGCCCCCAGCATGCCACCCCAAATTTTCCCTCCCTCCTTTTCTCCTGCTGCACTCTGATTAGGATGCAGCCCTGGGCTCTATCCACCCAGCTAGCCTTATTGTCTCGGCCAGTGCCAGTGCCTAGCAACCCTTACAGGGGAACTCGCTTTCCCACCGCTGTCCCAGCCCCTCAGCTCTGAGCACCAGCACCGCTTGTGTTTTTATCACTGCGAAGAAGCCAGCGCACCAGAGCCAGCTGCTCTCACCAGGTTCTCCCAATGCCCCAGTTCCAAGGGTCTGAAATTCTAGGCCTCTTCTCCAAGATTCCTAGGTCCTATCAACAATTCTCAGATTACATTCTGAGGTTCCAGAGTTCCATTCTGGAATTCTGCAAGGTCTAGTGTCCATTCTAGGGATCCATGAATTCTAGAGTTCCAGGATTTTATGACCTGGGTGGTCAGACCATTTCATTGTACTCTAGAATTTGGTTCTTGTAGTTGAGAGGAGCCAGCCTCGCGGTTGCAGAAATGGAGTCTGTGTCATGAATCAGGGTAACAGAGGTTAGACAGGATGAGGGAGCAGAAGTTGCACTTTTATACTCTTTAGATGAGAACATCTGAAGAGTGCAGAGAGAAATGAAACCGCTGCCTGGGAAGAGGGAAGGTGGGGTTCGCTCACTGGTTCAATGAACACTGTCCAATCCCTTTAGGTGCTGGAAAGAGAGCTGTGAGCCATGGGAGACCCCACCCTCAAGCAGCTTCTATTCTCTGGGGAAGACGAATATTAAACAAATAGACAATATGCAACAAATCAAATATCAGAGAGTAATAAGGACCATAAAGAAAAAGAGGGGACCAAGGAATCCTTAGTACTTCTTTGTTCTTATTCTGGGCTAGACACTGTTTGCATGTTTTATGTACATTGACTGATTTACATTTTACGACAGTGTCAGTTTAGTCCCACTTGATAGATGAGGGAACGGAGACACAGAAGTTTAATAATTTGTCCAAGTGGCCGAGCCAGGATTTGAACCCAGCAGTCTGGCTCCCAAATCTGTGCTTACCCAGTGCGTTCTAAGGCAGGATGAGGGGACAGACAGTGATGGAGTAAGGATGCTGTCAGACAAGCAGGGCTTGGACATTGGACCAGAGCTGTACAGAAGGCGAGAGGTGACGCACGTGCGTACCCAGCAAGGACACTCCCCTGGGGAGAAAGCCAGGTCCCATCTTCCGATATGGAGGACGCATGTTCTCTGGGCTTTGGGGCTGGAAAGAGGCTCCCCTGGGGATCTGGTGGGAGAGGGTAGGATCCAGGAGATGCTTGTGTGTCTGGTCATAAATGACCTGATTGCTCACCCGGCCAGATTCCCCTGCATCCTCTCCTCCCTGGTCATGCAGTGAGCCCCTCCTTTTCAGAGACATGTCCCCAGAACACACAAAAAAGAGCTAAAAGAGACAAGCCTCTGTGACAGGACTAATCAGGCTGGCTAATGATGAGTAATTAGAAATACCTCCCTGCCTTGTCAGGCCCTGGGTGGCCCAGCGTGAAACAGAGTGATGACTTAATCCCTCTGGGAAGGAAGGGGGAGTGGTGGGCAGAGGCACAGGGGAAGGTGATCAAGCAGCGGTAACCATCCCCGCACACCTGGCCCCCCGGGGCTGCTCTCGCTCTGTCCTGCCTGCAGACGCGGGCGACTCAACATGGAAAAGGGAGCATGGGGGCACTGGGACCAAGCTGAGTGAGCTTGAGCCCTGGCTTGGCGATTGTGCCAGCGGTATCTTTGGACAAGCGGCTTTGCCTTCCTGAGACCAAATCCGCAAACCTGGGATATTCATCATCCCTAATCAGACAGCTTGATGATGGTTCAAGGAGCTCGCGAAATAACCGAACAGGGTGCCTGGCACGTAGCAGGTGCTTAATGAATGGTAGTGCTGATTATTGTGTCACCTTTGTCATCTGCTGCCTTAGATGACTTGAAAAAGGACCGTCCTTTCTCTGGCCTTGGTTTCCCCACCTATACAATGGAGGTGGGAGTTGGTGACTCACTTAGTCAATCAAAAAGTATTTCCTGAGCAATGACTTCACCCTAGGCTAATAGACGGAATAAGACTGGCACAGGCTCTGACCTCAGAGGGCTTTAGTCCCTTGGCTGTTCCCACCTCACCCCCCACATGGAGTCCCTGGGTGATGGGTGCCAGACGGGGTGGTAAGGTCCCTGGTGGGCAAGCCCACACAAGCCCCTCCTCTTGGCTGTGGGCAGGACCTAGAAACATAATGGGTTTTACTTTCCTGGTTAGGCTAGTTTTGTGGCAAAGGAGAAAGGATTTTGCACAGATTGTTAAAGTCCTGAATGCATTGACGTTAGATTTGTCAAATGGGACATTACCCTTAAAGGGCTTGGGAAATTCAGAGGAGCCCTTTTCAAAGAGGGTCTAGAAGTCAGTGCCAGAGGCATCTGTCTCTCTCTTGTTGGCCTCGAAGAAGCAAACTGCCCTGTTGTGGAGAAGGCCACACGGGACCCTGGAAGGGGAGGGCCCCCAGCCCTGCAGCCATGCGGAACCACCTCCATCAACCACCTCGGAAGAAGGACTGAGCCTCAGAGGAGCCCCCAGGCCTGGCTAACCCACTGATCACAGTCTCCCCAGGCAGGGGACCCTGTCTGTACTCCTGCCCCAGGAAAATGATGACAGAATCAATGTGTGGTTTTAAGCTGCTAAGTTTGCCATGATTTGTTACCCGGCAATAGAAGCCTGATGTATAAACCCTGCCCCCAAGTGCAGGCAAGGCTTTAGGTCAACCCCATCCTACCAGCTCCACCTATCTTCCCAGCCCCTGCTCGGGGCCTAGAGCTCCTAGTGCCCCAGTGAATCCCTCACAAACGATGCTCCCATCCGCCATGGCAAAGAATTATTTCATCAGCTGCCAACCTGCTCCCAAAGTTGGTCGTCAAAGAGCGTTCTATTTGCCCTACTTTTAATATAATTATCAGCATCGTTTGCACGACACCGAGTCAGGGCTCAGCCTGTCACAGGCCCCCTATTATCCTGAGCTGCTTTTCTGGGAACAGCTGTATCCATGCCTCACGCTTTCTGCCTCCTCCCACATGAATTATCTGTAATTTCCACACCTCCGTGCTTGCTTGCCGAGGTCCTGTATGAAAGCCAGGACTTGTGCCGGGTCGGGTGCACTGTTATTTTCAAGCAGCCAAGTCAGGCTCTGAGGGAACTGGAGCAAGAGCAAATAGGACCCGGCCTTGACGGTGGGACCCGCAAGGGGGAGGGAGGGCAGGCAGAGGGGCTGCGGGCGTCCACCCCAACAGGAGCTGGAGCCCGAGGGAGGGCAGCGAGCTAGCGACCAACAAAGTTCTTGAACACACACGAAGTGGCCCGTTTGTAGGCTGTCCAGAAGGGGCCCTTTCTTGCAGCAGCAGAATACTCCAGAGGGTGCCGAGAATTACGGAGAGGATGGGGGTGGAGGTAAGTCGAGGAAGCTCTGCTGATAGGGACGAGGTGGAGGCGGAAGGGAAATAGTGCCTCCTTTCACCAGAGTTCCCGGCAGGGTATTCAGCTCCCATGGGTGCTCAGCTGAGTCCCTGGGGAGGGGACAATGCGCGGTGAATGGGAGATGTCACTTTTCACTGAGGAGAATTGCCTGATAGGCATGCAGCTCTGCCTCTGGAGAGTGGCCCACTGCAGGCGTTCCATTCTGCAGGAGAGACCACCACCCACCCTCTCCCTCTCTCTCCCTCTCTGTAGAGAAGATGTGTTTTCACAGGCAGATCTGTGCATGGCGCCTTTGCGTGTGCACACACACGCGTTTGGACCCTCTCTGAATGCACCTCTGGGTGTACAAAATGCATAGAAATGCACATGTGCGTGTGCACGGCATCGACTCAGGTACAGTGATAAGGATGTGCATTGGGTGTCTGCTTATCTGGGCCGGAGGCTCCTTTTGAGTATCTGAACACACGGGGGAAGGAGACAGGCCGTTTGGCTCTTCCCAATATCTCTCACTTTGCTCTGGGCTTCAAGAGATCGTCTCTTTTGACACCTACCCACACTTCCCACCTCCCAGGATGTGTGTCTTCCCTTCTAAGGGTTCTTAGGGTTCAAGGGAGAGAACTCAGGGCTTGAAGTTCAGACACCCGGTACAGGGCCCTTGCCGTGCTATGAGGGAGCCTTATAACTTTGAGCCAATCGTTCCTGTTCTCCAAGCCGCATTCGCCTCCTCAGTAAAAAATGGGGTGCTTACCCAGTCAAGTCTGCACTTAGGATCTAGATTCCAAATCCCTGGTCCTCTGGTCCCACCTTCCTCTGCTCGGACGGTCCTTCTCTTGCTCCTCCATATCCTTCACTGTGCCCTGTGGGGGCAGCACCGAGAGGACTCAGCTCTGAGGAGTTCCCAGGCAGCTCTGAAGCAGAGGGCCCTTCCTTCCTGACTCCGGGCTTCTAGGGAGGCAGCATCAAGGACTCTAGAGCTCCTGAATGCAGTTTGCAAACCGTGGATCTAAGCAGCCTGAGGTTCGCTGCCTTGGTTTCTTAGAGGCTCCCAAGAGTCCATGGAGTAACTGCAAAGGCTCTAGAGGGTGTTGAATTATCCGATGAGGATGCTGCCTCCTGGGGGAGAGGGCAGGGGAAAGAGTGCACCTGACCTGTAGGGGGCCTGCTTCTGGAATGCTGCTGTCCCGGGGGAGCCCAGCCCCTGCTACCTGTAATGTCCCTGCAGCCTGCGTCTGCGGCAGAGGGGACCTTTATGAGGCAGTGGGCCTGGCTTTCACACCTACATGGGCTGAGCCTCCTCAAGCCTCCCCGCTGCCTGCCTGCTCTGCTGTGTTTCTGGGTCTTCCAGTGGGCCCTCCCTGATGCACCTGGGCCTTCTCAGAGCCTCCCTGGCTCTCTGACTCCAGCACAGATGCAGGAGGTGACCAGGGGGGCTTTAGAATCAAACTTTCCCCAGAGTCGCACAATCTAGGCCTCTGGCTCCCACTGGCTTGAGTGAGAAGTGACTCAGGGTCAGCATTTTCTTTTCCATAGAAAGAAACCCATTCTCCATAGCCGGCCATTCAAGGCCCATGATGTCCCCTAAATATGAATTTAATGGGTGGCGAATGCATGTAAGGTAGCTCTTTCCCATCCTTTTCACGTCCTGGGGAATGCGGACAACAAAGATAGGGACACAGCTCTCAGGGAAAGTGGAAGAGGCTGCATAGGGCTGCGGAGGGGGCTGAGCTGCAGGATCTGGGCGCACTGCTCCCGGGTTCTGGACACATGGGCAGGCCACGTCGGGACCCGCACAGGTAAGGTACTTAGCAGAGGGCCTACGACAGTTGTTCTGAGCCTGGGCTGCACATTACAATCCACTGGGGAGCTTTTCAAAAAAATACTTCTGCTCAGACCTCACCACAGACCAACTATCTAATGATCTTGGTGGTGAGGCCCAGGCATGGATATGGTGCTAAAATTCCCCAGGGATTCTGTGGTACCAGGAGGGCCGAGAAGCACTGGCTCAAGACAAGGTGAGCATTCGGCAAATGCCAGCGACTTACAATAAAAACCGCCTTGATGTGCTCCAATGTGCTATCCTTCCCGCCTGAGCAGCCTAAGGGCTGGGGTGGCTGGGGGGTGGGGGGACGGGGCTGGGGTGGCTGGGAGTCATGGAGGGAAATGCTGCTCAGGAGAGATGGATGCTGGGTAGGGCAGCCTGGCATCCATCTCCCTCAGCCACATCTCAGAAAATTGAATTAAATCGCATCTTTTTCGGCTGCTGCCCGCCTGGCTGGCTGGCTTGCAGAAGGAAGCCGAGGCAGTGAGCACCTCAGGGAAAGGAAAAGCTGGTGAGGAGAGCCCCAGCCTCCCATCCTGGGGGCGAGAAGGCAACTCGAGGGGTCCTTTGGGAGAAGACAGTTCCCAGGGCTGGTCCTTTGGCTTCCCGTCTCCCCGAAGCCCGGCAGGCAGGGTGAGGAGGGGCCAGCTGTCTTGGAAGAAGCAAGCTCTGGGCCTGTACTTGGGGCAGTCCAGTCTGGGGGACCAGAACTGGCACAGCTCCCGCTCAAGGAGAACCAAGACTGTGTGGCGAGACAGGAACAGTCTCAGCTCTGGGTGTGCAGAGAATAGCCGGGGATGCAAGTTCAGCCTGCTCCAGCCTGATGGGCTTAGCCCACTAGGGAGACGACCCTAAACTGGGCACACAGACACAGAATTTATCCCTAGTCTGAGAAGGGTGTCCTCGGGCTGGTCCTGCGGCCCCTCTGGGCTTGGGCGACTTCCCTCAGAGAGTAGGGGACTAGCTCGCCTTGCTGGGTCCCAGCTCTGATGTTCATTTCATGCCTTGTGTAGGCCAGTGCTACCAGGTAGGGATGGGATTAGAAGCCATCTATAAGGACTGCTAGGCTGTGCAATTCTTCAGAGAGAAAATTAGAGAGGTGTCTCCTCCAAGATCAACGAGAAAAGAGCACCTGTTTTGGTGGGCTCTGTGTGCCTGGCTTGGAGGGCAGAGGGTAGAGCTGGATTTTCACCCCTCCTTGCCCCGTGCAGGCACCAAGGGGCCCGGAGCCCTGACTGGCCCCTAGCTGTGCTCAGCCAGGAGTCCACCCCCGGCTAGGGGCCTTGCAGCAAAGGGACAACAGGTGAAGCGAAGGGGCATGAGCAGGGGACCGTAGGTTCATCTTTGTCCACTGGCTGCCTGGGCAGAGAGGAAGGGGGGCCCAGCCTGCTCACTGCCCACGCCAAGCATACATCCGGAACAGAAACCGGAGCAGGGGATCCAGAACCCAGAGAGAAATCTGGAGAACTGAGAGTGTGGAAGAGGGAATAAATCTGGACCTGAAAGCTGACTCAGAGCCAAAGAGACCACATCCCGGGGCCCTGACCATTGTACATTTCCAGGGACAGCTGGCCTGCCAGAGGTGACTCTGACTTCTCCCCTCCCTCACCCTTCATGCTTCCCATGTCCCCTACTCCAGGCTCTCCTCCTGACTCTGAGACTCCCAGCCACCCCTCCTTTCCCACACAGCAGTTCACAGTTTACAGAGCACTTCCACACCCAGCATCTCATTTGATCCTCAACCACACCCAGGCTGCAGGCAGATCAAGCAGGCTCCCAGGGGTTAGGGCACCAATCTGGAAATAGCCAGGTCCAGAAAGAAGCTGCACCTGGGGCATATAGAGATTCCCAGGCTAGGGGTATAATCAGAGCTACCGCTGCTGGTCTGTACCACAGACACAGCAATGCCAGATCCAAGTTGTGTCTGAGACCTACATCACAGCTCACAGCAATGCCAGATCCTTAACCCACTGAGCGAGGCCAGGGTTCTAAACCCGCAACCCCATGGTTCCTAGTCAGATTCATTTCCACTGTGCCATGACAGGAACTCCTCAAGTCTCTTTCTTCTCCTTCCTCCTCCTTGAGGCTTCTCAATGAGGTGGACACACCCCAAACGTGAGCCCACAGGGATGCTGGACAGTAAATGACTTGCCTAAGGAGAGACTGAGCCTGGTTGCAAAACTGTGGGTAGGGGTATGGATGAAGCTCTTAGGATGCTGGCGCCTGAGGTGGTGACCAGAAACTGCAAGCAGGGGCAGGCGGGAGCAGTGGGTTGGATGGGCAGAGGCTAAGTGTTTGGCCTGGGAGCGGGTAACTGTTCTCAGCTGGGCTTTGGTCCCACCACCCACTGGCCATGTGATCTTGACCTGCTTAGTTCCCCTCCGTCAGCCTTAGTGTATTCATCTGTACGCGGAAGAGGTTGAGCACGACTCTAAGAACCTCAGCAATAGTCATTAATTCATCAGTGAAAATCTACTATGGGTGTGTGTTCCATTCTCAACGCTGTTGTCAAGGGGTGGGGGGAGGGAGGTACTATGATTTCCACGTGCAGATGAAGAAGCTGAGGTACAGAGCAGTCAGGTCACCTGCCTCAGTGTGCAGAGCTGGTCCTGGCACAGCAGGGATTGGAGCCCAGGCAGTCTGACTCCAGCGCAGTATCATTTGAAGCTGCTTGAGGCCCAGGCTCAGGCACCCCCTCCTCCCTTTTCTCCCTTCTCATAGAGGCATTTTCTAGGGGATCACATTTAAGGACGTCCAAGCAAGCACTCTAAAGCTAGCTGACCTGCCCAGGCCAGGGCTGTGGGGACAAAGAAAACCCCAACGGGGGAGTCTGGGACTTGCTCCGTAAGGAAGGCTTCCTGGAGGAGGAGGACCTGTCTCTGACCGGCAGGGAATCAAGACGATTCAGAGCCTTCAGGTTCTGACCGAGTCAGGAGGATGTTGGAGGGAGAAGGAAGAGGGTTTCTCGCTCTGGGCATCCTGGGGACGGGTGAAAGGACTGCGGCGAGCCCCGGGGAAGGCCCGACTCCGAGCCCGAGCCCGGGAAGAAGGGGATTGTCGCCTCCGCAGCCTCGGCCCCAGGTCTCCGCACCGCGGCTCCCGCTCGGGTCTGCGGCGGGCGGGGTCCCGGCCTAACCCCTCCCCCGGGCGCCCATTGGCCTGCACCCCAGCCCCCAGCCCCCAGCCTGCGAAGCGAGCGGAGGGAGGCGGTGGTCCGTCGCCTCCCTCCCGCCCCCGGCCTGGCTTCGCGGCGGCGGCGGCGGCGCCTCTCCCGCAGGGCCGACCCGGCTGGGCGGGCGCGCGGCGCGGGGCGGCCGAGGGCAGGCGGGGGGCGCCGCGCTCGGGCCCCGGGCGGCGACTGCCGGCGGCGGCGGCGGCTCCAGGCGAGCGCGGTTCCCGCGTGCGCACACGCACACGCCGCCGCGCAGGGACCCACGGCCGCCGAGACCCGGGCTCTGCGAGCGCCTGGGAGCACACGCTCTCCATCCCCGGCCGGCGCGGGGCACGGACTCGCCCCCGAGCGCCTTCTCCGCGGCATCTGCCCCCGGCCGACCCGCGGCCCCGAGGCGAGGCCCCGCTGGAAGCAGGTAACGGCCGCCAGGCTGCCCCTACCCCCTCTACGCCCGGTGCGCCCTCCCCCGAATCCAGAACCTTCGCCCCTCGGGGGACCGCGGACCCCCTCCTCCAGCTCGGCGGTCTCCGCAAGCTGCGTCCTCCGCTAAGAGCGGGGCCATCCTCCGAGAATGTGAAATGAAGCCCTCTCCCGCCGCTGCTCGGGTCCTGCGCGACAGTCTGACATTCTCCCTCCGGCACCTACCGCCCCCCCCCCCAACCCGCCCAATATCTGGGATCGTGCTCCGGGCGGCGGGTCCCGGCAGCCCTCAGGGGGTGGGGTCGCCTAGCTCCCTGGAGCCCTTCCCGGTGCCAGAAGCAAGGACCAGGGGGCAGGGGAGGCACTGCGGGCCGGAGAGACCCAGAGGGACCAGTCTCCCGGCTCCCAAGGTAGACGGACGCGCCTACGCGGATCCGGAAGGCGACGCTGGAGGGTCCCCAGGGGGCTGAGTACCGCAGTCCATACGGGGTTTGAGGGGTGGCCAAGCGGTGTGTTGGGTAAGCGAAGTGCTGGGTAGAGGGTGGGAGTATAGGCCAGCGTAGCATGTTCCCCTGTAGTGACACCTTCTGGATTGTTCAGAAGAGGTTCGTCTCTCGGTTTCCCGCGGAGCAGAGGGGCTTGGGTCAGAATGCCTGGGCTTTGGTGGTCCCGCGGGGAAATGCCCCACGGGGGCGGGTGGGAGAAACGCGCGGGTTTCCCGGGCCTGAAGTGGGTCCGCCTGAGACCCCTGCCCGCTGCCTATAAAGGCACAGGCTTCCACGGCAGCTGTGGGAGACAGGGGCCCACATCCTGGGTGGGCAGGACTTTTGCAGGGGGGATGCCAGAAGGGGCCAGGGTGCCAGTGGATGAAGCTACACTGTCAGGAGGGAGCTCAGCCCAAACCGCATTTCATGTGGAGCTGGGAGTGGACGCTCACCCCCGGAAGGTGCTCAGACCCCCTTTGAAAGCTGCTGGGGGAGGGATGGGGGACCGCTGGTAATTCTCCAGACCCCTTCTGTGCTTTTTAGTGCAGGTGAATCCGTCTCCTTTCCTTTGCTCCCCTAACCTCCCTCTCACCCCGAAGAAAAGACATAGTATTTGGTGAGCAGTCCTGCATGGGGGTGACAGTCTGTGGAGGGCAGCCTGCCTTGGGACCCTCTTGGGCAGAGGCAGGCAGACATCCTGAAGGTAGGCTAGAGGCTTTTGACTGGCTGCGGGCTTCCGAAGGGGATGAAAAACTATGTATGAGCCTTGGCGAGGGCACAGCAGCACCCGGATTTTCTCAGAAGGCCAGCCTGTGTTGGTGCTGGGTTGGCAGAACCCCCAGTCCCCAGGCGAGTCTGACCTTGGGGAGGGCAAGCAGAGGTGCCAGTCTGAACACAAGCCAGCATTTGAATGTACAGATTAGAACACACTGGGCCGGGCCCTGGCCAGATCTTCTAGCCAATCCATCAACAAGTGTGTGTTCGGCGACCAGGGAGGCAGACCCGGTGCCTCCCCTCTCCCTCTATGGGTAGTTCATCCCTGATTCCGTGTCTGGGCCAAGACCCTATGACTCTGCCCCTGCGGCAGTGAGGGGGGAATCTGCGGGAAGCCTCTTGAAGGACACTTTCCTACATGCTAAGGACTAATCAAGCTAGAGGATGCATTAAGGTCCAGTTTTGTGTAAGGTTCAGGCTGGCAGGGGGTTGATTAGAGAAACACTCTGCAAGCCATTCTTTTTCATGAAGCCACCTCTCTGTGCCATGCTCCTACTTTGGGACACTCCCTCAGTGTTTGTTGCCTAAAGAAGGCAGAATGGGTGTTTACAGATCAGTATATGCACCTCAGAGGCCCGGCAAGACAAGCACTGAGGCCACAAGGAGGCTTTCTTCCTGGTGATGTGGCCTCAGGTTCAGTATCCCAGGTCGCTAGCCTCCCAGGGATGAGGACTTCATTGACCCCGGGCTGGCCCTGTTAAGCAGAGGACACCTTGTGCTGCCTGCCAGAGGGCAGAGCCACAGTGTGCCAAGCGCAGAGCACGAGCTCAGCTCAGTGCCAGGAAGGCCCTGGTTTCCCAAGAGCCGCCCAGTGTGGTGCTGACACCTGGGGTGATGGCGGGTTTCCTGTCTGGTGGAAGGTATATGAGTGGAGGTCCCAGGCCCGAGATAGGGGCTGCCTGCCACCTTCCCATACGGATGCGACTAGAGGCCCGGGAAGCCGCAGCCACCTCTGAATGAAGGAATCGAAGATCCTGGGGCTGAATGGGCTGGGCCTAATGGTCCAGCTGCCTGGCAACACGCAGGCTGGAAACTCTTCAGCTGCGGCGTGTTTGTACTGAGTCCTGGATGCCGTCAGAGGCACATGGTGACAGCCTCCCCCACAGTGACACACAGAGAGGGAGTGACACACTGCTGGGGAGGCATAAAGGCTTCCATGACACCTGCCAGAGAGCTGGGGCAAACATGCGACGGCAGAGAGGCATACGGACCTGGGGACCTTCTCATGCAGATCTGGAAACCCCTGGGTGCTCAGACGTCTGCCCAGTGAGGGGCACAGAGTCGTCCTTAATGAGTGTCCAGAGGCACATGGCGCCGAATGGACACAGTGTGTGTATGCTGCGTGAGGCAGGAACGAGGGTTGGCAGGCTTTTTCTGAAAAGGGCCAGAGAGTAAATATTTGAGGCTCTGCTGGCCATCCACTCAGTTGCAACTGCTTCGTTCTGCTGTCGTAGCGTAAAAGCAGCCGTAGATGGTGCTTCCGCAAAGAAGCAGGGCTGTGTTCTGATCAACTTTATTTATGGACACAAATTTGAATTTCCTACAATTTCCCTGTGTCATGAAATATGAGTCTTTTCATTTTTTTCTGGACCATTTCAAAATGTAAAAACCATTTTTGGCTCGCTGGCTGTACAAAAATAGGTGACGGGCTAGATCGGACCTGCTGGACGTCAACCCTCGGGCCGCAGGTTAGCGAAGAGAGTGGTTCAAGAGGTGGCAGCAGGGAGGGGCTTAGTCCTGGGGACCCAAGCTGCCTTGGGGACCCTGGGGTGCTTCCCTCCACCCTGCCTAGAGCTCAGGGCGCCCGTCTGAAATGCCCGGCCTCAGCACCCCACCCCGGGCCAGGCCTCTGCTCTGTTGCTGTGATAAATGTCCCAGCTAAGGACACCTGGAGACAAAACCCATGCCTGAGAATGAAAGGCCATCATGTCGCTGAGCTCACCAGGCAGGTTCTGAGCCCCGTTCCCTTTGCCCAGGTGTATGCCCGCCTCTACCAGGAGGGCAGCTGCGGGGAAACCTGGACAGGTCCCCTGGTTTCTAGATGAGACTTCAGACTCACAAAGAGCAAGATGGGGCCTGAAATAGCTCAGGCAGGAGTGAGGGGCTTCTCGTCTAGGGCTGATAGTTCTCAGAGGTGTAAAGACAGGGGAGGTGGGTGCAGCCAGGGTGGGCTTCCTGGAGGTGGTTGTAGGAGGTCAGGTTGGCTTTGAGGGATACCCGGATGCTCTCACCCCAGCTCCATGCATTGCCTTAGCTGTTCTCACCTCACCCCTGTGACAGATAGATGGGCACCACAGCCATACACTCCTTTGTGGGCACCTCCAAACATCCCAGCTCTGAGTTAAGGCTGTGGTGAACCAGGTCCTGCTTTCAGTGTGTTCCCCTCCCCCCTGTCCCCTTCCTGCCGTTTCCCCAGAGGGCTGGGCCAGGGCAACTGTCCTTTCCTGTCTTCCCAAGTCTCTGGATTCTGTCCCCCTCCTTCCATTCCAGCTCTGCTGCCCCACCCAGGCCCCTACCCCTCTACCTTGAACCCAGGAGATGGCCTCACTGTGGGTCTTCTGCCTGTACTGTTCTCCTTCCACTCAGCCTTATGAGGACGGTTCCCTGAAAGGGAAGCTCATCACGTCTCCCCGCTGCTTAAAACTCCTCAGAGCCCCTGGGTCCCTGGCACGTGCAGACCGGCACCAGCCTCCACCCTCTGGTCCATGCCCGCCTCCCGATATCCTTCTGGGTCTCTGGACATCCTGGAGTCACCCTCCTAAACCCATCTGCCATGCATTCCTCAGCGGGTTTTGGGCCCCACCACTGCCCTGCCTGTGCCAGGTGTTGGGATACCTGTGATCAGAGCTGACCCGCCCTTCCTGGGACTCACACCTGCTCCGGAGAGCGGGCTGGCTGCTTAACCAGGGTCAGGTGGGGCGAGATGCCCTCCCTCCCATCTCACCCTGAGCCTCAGCCTCCACCTACGAGGTGCTTGCTCAACCCTCCACATGCCCGTGCCTGCTTCCTGTTCCCCCACCTCCCTGCCTGCCATCACTGCCTGTCTTCCTCACGCTTTTCCTTTCTTGTTGCTTCTTTTTCTTCCTTCCCAGTCTTCCTTCCTCTTCCTTTTCCTGGTCCTGGCGGCCTGGCCCTGACAAAGGACTCCCAGGACCCCTACAGGGTAGGAGATGTGCCTGGACTAGCCAGTGTGGAAGGACATTGGCTGTGACCTTGGGAAAGGCTCCAGGTCTCTTTGGGCCTCAAACCCTCCCCTGTGAAATGGGCCATTGCTCCCGAGGTGTGTGTGTGCCCAGCCTTTCCCTGCCCTGAGCCCGGGTTCCCTGTGTGTAAAATGCAGGGCCTGGGGGGAGTCATCAGAGGGGGACCCTTCCGGAGCCCTGGCTTCTGTCACCTGCTGTGCATGGGACTCTGGTGGTCAGGCTCTGAAAGGGGAACCTTTGAATTCTCGAGAAGAGCAGCAGCATTAATGCTTAACCCATCCATTGCCAGGATACCCCTCGCTTCAGCATCAGGCTGTGACCTTTGTAAGCTCTGACGTTATTGAGGAGGAAATTGCTGGAGGTTCCTCTTCTCTCCCAGAAACAGGAAGTTTCCCTACCTTTGAGGGGAGAGTGGAGGGGCTGTGTTTCATCTTCCAGCCTTCCCTCTGCTCCTCCTGTGACAGGGAGGAGGAAGCAGGGGGGTGGGGTGCTCGGGTTTCATTAATAAAGGGAGCATGTGTAGAGCCAGGGAGGTGAATGATCCACTTTCCCTGGGTCGTCTTTGGTTTGGTGTCTAGCTGGCCACTGCTCCCTGATGGGGAGGGATGCTGGGCGGCCAAAGGAGTCCAGCAGGAGATGCCCCCAGCTCCACGAGGGCAGAAGAGGGGCCCATGGAGAGACAGGGTAAGGTGCTGCCCTCCCACTGTGGGGGCTTCCAGGAGCCAAAGGAACCTGTGCTGCTCAGAGCCAGCCTGGAAAGAGGAGGTGGTAAAAAGACCTCAAAGCTTCCCCCGAGGGCCCTGGACTAGTCACGGGGGCGGGGGGGGGGGGGAGGTGAGCCCCCCCACCCAGAAGCTGGGCGCCTCTCAGCAGGGGTGCTGCCGAAAGGGTCCTGCAGCGTGTGGGGCAGTGAGGGAGGTGGCCGCAGGGTCTCCGAGTCCCCTCCCACTCTGTGCGGTGAGTCACCACTGGCTCCGGTGTGCTGACTGATGATGCCGTCTTCCTGTGTGCCTGGAGTAGTGGCTCACTGGAGGACGCCGCTGCTCTTTGCATTCCTGCTCGGGGCCAGTTGCCGGGCTTATGGGGCCTGAGGAGGGCAGGCCCTCTGGAGTCTGCCAGGGAGATCAGACTCCCCTGTAGTCCAGGTGTCTGTCACAGATCCATTCCTGCCACGCAGGGCTCCAGGACTGTCCCCGTGTGACCTTAGGAAGCATCTCCTCAACTCTGCCTCAGTTTCTCCACTGGAAACTCGGGACTGTAGGGAGGTGGCCTTTGAAGCTCCTTTCACATCTGAAATGCTATGTCTGTAATTAACTCTTCCTAAGGAGGGTGCCCCAGAGACATGTGGGTGGAGGGGTAGCAGAGGGCCTGACCCGTCGCTAAGGATGTCAGCGGGATTACTAACAGGGCACCAGTGGACTCTGAGCTGGTCTTCCTTTTATCAGGAACAGAAGTGCAGCAGCACGGGGGTGATGAGCACCGGCTTTGGAGCCAGACTCCTTGGGTTCCCTTCCCAGCTCTACTACATGCTTGCTTGCTGTGTGACCTTGGGGAAGTTGCTTAGCCTCTCTGTGCCCCTGTCATTTCAGCTATAGCCTGAGGATAATGCTAGTAACACCTGCATAGGTGATGTCTTCGAAGTATGTATGTGTTGCTCCTAGTCCATTGTACGTGTAATCACACTGAGGCCCAGAAAAGTTAAAGGGCTTGCCTGAGGCCTTTAGCTTAAAATTCTAGCAAAATGGTCCCTGAGTCTACCATGCCAGATGCCAGGAGATAGAGTTTAATTGTTCTCAGATCCCTTGCAAAAGCCAGTTTCTCTCAGCAAAGCTTGGACTGGGGGTGCGGGGGCGGGGAGGGAGCTCACCCCTGGGAATATGGGTGACAAGGTCCTCCTGAGCTGCAGTCCCTCCTTGGGGAGGGGAGAGTCCACCCCCAGGCCGCCTGACCCTCAGGAGGGTCACTGGCACCTTGGGAAGTCCAGAGGAGGGAGGCGCCTGGGCCTGGGAGCCGTGGACAAGGCTGGAGGGGCAGGCCCAGGGGACACGTCTCAGAGGGCTGTCCTGGGACAGAGGAGCCACACAACTGGTCGAGAGGTGTGTGAGGTTTGGGAGGGTGGCCTCAGACGGTAAACTCTGAGCATTTTCTAGCAGGGGTGGTGCATGGTGGCCTCGGGACAGGGGTGGGGGGAAGAGTGGGGGTGGGGGAGGGTCGATGTTGGGGGCTGAGGTCCTGGAAAGGCTGCAGGAGGTGGTCCCTGAGGTTCCCAACTGAGGTCAGGGTGGGCAGGTCGCGGCCGGGACCTCTTGGCTAGTAGGTGTCTGTGTCTCATTGGGCAGAGGCCAGGCTGTAGTTGGGGAAGGTGAATGAGAGACGCAAAAGGAGCCTGGGTCTGGCTCTGGAGGAGGCCTCGTGCTGAGAGTGCCCCGGCCTCTCCCCCGGGTGGCTCTGGGCTCGGGGGTCACCTCTCTCCTGGTTCACATCATTGTTTGAGCAGCCCGGTGACAAAGCAGAGAGCTGGGGGGTGGTCAGGCTGGGGCCTCTGCTCCAGCTCATTTGAATCCACTTTGGGGATAAACATTCGGAAAGACTGTGTGTGTGTGTGTGTGGTGTGTGTGCGCGCGCGCGCCTGCTTGTGCGCATGTGTGTATGCGTGAGCTCGTGTGTGTGGACCTGCATCCTCATCTGAATCCACAGAGATCTAACGGCCTCTAAACATCCGAGTGCCTCTGCAGGAGGGGTGTGTGTACAGTGACCGGCACCCATCATCTCATAAACACACCTGAAGATCTCACTCGCTGCGTGACGCACCTGCACGTGCCTGTGCTCTGCGAGCCCGCCTCTGCCTTCCGTGTAGGAGTCGGGGGGCGGGGTGGTTGTCTTTGGTCCCCGAAGGGCTCTCCACCTCTGCGTATTCCACATCTCTGTGTGTGTGTGTGTGTAAGTATGAGAGAGTGCACGTGTGCTCCGGTCCTCCTCTGCTTGCCCTCCAGAGCCCTGGCAGCTGGGCAGGCCACCAGCGCTTCCAGCCCAGGTTGAGGACGGGGCCAGGAGGTCAGAGGGTGTTTTGGGTCCTGAGTCAGGGCTCCAGGGAGTCTCCATTGGCGGAGGCCCGGTCCTGAAGGACGGTGGTGTCCTGAGCCCGACGGGCTCTGATGTCCTCTCTCAGTGCCCTTCCCAGGCCTCTTCCTCCAGGGAGCTTGCTTTGTGCCCCAGGGCAGAGGTCTCTTCTAAGAGACACAGACAGTGGCTGGCTGACATTCGTGGTGGCATCTTGCTGGGAGCCCAGGGAGACAGCCCCCAGGAGGGAGCACTGCGTGTCCACTTAGTGACACAGGCCATGCCCTCTTTCCCTCCTCTGGCTTTGTCCGGGCCCGGCTGGCCAGGAGGCGTGCCAGGGAGGGAGCCGAGATGAGGAGATGGTCACCTTTTCTGTGAAAGCTGAGAACCGCTGAAGCAAAGGTCTCTACTGCGACTGAGCGCTGGGGTCGGAGCCTGGACTCAGGCCGCAGGCTGCAGCTGCTTCCGCCCCTGCCCGGAGGGTTGGAGGAGGTGCAGGGGGCCCCCAGCATTGTCATGGCCTCCCTGACCTCTGACCACACTAGCCTTGGGCTTGACCTTGTCCTGCGTTCAGGGGAGTCAGCCCAGATCTCAGAAGCCTTCTGCCTCGTGGTCACTTCTCTACTCTTCAGCCTCTAGCATCTGCTGGGGAGCCGTGCGTCAGGCATGCCGCTCTTCCAGCCGCCTAGGTAGGGAGCATCAACTCTGCACACAGGGCCTTGGCCTCCCCAAGGATAATGGAGATGACTGACTGCCCTGGGGACCATCAGTGCCAGGTCATGCCAGAGGCAGCTGGTGGCCACAGGGGTGTGGAGGGTCCTGGGAGGCGGTGCAGAGGCTGGAGCCTATGCTTGGGGTGCTGGGGCCGGTGCTTCCCCAGCCTGCCCATTCCTTCCTGAGCATCAGGGGAGAGGTGGGCCAGCATCCCCGTGGGCCCCTGGGCTTCTCAGAGCATCTCTCAGGGGTACCGAGGCATCTTAGCATCTCCAAGGGTCCTAAGTAGGCAGAGCAGGGGGTAGATAAAACAGGACCCCCTTTCCTGCAGCTGATTTCTTTCTCCTTTTTCGAGTACTTGTTTGTCACCAGATGGAGCCTGGAGAAGCAGGGAGAGAGGGAAGGAGGCGTCGGGAGGCAGAGGTCTGGGCACACAGGGCCTGGAATAATGGTAGGCCTGTTCTCAGTGGGGGCTGCACAGAGACTCATGGTTGGGATGCAGTCCCCATGGGCCTCTTGAACTAGGCATCTGTGGGCTAGTGGTGGCCTTGACTTGGGCCTACTCAATCTTTTAAATAATAACCTAATAGTAATAATAATTTTTTAATTACTGTGTAGTATTTCATTGTATGGCTACACAGGGGCCTATGAACGGTGCCTGCCTGATGGATGGTTGGCTGCCCCATTTTTTGCAGTGGATGCTATTTTAAATGATGCTGCAGTGAACATCCCTGCATGTGCTTCTTTTGGTACAAGCGCAAACATCTCGCTGGGATGGCTTCCTCGATGCAGAACTGCTGGCTTGAAGGGAACTTGCGTTAAGGATCAACGTTAGAAGCAGGCCGGACTCTTCCTCTGGGCATGTGCTGGGGCTCCCGCAGCCTCCTCCCCTGCCTCCCTGCGCCCTGCCCGGTCCCAGAAGCCACCCCAGTCCTCCAGGACCTCCCCACTTGGGGCTCCTGTGGCTCCACGCACGTCCTCTGCAGCAGTCCCTGTTTTTGTTGTCTCGTTGGTAAAGGCTTTATCTGGAAGGCCAGTGGACTGAGAAAGGGGGAACGAGGCTGTTTGCTGGGGACCAGGCTCGGCGGCTGGAACAAAGTGGCTCTCTATGAGGGATTGAGTTAGAAGGGCAGCTGCTTCTATTAGGGACCAAATGAGCAGGGTGTGGTGGTGAGGGGAAAGCAGCAGGGGTGGTACGTGATGCAGAGGTGGCACGTGTCACTGTCACTCGCATTCTCTAGGTGGGAACTGCATCACATGCCCACACCTGAGAGCAGGAGGGACCCGGAGATGTCCTCACCAGCTACCACTAAAACTCTGCTGTTGTGGAACGAGATCTGGGGAGACAGTCTGGTACAGAGGAGAAAGCCTTCTAGATCATTCTCTCAATGGTCTGATGGAGGCCTGAGCCAGTGTGTTCCCCGCTATATCCCCAGTGCCTGGCACTGAGTAGGTGCTCGGCAGATGCTTGTGGGGTAGAAGGATAAAGAACAGCACAAAGGCGCGGGGGGCGGGGGGGGGGTTACCCTTAGAGGCTTTGCTGCAGTGAGGGGGCTGCCCCTCCTCTGCTGCTAGGCCCGCAGGATTCATACCTTTCCTTTCTTTCCAGTCTGTGGACACCTGGGGCTGAGCAGCGGCTGCTCCGAGTGAGAGGCGGGTGGCACCAGCCTGAGCCTTCCTCCTGGGCTGAGAAGCGTCATGGCCAGCATCGTGCAGGCCTCCCTGGCTGCTCTCCTCCTGCTGCCTATGGTAAGGGCCCAGGACCCTCCCCTCCATGACCAGCTGGAGCCCCAGGCTCACCTGAGCTCCCATCCCAGACAACCCGTGTCTTTTGTGTACTCTCAGCCAAGCCCAATGCACATGGCTGGTGTCTCTGCCAGCATCCCCACTGGACCATCCAGAGCCTTTGTGTGAATCAGAAAGGGTTCTCCTTCCCCAAGACTCTGTGCTTGACCCTGATTTGACCTACACAATTTACACACCTATTATGATAGTAACATGTGGCAGCCTTTAGAGTTGTGCAGTATACAACCTGCTCAACTGTATGCAGGGGCCCTCGTCAGGGCTACAGAGGGCTCTTTTGATCCTGGTCCCCAGCACACTAGCTTCTGCCAGGTTAGAGCTCAGAAACCTGCTCTCTGCTCATGTCTCTTGCTGAGCAAGGCGGAGGCGGGTGGAGGGTTCCCCGGCCCCTGCTCCTTAATCAGGGAATTCCCACCAACAGGGGATGCAGCAGTCTTCAGAGCCCTGGAAGCCAGTCCTGCCTCTGTCCTGCCTTACCGTGTGACCACTGGCCAGCCCGTCCCTGTCTCTTTCCCTGGAATCTTCCTGCACATCTGCGAACAGTCAGAGCTAGGCTGGATCTCTGAGCACTGCTCAGATGCTTTGTGCCTGCCAGCATCCCCTACGGAGCCAACCCTGCCCTGGAGTTTTGAGTTGATGTGACAGCATTAGGACACAGTTGTCATGATAGCATGTCTGGGCTTTGGAGTTACTTGGTCCTACACTTACATCCAGTATCTGTCACTAGCTGGCTATGTGACCTTGGACAGGAGTTGTTTAACTTCTCTGAGCCTTGGGTTCCTCTTTTGTAAAACAGGGCTAGTAGGCCCCCTGCAGGGCTGCCACAGCTCCTTTGTCTGCGGCTCCTGGGCCCTGGAGGAGAGAGAGGATGTATGCTCTCAGCCTCCCCCCCCCCCCCCCGGCCCCGCCTCCCCCGCCAAAATGAAGTCATAGCCTCGTGGTCTCTGGAGCTGGACTGCCTGGGTTTGAATCCTGGCTGCACAGTCTCTAAGCTGTGCAACTCTAGGCAAGTTACTTAACATCTCTGCGCTTAGGTTCCACACCTGTAGACTGAGAAATGGTAAAAATAGTGCCTGCTTTGTAGTACTCTCGATACACGCACACACACACATGCACACATGTGCACGACGGTAATGTGTGCATGTAGCACTGTGTTATATATGTTTCCTAATGTTATTTTAAGATGTGGAAACTGATCCGGGAGTAGGTGGGGTCTGCCCAGCTCACACATTGAGTTAGTGAAGGGGCAGGGCCCTCATGGCATCTGGGACAAAGTGGCTGCAGGAATCTGCTGGCTCCGAGACCTCTGTCACTATCCTCTTCCTGCTTCTTCCTCCACCCCACTGTCCCCGGGGCTCAGGTAGCAGGGCTTATGGATGAACCTCTCTGCCCTCTCCCACCATCCATCCCACATGTCCCCCCGCAGGCCGCCGCCATGCACTCTGACTGCATCTTCAAGAAGGAACAAGCCATGTGCCTGGAGAAGATCCAGCGGGCAAATGACCTGATGGGCTTGAACGACTCTTCCCCAGGTAAGGAGAGTGGCAGGAAGCTCACAGAATCCCCAGCACATCCCGTCCAGTCTTTAGAACTGGGGTCCAGTCTCTGGCCTCCTGTAGAAAGTGCTGAAGGGTGCAGGTCCCTGGGTCCTTCAGAAAGCCCTTTGGGACGAGAGAGCCCTGGTTTTGCTCTGGGCAGTGACTCAGAGTTTGCCTTCCTTGGGGACAGCCTGGTGCCTCCCTCTGGAAGGGGCTACTCTGGGTGACGGAAGCAGCTGCCTCCATTCCCTTGGGGGCTGGGATAGAGCTGGTCTCTGGGCTGGGCAGTGGCTGTCAGAGAGCTTGTTAGTAGGCAGCCTGGGCCTGGTGGCAGCAGGGACACAGCTGTTGCTGGTGGCTGAGCTGGAGAGCACCTGGTCAACCCAGGGCATGAGCTGTGGGATCGTTCCTACCTCTTCTCACTCCCTCGGGAGGCTGAGACTAAGGCAGCAGCAGGAACCCCGTCCTGTGCAGACAGGTACAGGGCTTCTCCCAGGGCTGTTGTTAGCACGGTGGGCGGGGTGGGGCTGGGAATGCTGTTTCCCTGTGTTGGGCGGGGCCGTGCACTGCAGGGCATTTAGCAGCGGCCTCAGCTCTCCCGTTAGATGCCCATCACGCCCCCTGATCTCGGTGACAGCCCCAAATGCTTCGCAGCATTTCCAGATGTCTTAGGGGAGTGGCCTGGCCATTTCAGTGGTCCCGTGTAACCCCCTTCCTCCTGACTCCCCCTGTGCGGGTGGATGCTGCTGAGGCCCACAGTGCAGGGGCCACTCAGCTTCCTGACTCCCCAGGGCCGGGGGTCTTTGGGGGAAGTGGGGATTTGGGGGGAGCGGGCCTCACTGAAGGACTCGCCAGACTCTCTCATCCCTCGGTCACTGGAGGGTGGGGCTCCCTGCCCAGCCCAGGGGGATCCACTTTTCCCTCCAGTATTCCCCATTTACAGGGAGCTCTTCTGAGCACCATCGGTTTAAATACTTGACTGGTCTGCAGCCCAGTTAAATGTAACGGTCCCTCTGGACCAGGCTCCCCAGCCAGTCAGCTCGGCGACCATTACCTGTCAATGGCATCCCTCCCGGCCACGCTGGCCTTTCCCTCCAGCCCAGCTCTTGCTCAGCCCTAACTGAGGCCAAAAGTGGATTCTAGGTCCCACCAGCCATTGAGACCAAGGCTGGGGGCCCAGGTTGCAGGAGACTCAGAGAGTAGCTGGTCCATGCCTCTCGTCTTGGGGCTGGAAGTGGAACCTTGAGACTGGACCTGCAGGTGAGTCGTGTGCAGGTGAATTGTACCTGTGGAACCCTGGGTGGGAGAGACAAGAAGCCCCACCCACAGGGGCATCCTGGCAGAAGCTGAGCTTGAAAGCCTGAGTGAAGCAGCTGGATGCCACCCCGGGAGGGGCAGGCCAGCGCTGGGAGGGGCTGTCACCCCCAGCATGCTCCGGAGGGGATGAAGGGAATTCTCTGAGGGAGGGTCTCATGGAGAAGGGGCTGTTTAAATTAGATCCTCGGTCCTCAAACCTGGCTCGATGTCAGAATCATCAGGGAACTTTTAGAAAAATCTACCCAATGCACAGTCCAAACCAGTTACCCCAAAACCTCAGTCCATCATAGGCTCCGTGATTTTTAAAAGCTCCTCAGGTGATTCTGATGAGAAGCTAGGCTGAGAACCCCTGGGTTAGGCTCTCGGATGGAGTAGGCCCTTGGCAGCAGCTAAGAGCTGAGGGATGGGTGACTGAGGAGAACATTCTAGGCTGAGGGAACCACAGCAGCGAGAGGCTGGTGGGGGAGGGGAGTGAGTGTCTCCGTGTCTGGACCCTGAATTGGCGTTGAAGGGGCTGGGCCAGAGGGAGGTGCAACGTAGGGCCCAGGAGCACGTATCTGGGTGTTGGGTGTCCACTGCCACTGGAGTTGGAGGTAGGAGGTTAAGTTGCTAGTAAGTCACTGCCAGGAAGGGTGGAGCCGGAATGTGCCTTTGATGGTTCCAGATTTTTGCTCTTAACCACTAGACTGCATTGCGGCTCAGAAGGAAGGGAGGAGATAGCCTCCACCCGCCACGCCAGCCCCGCTTTCGCCCTGGCTGCAGTGAAAGGTCACAGGGTAGAGGAAGTTGAAACGAGGCTGGAGAGAGAGGATTTGGGAGAGAAGGGCCTTCCATATGCCCCCAGAGGCCTGCACTTTTCTTGGCTACAAAAGGCCAGAGGGCATTTGTGTTTCTAAGGGCCTGGGGTGGCTTGAGGCCTTAGCCTCCAGTAACCTGCTCAGCCTCGTGGCCCCAGGCCCAGCTCCAGAGTTGTGGAAGGAGAGGGGAGGTTGTGGAGGGTCCGGGGGGCTTACTTCAGGCCTGCAGGTGGCAGGGGCTCTTTCCCACGGGCTGAGGTTAGAGGAGCCTCATCGTGAGGGGAGGGCCTCTGGGGGCCCTCCAGTGCAGAAGTTCTGGGGGATGTTGGCTGTGCTCTCAGCTGTCAGGGGAGGGTGTGCTGGGCCCCAACACTGGCCTAAGGCTGGGTCCATGGGCATCCTTGGCATCAGATTCAAAAAGCTTGTGAAGTATGGGCAGCGATCTGGTCCCATGGCTCTGAGAGCCTCTGGGGGTGTTTGAAAATGCAGGTGGTCGGGCCCTCCCCACACCAATGTGATCGGTATTTGGGTGGCTGGGTGGCAGTGGCAGGGGCGGTGGCGGGGGCAGGGGGCTTGTATGTATTAAGAGCCTCCAGACGATTCTAAGTGTATCCAACTTTGAGAAACACTGATTTGGCCAGAGAATAGCATCCGCCAGGGAACTCATGTCAACTCGGTGGGAGAGAAGCCCCCAGGGTCCAGGCAAACCTGGCTGGGAGCCAGGAGTCCAATCCAACTACAACTGAGAATCAGAAGCTGTGCATTATGGTCTTAGTGTCTGAGCTGGGGTGAATTGAGAGAGGCCAGCCCTCCTGCTGCACACCCTTCTCTGCACCTGCCTTGCCCTTCTGTCCCAAGCACATGTGCCATGCACAGAACACTGGCCAGGGGTCAGCCATTGTCCCTGAAACACAAAAGAAAGTCTGTCAGCTTGTTCCAGGGACTGAGTGTGAATTTACAGCAATGCTCTTGTGTGTGTGTGTGTGTGTGTGTGTACACACACATATAGTCCTTATCTGTCCCCATGAGCTTTTAAATCCAGTAAAGTGAGTGCATTGGAATGAGGACAGTGATCGGTCAGAGGGGAGTTGTGTCTGTGGCATGTGTGTATAGTTGGGGTGGAGGGGTGTCTTCCAAGAGGGCACCTGCGTCCCCCCAAATCCTTATCCCTCACTGGTCCTGGGACCTCCACCCCGAAAAAAGAACAAGGGATGGAAGCCAAGGCACAGACAGAAGCTGGGGAGCGTCACCGGAGCTCCGTAGGCAGCTGAAGGGGGTAGAAAATATAGGTTTAACTAACTAACCAACTAAGAAAATACAGGTAAGATAATGGACAGTGAAAGCCAGCTTTCTGTCTGCGTGGTTTTGGCCACAGTATCCTTGGCAGGTTTTAAAGATGTTGATTGGGCCTGTGGCTGAGGCAATACATTTAGTGGTTTTGTCCCTCATTCCAGACCCCTGAATGCTCAGTGAAACTTGAGACAGCACCAAGGCCGGCTCCGTCATGTGACGCACGGAGAGGCTGAGGCCAGGGGTGGCCGGCACTAGCCAAGTCCCACCGAGGACCGGAGCCAGCTCTGGGCCGGGCCCCAGGTCTGCTGTCCCATCCAGGGAGTGTCCTCTGTGCCACGGTGCTCTTATGCCCAGAGACAGGGAGAAGAGATTTCTGTGCGTGGGAGATGGCATCTCCACTCTGGAGCATCCCGGGGCCCACGCAGGGCACAGGACTGCCTGCTGGGATGCTTTGTTCTCTTGGCTCAGCCCAGGCGGCCAGCCTGCCCAGGGCAAGCCTGGCCAAGCACCTCCTATTTGTGGGGCTGTGGGCTTGCTTCAGCCTGGAGGCTTCCCTGCATTTAAGTGGGCTAGTGACTCCCACTGCAGGTCCCCGCCTCATACTCTGGAGAAGACGGGAGAGGAAGGCCTGCTGCGGCCTTGGCAGGGGCAGGAGGGAAGACAAGAAAGCCTGCTCATTGCGATTCTGACCCAGCCTCCGGGGCTGGCCCTGGGTACAGAGTGCGTGTCCCAGCCCCCACCTCCACCCTCACCAGAAGAGGCCTGGAGGAGGGAGGGGGACCGCTGCGAGGCTGGGCCCAGGCTCCCCATCCTTGAAGGGAGGTCGGCTTCTTGTCTACACCTCCCAGCTGCCCTGAGACGGAACAGAACCCCAGCGTGGGGAAAGAGAGGGGCCTGCGGGAACCCTGGCTCTGAGCAACTCATTTCCCAGATCTGGCAAAGGGTACTGTTTCTGTCCAAACCTGTTTCCCTTTAGTTCTGTAATTCTCAGACTTGAGCCTGCATGGGAACCTTCTGGAAGGCTTGGTAAAACCCAGACTGCTGGACGCAGCCCCTGAGTTTCTGATTTTTTGTGGTCCAGGTGCAGCCTGAGCATCTGCATCCCTGGCCGGCTCCCAGAGGCGGGCATCCCGCTCTGGGGTCTGCGCCTTGAGAACCACTGACGTCCAAGGGGAGGGCTGCCTCTTTAGTCCTCTCTCTGCCCGCCTCGCACCGAAGTCACAGCTGGCTCTCATTTTATGGGTCAGAAACATTGGCCATAAAGTAAATTTCAGTAAATGGAATCATTTTTTACCCTTGAACTGCATGCTGAAAGGTGGGGCGTGTTGTAACAGTACCCAGGCGTTCTCGGGCAGCTTCTCAGAGGGAGGACTGCGCCTTTGTCTGAGTCCCCTTAGCGCCCCTGCTCTCATGGGTTTTGAACACTGTGTGGAGCTGGACAGAATCATCACCATGACAACCCGAGATTAGCTCCTGATTTTGTTCCATTCGAGGCTAATGGCTCTTGCATCCTCTGTCTGTTCAACCTGCCAGAGTGGGCTTTGCCCCTCCTGCTGTCACAAGGCACTGCCTCTCCTTGGCTGCTTTGTGGCTAAGCGTCTCAGCGGGAGCAGCCCCGGCCCAGCCCTCGGCCCAGCAGCACCCCCGCCACCCCCGGGGCCTGAATTCCTAAGTTCCATTGAGGCCTCCGGGAGGGACTGGCTGAGCCAGGAGGGCCAGGCAGGCTTCGTGTGGAATTGGGCCACAAGAGGAGGTGACTGGGGGGGGCTTGGGGGGTGTCAGAGTGGAGAGGTCTCCCCGGGAGGGGACCGATTCCGAGTTGCTCTGCACAGAGGAACCTTCTTGACCTCGCGGCAGCGTCTGATGCACTTGATCGTTTCCTCCTTGAAGCAGGCTTTCCTGCTGCCGTGTCACCCACCTCTCCTGGCTTTCCCCGCCTTTCTGGGCAGCCCTCCTCAGTCTTCTCTGCTGGCTCCTCTTCTGAGATCCCTCTCACAGGCCGTAGCATCCCGGTCACGGCCCGACATAGCACCCCTGTACTGAGCACCCCACATTCTCCTTCCCTAGTTTTCACATCCCTTCCGAGTGCCAGACTTTCCTCCAGCTGCGCATGTGAAATCCAGCTCCGCTTGGCTCTTTGCATCATCTCAGACGGAACATACCCCAGATGACACGCTTGAGTTCCATTGCACCGCATTCCCTCTGCCACGTGCTTCTCACCCCGACGTCCCCACGCTGGCGAATGGCTCAGTCACTCAGACTCAGGTGCCATCCCTGGTGCCTGTGTCCCCATCCCTAGTCAGGGCAGCCTCGAGCGTGCTGCGGTAACAAATGGGCCTTATCGCCTCAGAGACTTGGCGCCGTAACCTTTGTCTCTTAACACACGTCCCAGGCCAGCGTGGCTGGCAGAGGTGAGAGGTGGGGTTTGAGTCCGTCCTGTCCTCTGAGCCCCAGGCTCCTTTCACCTAGAAGCACTGCCGCTCTTGACGTGAGGCCTCCAGGGCTGCTGCGGAGGAGGGGGGAGAGCAGCGCGGGGTCTGTGACGGATGTCTGAGTCCAGGTTGTCACTTCCTCCCACTTTCCGTGGGCGAGTGTTCAGTCACGTGAGAGGGGTGAGCACCAGCGCTCTCGGGCACACTCCCCAAGCCCTTTCAGTCCTGCCTCCAGACTCTCCTTCACAGACTCCTCTCCATCTTGTCTGCCACGGGCTCCACATCAAGCCCCTCCACCTTCCCCTGGACGCCGGCCACATCCTGGCGACGTGTCTCCATGTTTGCCTTCCTGCGCTTGAAATATGTGACCTTCCCCCACAGCGGAATCTGATCACAGGACACCTTGTCTTAAAACCGGTGTGTGGGAGGCCGAACGATGTCCCCACAAAGATGCCCACGCCCTCATCCCCAGAGCCGGTGAATGTGTGGCCTTAAGTGGTAAAAGGGCCTTAGGAGGTATAATTAAGATTCTTAAGATGGGGAGAGTATGCGGGATTATTCTGATGGCTCCAGTGTAGTCACAACCATCCTTACAAGTGAAAGGAGGTGGCAGGAGCCAGAGAACAAGAGAGATTTGAGGAGGTGGTGCTACTGGCTTGGAGGATGGAGAAGGGGGCTGTGGGGGGGGGGGGGGGTCTCCCGAATCTGGAAAAGATTCAGATTCTCTCCTCCTGCCTCCAGAAGAAATGCTGACACCTTGATTTTGGCCCAGGGAGACCCACTGCAGGTTTCTGACCTCCAGAATGATAAGAAATTGGGTCATGTTAAGCCCCGACGTTTGCTTTGTTTTAGCAGCAGCAGGAACGTAGTACCCCCTGCGAGGTCTTCTCTTAGCGTTTGACATTAAATCCAGAATCAGTCCAGACTCTAAGCTCTTTGTGGGCAGAGACCAGGGCTTATTCACACCAGGGTTGTGCTTCGGGGTCTGCCTCATAATAGGCCCTTGATATTTCTTGACTAAATGAGTGAAGAAGAGGAGGAGATGGGGAAGGAGAATAAAGGTAAAGGAAGGATGGGGAGGGGAGAAAGGCTACTTGACATCTTCCAGCCCCAGCAGAGCAAAGCGCTGTTGGGACTGGCGTCGGGAACAGATGGGGACAGAGGGGCTGCAGGCGTCCTGTGGGCGTGGAAGGAAAGTGAATCGCTGTCCTTAGAAAAACCCAGGGTGCGCTCTCAGAACCTACATCCTGTCCTTGTCTCCCTAGAAGGCGATCCTGGGGGGATTCAGCTCCAAGGCTCCGAAGACCAGAGCAGACCCTACCGGGAGGGGAGAGGAGACACCCCACCTCTCTTCCCAACTGGGCCAGGCTGGGGGTGATAACTGCAGGACAGAGGAGCACAGGGCGTCCTGGGAAGCCCCCAGGAGGGGCCCCGAGTCTCCTGTGACCCCAGGGATACAGGCCAGAGGGGGTGGGTGAATGGCTGAGCGCTCCCGATGGGGTCAGGGACCTGGTCCCCAAAGCAAAACTACTCCTCCGCTCACATTTCTGACGGCGAATGTGTGGGTGCGCCACACCGAGTAATTCTCTCATTCGCTGCGGCCTCCACCGCGGTCCCCATCATTTAATTCAGTGCTGACACGAACCATCAGGAGTTATTAGTGCAGACACTGCAAGTTGAGGGTCAGTTTCACCAGACTGGTCTCCCATTACAGAGGCCAGTTGCACCTCATGGCTGCGCAGGTACCCACACTTCAGTCTGATGTGGCTACAAATCAGGGGTTCCCCTGGCCTCCTCCTCAGGCTCAATAATTTGCTCTGGTGGCTCACAAAATTCAGGGGAACTCCTTTCCCAGTTTCCTATGGAAGATTTTAAAGGTTACAGATGCCCAGATGAAGAGGAACAGAGGGCGAGGTCCAGAGACTCTCCAAGTCTCTCTGGAGTTGGGATGGCACCACCCTCCTGCCACAAGGGTGTGTTTGCCAGCCCCGAAGCTCTCCAAGACCCTTGCTTAGGAGTTTTATGGGGGTTCCATTAGGTATGCATGATTGATGAAAGCATTGGCCCTTGGTGAGTAACTGCATTTCCAGCCCCCTCTCT
The DNA here is from genome assembly GCF_016906955.1 of Phacochoerus africanus. Classification (NCBI taxonomy): domain Eukaryota; kingdom Metazoa; phylum Chordata; class Mammalia; order Artiodactyla; family Suidae; genus Phacochoerus; species Phacochoerus africanus. Next base: position 41,938,707 of record NC_062559.1, on the reverse strand, counting down.
GCTCCCTCAGGGTTGAGAGGTGGGGCTGCAAGTTCCAGCTCCCTAATTACTTAGACCGCTGGGCAGGGGACCAGCCCCTATCTGTCCTCCAAGAGTCACTTCATTAGCAGAAACCGAGGTGTGGCCAAAAGGGGGTTATGAATAACAAAAGGCCTCTGACACCATCGCTCAGGATGTGCCCAGGGTTTTAGGAATCTGGGATGAAGACTGAATACATAGTTTTGATTATATCACAATATCACAGTCTCCTAAACCCAGACACTGGAATCGGGCCCTGGAGTTTTGGGTCCTGGTTTTAGGCTTCCTACCTGCCCTGGTGCTCCAGGAATTGCTCCTGGGACCTTTGTCTATGAAGGGGACTCGGGCTGGGAACCAGGAGGACCTCCAGAGTGTGGCGGGCCATGGGGCAGGGTGATGGGACCTTGGCAGATGCCCCTGCAGGAAGCTGGTCCCAGCAGTGGGGCAGGGAAGACAACCCTAGCCTCCCAGCCATCCTTCTGGGCGCCAGCAGGTCCCCGGTGAATCTCTCCCAGATTTGAGCTCTAGTCACTCAGAGTTGCGAGCACCCTCAGAGACACCCAGCCCTCCCTGTGCACAGAGGGAAACCGAGTCAGGCCAGAGGGGCTGGAACCTGCCAGAACCATGCAGCGAGCCCTTGGCAGGGCTCGGGTCTGTGGCTGCCTTGCCGGTGTGGAGGGGCCCTCAGCCTTTCCCTCCCGCTGCTTTCCAGCACCAACATCTTACGCGTGTTTTCTCCACTCCTGGCCCTGGGCTCGACGGGCCCTGGCACGTGGTGGATGCTCAGGAAATAGTCGTTAAGAGGATGGATCCCTGCCCTGCCTCCACACCCCTGACCTTCAACCTGGAACCCCTCCCCCACTGCGTCATCCCCACCTGAGCCCCGCATCCCTCCCTGCCCCTCAGCCCTCCTGACTGTGCTCGCGCCATCTAAGGTGTCCTGGGCCTCAGGAACGTCAGCTGGCACTAGCAGTTGGCTGTGCCAGGGCCTAGTGTTCCACATTAAGGGAACATCTGTTGGCTGGGGCTCTCAGGGCATGGGCCAGACACGGCCACGCTCCACAGCCATTCCATGGTCAGCATGGGCCACGGCGGCCAAAGATGTCCTGTTAGGTCTCTTTCAAGGACACGTTGTCGTGATCATCCGCAGGCCGGTTAGAGTCCTGCCGTCACGGGTGGACAGGAATCATCAGTGACAGGCCGGGGACCCAGCCCCCTCCATGTGGCCCCCCAGCGTCTTTGTCATCTTGGTTCGTGGTCCTCCGAGCCTCCTGTGGCACTTCTGGCCCCCAAACTCACTCGGGAGCAGGGTTCTCTAGGCTGATGTGACCGCAGGGCTGAGCTCTGAGAGAGGGAGGGAGTTCTGCCCCTGGGCGCTCTGGGTGCCTGCGGGTCCACACAGCATCCAAAACGGGCCCCAGCAGAGAGGCTGTGGGCTCACGAGGCCCGCCCCCGGCCCCCATCCCTGCCCAGCGCCTGCCCGGGCTTCCTCTGGGTCTGTCTCTGGTCCTCCGCTGGCCTCTCTCCTCACCCTTAGGGCTCTGTTTCATCTCTCTGCCTGGGGCTCTCTCAGGGGAATGGTTTGCACCTAATTGAAATAATGAAGTTAATGCCAAGAACAAGGGCGAACCCGCACTGAGCCTTCCCACTGCTCTCCTGAGAGCTTTGCATGTGTAAACTCGGGGATCCTCCCAGCAGCCCCGTGGGCTGGGACCCGCTCTGGCTGTCCCTTGCCTGACAGAGAATCCTTCTCCAAAGCCCTTGTGTATAAGACTGCCCAGCAGAACGTGGTCCCTTTCCTGAGCCTCTGCTCCCGGGCCCGCCCCGCGGCTGCCTCCCTTCTCTGCCTTTCCCCGCTCGTGGTTACATCACTACGCACGTCCTCGACGTTCCTGGAAGATGTGGGGTTCCCTGCTCTGTGCTCCTCTCACGTCCTTCTCTTGGGTGAACGCTCATCCCCCAGCCTCACCTGCAGCCCCCGTGCCAGGCTTTAGGTTCTGTGTTAGGGAGCTGAGGTGATAGCACCGCCAGATCCTAGTGGTGGCTGCGTGACCCTGCCAGGTCGTCCTTTGCGGGGGCTCACAGTCCCAGGTGTGGGGTGGGGTACGGCTGTAACCACAGCCCTGGGGGAAGGTGGTTAGTCCTTAGCCAGTGGGGCGTCAGGGAGGGAAACCAGGGCACAGATTCCACAAATACTTGGAGGGCAAACAGCAGGACTTGCTCACCGACTGGGTATGGAGCGTGAAGAAGAAGCAGACAAAGCAAGGATGACTCCAGGGTTCTGGCGGGGACCGAGACAGGAGATTGGGTTTGTAGAAGATGCCGAGCTGAGCCTTGGGCACGCCGCGCGTGGGTTGTCTTGGGCCTTTTAAGGCAGGGCTCTCCAGCGGGCACTGGCTATGGGAGGCAGCCCTCAGGTTGTGCAGGAGACGGGGTTGGGAGTTGCCTGTGTAATTCTGTCCTCAAGTCCATGACCCCAGCGATCCCATAGGAGGTGAGTGGGGCAAGGGGCTGAGGGCAGGGCAGATGCCAGCACCCGCGTTCTGTCAGGGTGGGCAGGGCAGGGCCCAGCCAGTAACGAAGAAGAGGTTGCTGGTGGGGAGGCGAGAGGCATCTCAGTGGAGTCAGGTGGTGTCCGACAAGGGGAGGGGAGGGTAGGAGGTGGCCATGGGAGCATAGAGAACTCCCACCGCAGAGGAGCGGCAGGGGCTGGAAAGAGGGGTCAGAGGGGCCACCAAGCCCCCTCACATCTGAAAGTCTGATTGTCAAGCTTTACCCCTTCGTCTGTCTCACAGTTCATATCCAAGGAGTCACCGGTCTTAATTGTTTTTTAAATAGATTTAAAATTTTTTGTTATAGTTGATTTACAATGTCATGCCAATTTCTGCTGTAAAGCTGATTCCTAAACAGCTCTCAGTTTGTCCTGGTGCATCTCCATCTCTCGGTGCTCACCTGATCCGACGTGCCCCCCACCCCACTGCAGTGGCCTCTGAGGCGGTCCCAGCCTCCTACCACTTCATGCTCTGAATCCTTTCATAGTTCGGGGCCTTGGCTGTGCAGACCTGGCTCCCCATGCGGCCAGTTTGTGCTCCTCCTTCAGGTCCCAGCTCCATGCCATCTCCCTGCTCCCGACCTGCCTTGAAAGACAGGGCGCGGGGGGCGGGGCGCGGAGCAGCATCCTCAGGCCAGCCTGTTCCTGTCCCTCCTCCAGGGGGGAGCACCCACTGAGGAGGCCCGTCTAAAGCTGTTGCCACAGTCATGCGGAACCTGGGGACGTGGGGAAGCTGGTGCAGCGAGCCTGTGCGTGTGGGTGGGGCTGGGGTTGGGGTGCTGGACGCCCTGTCACGGCTCCCTTCCCACAGGCTGCCCTGGGATGTGGGACAACATCACGTGTTGGAAGCCAGCCCACGTGGGTGAGGTGGTCCTCGTCAACTGCCCGGAACTCTTCCGAATCTTCAACCCAGACCAAGGTGGGTTTCTGCCGGGGCATCTTCAGGCCACGCTCGGTCCAGCCTGCTCCCCACACTTGGACCCTGGCTTTCCTGGGAGACAGACACCCAGGACACAGGTGCTTCTCAGGCAGGTGTTTCCCATCCCAGAGCTCACGTGCTGGTGGGGAGATGCAGTCACAGACCCTCGTGCCCACAAGGCCACAGATGTGGCTTCCTGGGCTCCCCGACGTGGACCATCACCTACCCAGCTGGGGACCTCGAGCAGGGCATTCACCCCTCTGTCCCCACCCCACCCTCGCTTCCCAGTCTGAGGTCTGTCAGAGGGGAACGTGGCGTGGTGACTGTGGGAAACCAAGGAGAAGGTGCTGGCGGAAGTGCCTTAGCACCACCGGGCTCGTGTTCATGGTCAGTGGTGAGTGTCAGCTGATGTTATTCCCCTTCAGCCTCACACAGAGACCCTCAGAGGCCCTCGGGGGACTGGGCACGAGACCCTCGCCCGCATCCACACTGGCACACCCGCCGAGATGTGGCCCCAGGGCTCCAGACCCTCACACTTGCTCAGCAGACCCTTGTGTTTGTTGAGCAACGTGTGTTCATTTCCTTGCTGCTCTCAGGCAGCTGAGAGGGCTCCGGAGAGGAGGAGTGGGGGTCCCCCGGGGTGGCCCATGGAGAGGACGTGGCAACGTGGGAGCTGGTGGTCAGTGGCTTGGGGGTGCTGACTCGGGTGGTAGTGTGAGGGCACCCACTCTGCTTGGAAGGGAAGAGCTAAGTTTGGAGTGTGCCCAGATTTGATGTCCCAGGGGCCACTGAAGTGTCCTGGAGAGCCTCAGGGGCCCCACGCCTATTTGGGAGTCTTTGGGGCGGGCGGTGGCTGAGCTTCAGGGTACAGGGGTGTGGGGCAGCAGAGAGAGGGCAGTACTTTGCCTACAGGCACTGAGTGACTGCCCCTCCATGGGGAGGGCTCTGAACGGAAGGCGTTCCCGGGGTTTGGATGTGAGACTGCTTGGCGTCTTGTGCCTGTTCCTGCCTTGGACCACCCCCCCCCCCACCCCACCCCCGGCCCCAGAGGGCTGGCGGCTGAGCAGTCCACACTGACACTGGGAGGGGCCTGGAGCTGGCCATGGGCCACCCGCCCTGTTGGTGTCAGGGAGGCAGGGGGACAAGCCGGGGGCACATCGTTAGGCTGGACTGGCAGGGATGGGCAGGGCTCTGAGAACTGCCCCCTCCAACCCCTGACTGCTGAGGCCTGACCTGGTGCCTTGGTTTGAGGGGGACAGAGGGTGGGGGCTCCCGAGGGGAGTAGAAGGTCTGAAACACATGTATGGCCATGCACAGGTCCCTTGAGACCTAGGCCTCTGCTTCCTCCTTCACCTGTTTAAGGCTTCAGCCAGAGTCCTTCTAGAAGTAGACAGTTTGCAAGCTCCACTGCCCTGCAGAATCCTGCCTGCTCCTGTCCCCGAGCCCGACTTGGGCAGAGCAAATGCTCTCACACCCGGAAGTCCTGAAACAGCCTTGACTCTGCCTGGAGGAGAGGGTGCTTGCGGGAGGTGGCAGAGGGAGAATATGGCAGCATTTCGGGGAGGGGAGGGGGCAGGCCCTGTCTCTGGCTCCCCTTCTAAGACCAGAGGAGGCAGGGATTAGCTATACTGCACCCCCTCTAGCCTTCCCCAGCTTCCCTTCTGGGGCCTTTAGCCACCCACACCCCTCCAGACTTGCCAGCCTCGCAGGAGGGTGGCAGTCAAACTCTCCCATGCTGATGGCATGGGGACAGGGTGTGACCCAGTGCAGGGTGGGAAGTGCTGAAGGGAGAGATGCAGCGTGAATGGTGGGATGGCAGGAGATATAGCAGCAGGTGAGTCCGCTCAATTTCTAATTCATTCCTATAGAAGCCAACTTAATCCCTTCCTCCATTCATGCACCCCTTTTATTCATTTATTTAAGTTTATGGATCATCTACTCTGGGTCAGGTACCAGGGCAAGACCACTTCTTTTTAGCCACAGAAAAAGGGCAAAATGAATCAGCAGTAAAATAAGGTTTTCCTAAGATGAACTTTCTTTCAGACTTTCGATCCCTCTGGCAATTGCACAATGCATGTGTTATTTACACCTGCTCCTTAATGGTTCATTAAGGCAGGGCCTCTTAGCATCTCCATTCACAAAGCTGGTAATCCAGCGAGACTCGCCTTAATGACTTGAAAAGTTGAGAACGGCATTTTTGGTTTTATTTCTTGGTTCCCAGGCCTGAATGTCGTGCTTGTTGTAATGGTCGTTACTCTGCAGGTGCAGGAACACGATCTCGCTCCCCCTTTCAAATGCCTCTGATATTTCTCTTGAACTGGGTTCCATTCTTGGAATAGAAGCCTCCAGCATCTGGCCCCTCCACAGCTTGTTCTCCGCCTCTGGTCCCCCAGCCGAGCCTCTCTCCAGAGTCTGGGAATGGGAAGGAGGAAGAAATAATCAGGGCCTGGGGAGCAGACTCCTTTTTAGCCCCTTTGCTCACCGCTCTGTTCTCTCTCTCTCTCTCTCTTTCAGTCTGGGAGACGGGAACCATCGGTAAGAGAAGCCTTGGAGGGGACAGACTGCTGATCATCTGTCCATCCAGCGGGAGCCCAGCCCTGACTACTGGGAGCGGGTGGGGGTGGAGTGAGAGGCTCATCAGGGGCCAGGCTCTTTCATCCGTCATCTCTCCCCTCCCCCCGTGGCTATCTGGAGGTGGGGGGGACACAGAAGGTGGAAGATGCAGCCCTAGGCCTCAGGATGCTCACGAGCTTGTTTGGGAAGATGGGGCTCACCTATGGACGGGTTAGGCAACAAGCACACGTGTGCATAGGCACGTGGGTGTGTACGTGTGCAGGCCTGATCATGTGTGTGGGCCCACACAGACACTCACATCTCCAGGGCCTTGGAGTTGGAAGGTACAGCACACTCCAGAGTAGCAGAGACCAAAACGGGAGGCTCGCAGGCAGAATAACGAGGAGATGCGGGGGCTGGGGGGGGAGGTACTTCCTGGAGGAAGACAAGCCAGCTAGACTCCAGAAACGGGATTTTGAGAAGCAGAGGGGGATTGGGGATTCATTGCCAGTAGGGGGTTCAGCCTAAGAAAAGCGTGGAGATGGGATAAAGAGTCAGGAGAGGAAGAGAAAAAACGTCTGAGAGGCAAGTGTTTGGAGCTCTGGGTTCCCTTTGATGAGAGCGGCTGAGATCAAGGGTTGAGCACCCCAGAAACCCAGGCTCAGGGCCCACTTTGCTGTTCTATGTCCCTTTCTTGAAAAGGCCTAGTTAATGAACTTATTTACAAGAAAGAAATAGACTCACAGATGTAGAAAACAAACGTACGGTTACCAAAGGGGATGGTGAGGCGGGGGAGATAAATTAGGAGTTTGGAATTAGCGTATGCACATTCATGTGTGTATGAAATAGATAAACAACAGGGCCTACAACAAAAGGGAAAGGCCCGGTTGCCCTCTTCCACTCCTCGCCCCCTCTAGAGGCCCCCTTCCTGACAATGACCATTTCCTCTTCCGTGGTCCACTGGGGAGAACCGAGTCATGGGCCATCGTTAGCATCACAGAAATACAGAGCAAGTAAGACTGTCGCTGGAAGGTGCAGTGTGTCAGACAGGTGTGTGCGGCTGCGGTGTGCGCGGCTCCCTCTTGGCTGAGACCCCGTCTCCCCCGCCAGCCTCCATCCCCCAGACCAGGGGCAGCCTTGGCCTCCCAGGGTGCAGAGTAAACGGCAGAGCAGCCTGCCAAGCTGATGGCTGGCGGGGTGTTCTGACTCACGCCTTGTCTGTTTTGCAGGAGAGTTGGGTTTCGCTGATAGTAACTCCTTGGATCTCTCAGGTAAGGGGATGAGCTGGGGTTGGCCATGGGCTGGTTGGCAGGTCGCTTTCCTTCTCTGAGAAAGCCATGAATTTTCTCCTTGGCAACTTGTCCTCAAGTGCTTGGACAAAACCCTGTGCGTGTCATTTCAGGGGAGGGCAGCTCTCAGTCAACAACTCGGACTGAAGGGCCTTCGTGCGCTTTAAACTCCCATGTGTAGAACAGTGGGTCCCAAACTTTCATTGGGAGCACAGTTGCCTAGTGGGCTGCTTCAAACAAGGACCCCAGCCCCAGGGTCTCTGATTTAGTAGTTCTGGGGGTGGCCTGGGGATGTGCATTTCTGGCCAGTCTCCCAGGGTTCGTTGATGGGCTGGTCTGGCGAGGGCCCCCACTTCGAGAACCGCTGCCCTTGGGAGTCTGTGCTTCTCCGAAGCTGCTCAGGCGAAACAGCCTGGGGAAGGAGGTGCAGCCACTGCAGGGTGTTGACAATCTGCAGAGTCCTCCACCTTCCGGAGACTTCTGTCAGAGCGGTAGAGTGGCGGACTCGTGAAATAGTTCTGAACAAAGAGGTTTATCCTTTTCTGAGCCCACACCGTATTATAAAACGAAAAGAGAGAGAGAGAGAAAGACAATAAAAGAAAGGAAATGGCTTTTATCTAGGATACTTCTTTAAAAAAATTGTTTTTCAAAACAGCTTCCCTTTCCTCTTCCTGCCACCCTGATGTGGGCAAAGCGGGGGAGCCCCGGGGAGGGGAAGCGGCTTGCCCTGGGCCGTGATCCCTTAGGACTAGCAGACTTTCTGAAAGAAACGCTTGGAGGAACTTGGAAGGAGGTTGCAGAACAGCTTGAAATGCATTTGCTGGAAGGAAGAACTGTTCGGCATCAAACTGTGGGACAGCAGTGACCCTTCTCTCCCTGGGCCTGCCTGGCGTCCTCCTTATCCTGGGCCGTGGGACTCAATCTGAGCTGTGCTGGAGACCAGCGTCCCTGCTCTGGGCAGGGCTCTTTATGGCAGGGACACCCCCGCCCCTGCTGCTTCCCAAAGTCCCGGGAAATGCATTTCTGACTCTTGGCTGAAAAAACCAAACCAAAACACAAAAACTGGCCTTAGATGGTCCAACACCACCAGCAAGGACACGAGGTTGGCAAAGTGGAGGGGGGGTCTCCTATCCTGGCCTTTGCCCTTGCCCCCTGTCCCTGAGCTCCCCAGAGGTCGTGGCCGCGAAGGGGGTATTCTTCCAGTGGCACGGATACTGGAGCCCCTTTTCTCCAGATGCTGCTTGTATACAGTTTTGCGGCCTCTGAATCCTGTGAAAGGAAGAGCCATCCCCGTGTGTCCTAACTTGCCAGGTCACCTCCCGGGAAGCCAGTCTGGGAAGAGGGCGCAGGCTGGGGCCACACTCGGGCTGGGCTGGAGGCCGAAGGGCTGCTCCTTTCTGCCCTCCCCGGGCACGCAGGGTCCACCCTGGGGGGACAGTCAGGAGCGGGGAGGGTGAAGTGAGCCATCATTAAAGGCTAAGAGGCCGCAGGCGGGGCGGAAACCAGACTGGACTCCACTCTCCAGCCAGCAGATGACTCCTGCCTGCTCTGGGGTCCTACCAAATGGCTTTTAAAGTCGAGCAAGAGAAATTTAAAGGACATTAGTGACAGGAAACAGACCTCTAAACCTGAAAAGACAAAAGTGTTTTTTTGTTTAAGCCTAAATATGTATCTTAATAAGATCTGGCGCTGGGTTAATGGAGGTCTGGTCCTTGTTAATTAAGCAAAAGCCTCGCGGCCCCTCGACGTGGGGGATGGCGGCCGCTGGGAGGCCCGGAGCTCCTGGGGAGAGCATCACCTTGAGCTGAGTTTTCGGGGTGAGTTAGAGACTCCTGCTCCATATTCACTGGAAGCAACTCTCTGGGCCTGGAATCTGCATCTGTGATCCTAGGTCCCTTCTTCTGCTCACCAACGTTTGACAAGTGCTGCCCCAGGGCGCAGGGGAGGGGCTCGGCCTTTCCCTGGTGGGGAGAGAGGCTGGATTCATCCCAGCCCAGTCCCCTCACCCTTTGTTAAGAGATCAGTTTGCACCTTGTCTCCACCCTGCCCCCGCCCCCTGCTCTCCCCCCATGTCCTTTGTACAAAGGCCGAGCCACCCCTGTTTCCCCTGGGACAGTGGAGGATCTCATGAAGTGTCAGTTGCCATGCTGCTCGGATGGGCACATGGACTTCCAGGCATGCCCACTTAAGAAGTCATTTCTGATTAAGAATTTCAGGGCGCTCTTAAATCATGGCTGTGCCTCTCTGAGTCTTTGTTCTGCTGCAGACATGAGGGTGGTGAGCCGGAATTGCACGGAGGATGGATGGTCGGAGCCGTTCCCTCATTATTTCGATGCCTGTGGGTTTGATGAGTACGAATCTGAGACTGGGGACCAGGTGAGTGTCTGGCCTGCCTAGAGGTGGAGAGGGTGAGGCTGAGGAGGCAGGTGGAAGGGTGTTTCTGCCAGGGGCCTGGACTCTTGATGAACCTGCAGGAAGCTTGGGTCCCTCTGCAGCATTCATGAGCACCTGCCCTGTAGCCAAGCCAGATGGGCAAAGGGCAAGACTTTCATTCGCTCATTCTGGGCAGAGAAGCAACTGGTTTGCTGCCTGAGCCCCCCCAGCCCCCACCACGTGTCACCCACCTCCTTGGCTGCTCTTCCAGGACCCTCAGCCTTTCACAGGCCCACAATTGAAGGGGGTCAAGCTGGGCCCAGCAGGGGCCCTCCGGGTCTGTCTCCAGGCTCAGGCTGCTGCCTGGTCTGACCAGTCCGTGCTCTTGCCCTCAGTAAGCAGAGCTTCTGCACTGTGCTGACGATGCTGCAGCGGAAAGAAGGGGATGGGGCGTGGGGAGGGGTCATGCGGAGTGGAAGGCCCGAGATCGGCAAGAGGGGAAGAGAAGAGGCAGGAGCTGGTGGGCAGGCCCTGGCCCAGGAGGCTGGGGTGGGGGGGGGGCAGGGGCGGGGGCGGGGCCCAGGCGGGCCTTAGGTGGAGCCCCGCATGTCCTGTGCTCTGCTCCAGGACTATTACTACCTGTCGGTGAAGGCCTTGTACACGGTTGGCTACAGCACGTCGCTTGTCACCCTCACCACTGCCATGGTCATCCTGTGCCGTTTCCGGTGAGCCCCCCCCCGCCCCTCCAGCCAGCACAGCCGCCCCAGCTCAGAGCCCTTGCCCCGCCCCTCCCACCCCCACTCCTCCCCAGGGGGTCAGCCCTGGAGGCCCCTTAGAAGGCATCACCCCACCTCTAGGATAAGAGATGGCAGACGACCTCAGAGAGGGCAACTGACTTGTCCAGGGCCACACAGCAAGGCAGACTCTGGGCAGGAGACCTGTGTTCCTCTTTATCGTCCTGATCTGGATAAGGAGCTGTCCTGGGAGGGAGGGAGGGCTCTGGCCTGCTGGAGTTCAGGGCCAGGCAGCGGGGCCCTGGTGATGAGGGAGGGTGGAAAGAGGGGGGCCGTCCGGGTGGAGGGACGTGGGTCAGCCCGAAGCGGACCCCCGAGTGGAGGGTGGAACGCTGTGGGCTTCCTCACCTGCTTCCTTCCCGCTGGTGTAGGAAGCTGCACTGCACCCGCAACTTCATCCACATGAACCTGTTCGTGTCGTTCATGCTGAGGGCCATCTCCGTCTTCATCAAAGACTGGATCCTCTACGCCGAGCAGGACAGCAACCACTGCTTCGTCTCCACCGTGAGTGCCCTGGGCCCCGCCAGGCCTGGCCCTCGCTGCCCTCTGGGCGTGTTCCTGCAGGTTAGGGCGTCGACCGCAGTGAACACGGCAGTCCAAGAATGACCTTGAGGTTACTCGTAGCCAGTGAGCCCCCAGCGTGGCCTCACCTCCTGCCCCTCGGCCAGCCTGTGCGTGTACTTGGCAGAGCAGTTAAAGAGGGTCGCGTGGAAAGGTCAAGTCCCATTTGGCTGAGGAGGAAACCGGGCTCGGGGAGAGGGCTGGCCTGGCCACCGGTCATTTAAGTCGGCGCCAAGGGACTGATTGGCTGGGGTTCTCTCCAGATCACCTCCCCAGTTCTCATACCTTTAGAGGTAAGCAGGAAAGGTGGGCTTTGATGGGGCAGGATGAGAACAGCCAAGAGCACAAACCTTGACTGGAAAGGGCACCCTGGAGGCCGTCTCTGTGAGATTTCTGAGGGCCCAGGGGTATCCCCCCACCTATGTCATGTCTGAAACCAAGACCTTTATTTTATCAAGTCGCTTCCTGCAGGGTCCTTCTTGCTCACCTCTCCTGTGGGGGAGTGGGAGGGGGCAGGAGGGGTGGGAAGAATGAGCCTGGGGAGGGGAGGGGCTTCCATGCTCACCCCTACCCCCACCCCGTCCTTTCTGGACACGCTGGCCAACTTTGACTCAGACTCATAGGATGCTGCAGTTTGGAACTGAATCCATGGGGTGTTTGAGCCTGAGCATGCCAAAGCTGGAGCGCCCTCAGGATTCCCCCGGTTCTGCTGGGCTGGATTTTCAGGGTTCGGTGGGGGCTGGCGGCGGGGGGGGTCACACATCTGTTCCCCTTCCCATTCTCCCTGCAGTTGGAGTGCAAGGCGGTGATGGTTTTCTTCCATTACTGTGTTGTATCCAACTACTTCTGGCTGTTCATCGAGGGCCTGTATCTCTTCACCCTGCTGGTGGAGACCTTCTTTCCCGAGAGGAGATACTTCTACTGGTACATCATCATTGGCTGGGGTAGGTCGCTGGCTGGGGCCTGGACAGGCTCAGGCCTCGTGGCCCGGGATGTCCGTGGTCCCGCTGCCCCGGGAGCATCAGATCAGAGGGAGGCACTGCCGCACCGGCAGCTGATGGCACGCACACTCCTGGTTCCTGGACCCTTTCTTGCTCTTCTCCTTGGAGAAAGCCCACCTCCTGGGAGGGGTGTGCTCCAGAGTCCTTCTGAGAGACGAGAAGCCCAGGGTCTGGGGGAGACATGGACCCCCGGGAGGCCTGGATGTGTGTTAGGGTCCGAGAGGGAGAGGACCCCAAGTCTGATGGGGACGCTGGGCCTGTTGGTTTTCCTGTTATCACAGGGCTCCTTTTCTTGCTCTCCAGGGACCCCAACTGTGTGTGTGTCCGTGTGGGCAGTGCTGCGGCTCTACTTCGATGATACAGGGTGAGTACCGGCTGAAAGCCAGGGCTGGAGCCTCAAGTGGGCTCTTCCAGGTGGTTCTCTACCCTGACTCCATGACAGCTGTCTCAGACAAACCTTCCAGGGTCGGGCCTGGCACCCGCTGTGCAGATGGGCCCACCCAGCCACACCTCAACCAAGACCTAGAATGTGCAAGGCTTCGGAGCTCTGCTCCACTTCTGGGCCCAGCTCAGAGTCTGTTCTCGGAGGGAGAGTGTTGAGGGTGAGGTCGCATTCCCAAGAGCCCTGAGCCTGAAGGAGGAACATAGCCTGGGACTCCAACTCCCACCTTGTCGGGGAGCAGAGGGAAGGACCAAGGCATTTGAATCAGGGCTGGGCTGCCTGTGCAGGCTGCCCGAGAGCTCCCCTTCCAGCCAGCCCTCCTCAGCTCAGGGGAGGAGGTGGCACCCACAGAGCCAGAGGCATTGTCCTGCAAGGGTCCTGACCCCCAAGGGTAATCTCCCTTCTTTCCCTCTGTCTGTTTGGCAGCTGCTGGGATATGAATGACAACACAGTTCTGTGGTGGGTGATCAAAGGCCCTGTGGTTGGCTCCATAATGGTGAGTGTCCTTGGGACAAAGAGCTGGGAAGAGACAGGGGACGGGGGTGGGCAGGTGGGGAAGGAGGAGGAAGAAGGAGGTCGCCACACAAACCAGCTTCTTCCCTTTTCATGGCTGCGTTCCGTTTGGCCACATGGATACGCAAGTTATTTAGCTGTTCCCCTAGTATTGGGCATTTATCTTATTTCTCCCATTGTTCCTCATTATGGAAGATGCTGCTAGGAATAGTTCCATGTATGGTTTTGAGCACATGTGAAGGAATATATCTTTAGAACTAAATTCTAGACGTAGAATTCATGGATTGAAAAGGGTATCCCATATCATTGTCTGCATTTGCAAAATCAATCATTTAAATTTTTGCACAGCTTTTTTTGTTTTGTTTTTTTTCTTTTTTTAGGGCTGCACCCATGGCACATGGAAGTTTCCAGGCTAGGGGTCAAATCAGAGCTGCAGCTGCCAGCCTACACCACAGCCACAGCAACATGGGATCTGAGCTGCATCTGCGACCTATACCTCAGCTCACCGAAACACCAGATCCACTGCACCTCAGTGAGGCCAGGACAGGGATTGAACCTGCATCCTCATGTATACTAGTTGCATTCATTTCCACTGCACCACAACGGGACCCCCCCCCTTTTGTCTTTTTATGGCTGCACCTGCAGCATATGGAGGTTCCCAGGCTAGGGGTCTAATTGGAGCTGTAGCCGCCGGACTACGCCAGAGCCACAGCAATGCCAGATCCGAGCCACGTCTACAACCTACACCACAGCTCACGGCAACGCCGGATCCTTAACCCACTGAGCGAGGCCAGATAGCGAACCCGCAACTTTATGGTTCCTAGTCGGATTCATTTCCACTGTGCCATGATGGGAACTCCCCTAGCCCAGGTTTTTTTTTTTCTTCCTAGCCCAGCTTTTATCCTTACTGTTTGATAGATAATAACACTTTATCTGTTATACATGTTGTCAGTATACTTCAAAGATTGCATAATTTTATATAGTCAAACCATCAGGCTTTCTCGTCATAATTTTGAGCCTTATTTCTTGTTTATGGAGGCCTTTCCCAATCATAAGATGTAAAAAACATCCTTAATTGTTTTGTAATAATTTTGTAGATTGAATTATTACTAGCATGTCTTTAGCTGAAATTTTATTTCTGTTTGATCTGAAATGATACCTAATTTTACCTGGTATTTCTCCCCAATGAATAGGCATTCCACCCTCTCAATTCTTTTTATTGAATTAGTCACTCTTTCTCCATGTTGTCGAAATGTTACTTTATCATAAACACTTGATGTACTCTGCTTGTGTTTATTAGTTCCAGACTTCCTACTCCATGTTGCTAATCTATCTGGCCATTCCTGTGTTGAATACCCCATTGTGCTACTTACTGGAACCTGGGAGCATATTTTGATACTCTGGCATGCTAATCTCCTTATTTGTTTTCCTTTTAGAATTTTCTTACACATTTATTTGTTCAGATGGACTTGCAAATTTGTCAAGTTGCAAAAAAATAAAAAAATCAGGTTGAGATTTTTGTAGGAACCGCACTGACTTTATAAACAAATTTGGAGAGTGATGTTCTTAAAATACTGAGTTTTCCCTTCTGAGAACGTGGTGTGATTCTCCATGTATTCAGTCTTTCTCGTAGAGTCATTTTGGACAGGTTTTTTTTGGTTGTCTTATTTAGTTTGCTTTTATGGTGTCTTTCAGTTTGTGCTCGTACCAGGTCTAGGAATCATTCTTTCATTATATTTTCTAGTGGGTGTATTTGTGCTAGTGTTTAGGGAAGCTTTTGGTTTCTATGTATTTTTTTCTTTTCTTGGTTACCTTTTGAAGTTCTTTCATTGGTTCTTATCTCTTTTCAATTGGCTCTTATGGAAAAATATATAACCTATAAATGAAAATGCTTTTACTCCTCATTTCCAAAATTTATGCCATTTATTTCTTGGTTTTGTTGAGGGGGATGTTTGCTATAGTTTTGGTCAGTTACCCTTCACTGAATTAGGAAAGTTTCTATGCCTGGCTTGTTTCATTGTGTATTTTTTTTTTACAAATCAGGCATTTGTGTCAAATTTTATCAAAGCCTTTTTGGAGACGTCAGTTGAGGTGATCATTTCCTTGGCAATGAGCATTTGTAACAGTTCGGTTTATCTTCATGATGAACAATGCTGCAGTGGCTGTATTTGTGCGTATCTTTGAGTATGAGTGAATGTGTCTTTAGGACTATCTTTTATGTTTCTTCCCCATTGTGGTTGATTTACAGCGTTCTGTCAGCGTCTACTGTACAGCAAAGTGACCCAGTCATCCTATGTATATCTAGAATATATATATTCTTTTTCTCACATTATCGTCTCACATTGTCATGGTCCATCACAAGTGACTGGATATAGTTCCCTGTGCTATACAGCAGGATCTCATTGCTTATCCACAATATGTCTTTAGAGTAAATCTCCAGGAGTGGCATTTCTGCGACAAAGGGAGTATGCATTTAACATTTCCGTGAGTGACAAATTGCTCTCCGCAAGCAGAGAGCAACACCATGTCTTTGCTGATGTTTCGATCACAGAACTATTTGCCAGTCTTCTTGGGGGTTAAAGGTAGCTCATTGTTTTTAATTTATTAATGTGACATACGGCAGTAGATATTTTGTTTTCCTGGCATACAACCTCAATGGCCATGATCTGTTTGTTCTTTTAATGCCTCGCAGAATTCTCTCTGTTAATACTTTGTTTATAGTTTTTACATTGTGCTTTATAAGTTTTCTGGTTTTAAGTGTGTGTGTGTACACTTTCTGTCTTTGTAGCAGGGTTTTGTTAACCTCATAGGTAACTTGAGGAGTTTTCTTTTTAGTTGCTTTTAAATAATGAGTAGTATGTAAATTACGTCTTCCTAAAGGTATTATGAAACTGGCTGGTAAAATTTTCTGAGCTGGTGTCTTTCACTACTTGCAATCTTGATTATTTTTTAAATTTCCCCTGAGGCCATTGCTGCATTCTGACTTTCTATATCTTCTTGATTTAATTTTTGCTGATTTATATTTTCCCATGTTGTTCTTTTTTTGCTTGTGATGATTTTTTTTTTCTTTTTGCGCCACACTTGTGGCATATGAAAGTTCCCAGGCCAGAGATCAAATCCAGGCTGCAGCTGTGACCTATCCCATAGTTGCTGCAATGCTGGATCCTTAACCCACTGCACCAGGGCAGGAACTCCCTTCCTTGTGATGATTTAAAATATTCTATACATCTGTTGTCTTGTCCTCTTTTTCATACCTATGTTTGTTTAATTGCATTTTCTCCTTTTGGACTAATATATGAAGTTAACAGTATTCACTATGCTAAATTTCAGGTACTGATTAGACACTAGGCATATAGTAGAGAGCAAACTTGGGAGTTCCTATTGTGGCGCAGTGGAAATGAATCTAACTAGGATCCATGCAGATGCCTAGTTCAGTGGGTCAGGCATCTGGTGTTGCTGTGGCTGTGGTATAGGCTGGCAGCTATAGCTCCCATTCAACCCCTAGCCTGGGAACCTCCATATGCCATGGGTGTGCCCCCCGCCCCCACCCCAAAAAAAAGCAAAAAAAAAAGAAAGCAAGCAAGCAAGACTGACAGAACCCAGCTCTCCTGGGTTTTCTACTTGATCTGTGAAAACCAAGAAAACAAAACCAAAAAAAAAATATTTTTATTGATCAAGTCTCCCTTTTTTCCTATTCCTTAATGAATTTTTACTTTAATTTCCTTCTTATAGAAGTTAAATTCGGGGTACTCTTTCTCTAGATTTTGATTTGAATGATTAATGTTTTCATTTTAAGTGTTCATTATCTTTTACTAAGCGTTTGGAGCCACATTCATTTTCTTTGAGCACTGCTGCGCCGCAGCTGGAGGATGTTGCCGTGTCGTCCCCTCTCATGCCTTGTTTGTATTCCTTTGCTCCTTTCCCACCTCCTTTCTCACCATCCACAAGCGTCCCACTTTGATAGGAGAGCTTTTGTCCTGACCTCTGTCTGAAGGTCAGTGCTCTTGCCGTTCCCAGGCAGCCCTTTAATGAATAATATTTATGGGTGTCCATTCTGGTTCTCCGTATTCAGTGACTCTGAACTTGGAGTTTCTCCAGAGGACAGCTCTTCCCTCTGCAACAGCCTCTTCTCTATCTGCTTGGCGTTGTTGTTTTTCCATCACCCTCGTCCCAGTTGCTCTTTCTCTTCCAGGAGCCGCTTGCTTTTCTGGCTCGCTCATGTAATCTTTGCTGTTTCTCAGGGGATTCTTTTTCAGCGCCCTGTTCTGTCATTTCAATGATATTGTGGGAGGCCGAGGAGATCAATGAGTGTTCTCATACTCGCCCTCTGAGATGATACGTCTAGATGGGGTCTTTGCTGGATGCGGAGAGGGCCTTGTCGGGGATACCGCCCGTGCAGAGGCAGGGTGTGGAAAGAAAGGCTTTACTCAGAATCGGTTCCATTGGTATTTTTCTTTGATTCTCAGGTTAACTTTGTCCTCTTCATCGGCATCATTGTCATCCTGGTGCAGAAACTTCAGTCGCCAGACATGGGAGGCAATGAGTCCAGCATCTACTTGTAAGTACCCCTGTGGGAAGCTGTGTGGGCCCTGCCTCAGGTCCCGGAGGAGAAGGCCTGGGCTTTGCTGGCAGGGAACCTTAGCTCGGGCATTGGCAAGACTTCTTTCAGATGAAGGTGCCTTTAAAATGGAGTTGCCCACCTATCCTTCAGCCAGTCCAGGAGCCCCTAATCTGCATGGAGATAACATGGAGAGAAAAGAGAGAGGAAGAGATGACAGATCCCATGTCTCACTAGGGAATCGAGATGGAAAATGCCACATTCCCTAGGGGAGGTAGGGTCTTGGTTGTTTAGAAGTTGG
Organism: Phacochoerus africanus; assembly: GCF_016906955.1. NCBI lineage: Eukaryota > Metazoa > Chordata > Mammalia > Artiodactyla > Suidae > Phacochoerus > Phacochoerus africanus. The sequence continues at coordinate 41,920,834 of NC_062559.1, read as the reverse complement.
ATTTCCATTGGGAATCTGGGTTCTGTGGAAGCTCGTGAATGCCCCCGGGGGAAGTGTTGCTGGATGTCCCACCCCAGCCCAGTGTGTGCATGTTGCTCAGGCCCCACTAGCACAGCTCTGCTTCTGGGTCCGGTTGTCTCCTGCAGCTCCCTCCTCCCCGAGCAGAGGAACATCTGGCGTGTTGAGATCGTTGAGCGTAGGTTTCTCCCCCTTCCTGGCCACTTGGTGGGTTTCTGCAGCCGTGTCCCTCACAGCCTGCTCCTGCTTGCTCTGTTCCACCCTGCTCCCAGCCCTCCCCTCGTTCTGGTTCCCACTGAGCGTCTCCCATCTCGCCCTTCTTGCCTTATGATCAGGAGCTTGAGCAGCCGGGTGTGAGGGCTATCAGGACATGTTCGAGGCTGGGGAGGGGTTGGGTCCCCCATGGTTGGCTGAAGGGGCCAGATAGGCGCAAGGAGTCTGAGGACAATTCCCTGGAGCAGAAGCCATGAGTGTTGCTTTCTCAGTTTAAAAAGAGAACAGGTTAGAAGGTGTCATTAGTGGGGGGCTGGTCCTGCCTTTGTCAGAGACCCCAGCCTGGGGCTCGGAACTCTGATGGCTGCCCAGGGGACAAATGAGACCGCAGAGAGACTCGGCAGAGGGCTCTTCTACCTGACCATTCTCTTGGAGAGAGCGAGAGGCAGGAACCGCTTGGGGAGCAGTCCCAGATCTTTCTCTCAGGCTCCCTGAGGCTTCCCCAGGTTGATGGAACTTTCCCTGGTCCCCGTGCTCAGCCTGGGTCCCCGTTGTTGTGGAAGCCCTTGCCCCGGGTGCTGGGGGCGGGGGAGGGGGGGGACGATGGGCAGCGGGCCCGGCTCAGTCAGGCTTGTCTTCCCTGCATGCAGGCTGATGGCAATGGCCACCTCCTCCCCTCCTTTTTACGGCTATGCATTTACCTTCTTTTATTTTTTAATATTTTTGCAATTTTCTACCAACTTTTGCTAATGTGTCTCAGTTATGTATGTGGAAATTGTTCGTCCACATAAGCCACAGTGTCTTGGAGGCCCTGCACTGAGGGGCCGGTGGGCCCGGCTTTCGGCAACAAACTGCCCTGGAGAAATCACTCCTGCCTTGGGCTCCAGGAGCCACACAACGGGGCCCCGCTGCTCCCCTCATCTTCCTGTCCAGTGTCACAAACCTTGCCCTTGTGCCGGCTTGTTTGTCCCGCTTGAAGCCAGCTTGCCTCTCACACTAACCAGTGTCTGGGGCCTCCGTAGCCGGCGGGTAGCAAAGCCAGCCTCGTTTCTCCTTCGAGCTATAAGTAGCCTTGGTTCCTCACCCCCGTCCTGCTGCCTTGCTTCCTGGTAGGATCTTTCTTTTTCTGAGGTCTCTGGGGGCTTTCCTAGCTTCCCCTCACTCTGCCTGTGCAGGAAGGGACACACACAGGGGCTCAGCCGCAGCCGGAATCAGGATGCTCTACTGACCCCAGAACACGCTTTGGCCATCCTGCCCCAGGCGGCAGGAACCCTGGGGTCTGGAGTGGGAGAGGGGTGGTGCCAGAGTTTTCAAGGAATCTTAGACTGGGGGCTGTGGAGTCCTGCCAGCCTTCCAACACACGGATGAGAACCAGCTGTAATTAGCATGGCATTCGTACGCTTAAGTACAAATGTTGAAAGAATCAGCTACAGGCATACCTTGTTTTATCACACTTTGCTTTACCGTGCTTTGCAGATATTGTCTTTATGACAAATGAAAGTTTTGTGGCAACCGTGAGCTGAGCAAGTCTGTCAGCCCCATTTCTCCAATAGCATTGGCTCACTTCATGTCTCTGTGTCCCATTTTGGTAATTCTCAAAATATTTCATCCTTTTTCGTTATTATATTTGCTGTGCTCTGTAATCAGTGATCTTTTTTTAATTAAAAAGTTTTTTTAAAATTTTTAGGTCTTTTAAGGGCTGCATGTGTGGCATATGGAGGTTCCCAGGCTAGGGGCTGAATAGGATCTGCAGCTGCCAGCCTACACCACAGCCACTGCAATGCGGCATCCAGGCTGCATCTGCGACCCACACCACAGCTCACAGCAACACCGGATCCTCAACCCACTGAGCAGCTTTGGCCAGGGATTGAACCTGCGTACTCACGGGTCCTAGTTGGATTCATTACTGCTCAGCCACAAGAGGAACTCCCAGTCAGCGATCTTTGTTACGACTGTGACTCAAAGATGATCAGGGGTTTTTTTAGCGATAAGTATTTTTTAATCAAGATATGTAAATTGTTTTTTTAAAGACATAATGCCATGGAACACTCAGCAGACTGTAGGATGGTGTACACCTAACCTTTATATGCGCTGCGAAACCACAGAATTCATGTGACTCGCATATTGCGGTGTTTGCTGTATTGGGCTGGTCTGGAACTGAACCCATATCTCAGAGGTCTGCCTGTGGTTGGTTTGCTTTTCTCGTGTAAAAAATTCCCTTGAAGTCTCAGCAGATTCTGTTTTTTAGAGAAATCTGAACTTGCCTTTGTCTCAGGCTCCGGTGATTAAACGTCAGGTGGATGTGTGGTCTGCACGCCGGGTTGGAGGGCTGATGCGGGGCAAGGGAGCAGCTTGAGGCCGTGCTGTGCAGAAACATGTTTGAGTGTTTCCAGGGTCAGGGAGACCCCAGGGGTGAAAGTGAGAAATAATCCAACTGGCCTTGCTGCTAAGAACTGCAGAGCATTTAAAAAGTTGCCATTCAGTCCATGCACATTGAGGGCTCACGGACACCTTGCACATCTGGCTTAAGTATAATCCCCATGTTATAGCCGAGGGAACTAGTTATCAGTGAAGTGAGATGGATCCAGTAGGACAGGGTAAAGCCAGAGCGACAGAGCAGGTAGGCCCTTGAGTCCGGGCTTGACTGGGCCGTCATTCCTGGCCTCAAGGAATGTACAGGCAAGAAGATGCTGTGAAACAAGGCTTTCTGGAAGCAGAGCTCCCATTGGGTTCCCTCCTTGTATAATCCTGCCCCATGTGGAGTGCTCTGAGCTGGGAGGTGTCTGCTGCTGCGCGGTGGGGAGACAGGGAAGCTCTGGGGGGAGTTAAAAGGGACTAGGACATGGTGGGCGGGGGCACTTCCGGGCTGTGTCCGAGGCCCCTTGGGTCCCCAGAGTTATGTGTTGGGCTGAGAAGCCTCTTCCGCTCTGCCCACAATAGCTTTCTGGTTTTTTCCATTTCCAGAACAAATTTAAGCCCAGAAGTCCCCAAGAAAGCCCAAGAGGAGCCCCCGCCTGTGCCCTCAGACCAGCATTCATTCCCTCTCCTGTGGGTTGGTTCCAGCGGCTCAGATGATAAGGGTTTGCCCTCCTCTCTAGCCCAAGGCAGCGCTCCCGACCCAGCCTCAGAAGGATGTGTGGGGCTGGGCGTGCTGGCCCTGGGCTGCCCTGGCTGGGCACAAGGCTTGGGCAGGATTTGGGCCAGGCATGGCGTGTGGGCCTGGGTCGGGCTAAGCATGTGTTTGGGGGAAGGGGTTGGGGCTCGGCCCCATCCTAGGGTTAGGGTTAGCCTGCCTTTTCTTGGAGACCGGAGCTTACCTGTGTGAGAAGCCAACTGGCTCAGACAGTGGAGGGTGAGGTTTCAAGGCAGACACCACCTGCGCAGAGAGCCTCTCTGCCTGGCCTTGCACGGTGCGGCTTTGTTCCCAGCGGCCTGCCCCCGGCAAGATGGGTGCTGGGAGCTGGCTCTTGGGTGTGGGGTCAGGGAGGGACAGCCCATCTGTGTTTCCCTCGGGGACCCCACCAGCAAGTCTACCAGGCCCCTTGGGGTAAAGGAAGGAGAACAGACACCATGATGTCCTATAAAGCTCAGCAGCCTTGTGGCCTCCCCAGAGCAGAAACGATGACGCTCACCCTGAAGACAGGCCGCGGCGTGGCGAGGCAGCCGGGAAGCTCCTGGCCCAGGAGCTCGGTCCACAGCCGGAGGCTCCCAGTTGGCATGGCACTCCCTCTTCCCCTTCCAAAGCACCCCCTCGCCTGTCTAGGAGCAGCCTATCCTGACGGTTCCTGTTGGGGATCGGGAGTAGGGAATGGTTGCCCCCGCTTTGCAGATGGAGAAACTGAGGCCCAGAGAAAGAAAGTGGCAGTACCTAAGATCAGCAAGTCAGTGGCCAGACAAAACTTTGAGCTCAGGTACCCTGACCGTCCAGGTCGGGCTGCGGGCACAGAGGGCTGGCGCAGCCTCAGTGGTGGCGGAGGAGAGGAATGGGCAGGGAGCTTCAAGATCTGCTGAGCTGGGCTTCTGGCTGAAGTCCTGGGGTGGTGCAGAGTGCCTCCCTGCAGACGTGGCTCGGGTTCTGGGGGTGCACAGCACCTTAGCATCAGAGACCCTGGGGAAAGTGTTTAGCTCAGATCAGGACATTCTGTGAGCCTGCGTGGTGTCCAGTGCCATGCTGAATGCTAGGATCAGGGTGACATAGTCAGGGTGCTGCCTGCAAAAGGGTTCCCCTGCTGGCACCTCTGGTGCTAATCCTGGAGCTACAGCTCAGGCAGCCTTGCACATCAAAGACTCTAAAACATTCATGGAGTTTAGCATGAGACCAAAGCAGGGCCCAAAGAAACCAAGGGCTGCATCCCTGGTTTTAGATGGCAGTGCTGATACCTGGAAAGGCTTTGACCTTCCTGCAGACACAGAGCAGAGCCCGTGGCAGAACCAGGCTTGGGACCCAGGGCTCCTTGACTTCCAGATGTGGGTGTGAGCCGCACGCCTGCTGCCAGGTCTCCTGCCTTCTGACTTATGCTGACGCTGCTCCCCAGGCAGCCGCTGCCTGGTGCCCCTGCCTGGTGCCCCTGCCTGGGCTCCTTATCCTCCCTTGGGTCCAATTCAGACCTCAGTTGATCAGCCAGCTTCGGCTTATCCCTTCCTTTCGATTGCATTTCTTTTCCTTTTTTTTTCACTAATTGCGGTGACTTCTCAAAGATTCCAACATTTTCCTTTCTCATCCTGTCTCTGGCTTTTCTGCTGCTCTCTTCCATTTTTGGTTCTTTTCATTGGACCCTCTGGAACAGTTGTTGGAGCTTTAGGGGAAGGGGAGTAATTGGAAAGAAGGACCCTTACCTTTGACCCTGGATCCTTCTCCTGAGAGCGCTCCCGGGCAGCAGGTCCTGCTTTGATGTGCCCTCCCCGCCTCCCCCCTCAGAGGTGCATGTTTTTACTGGGGTCTGATTTTCCAGCTAACTTGCCACCAAATGGCCTTTAGCTGACTTTGGAGAAACCAGAGGAGTCTATATTTATGGTATCCAGGGCCCAGGAAGAGCAGGGACAATTTGGGAACTCCAGGAGAGGTCTCAGAGGAGAACAGCTGAAGCCTTAAAACTCAGGGTGAGAGTTTAAGCCTCGTGTGTAGGAAGTAACATCTGAGATTTGGGCTCTCGGGCTCCTGGACCCTGACTTCTATGGCTCCCCCAGGCCAGGGCTGAGGAATCAGGCTACAGGCAAGAGGAGAGAGTCGTCAACCTCTCAACCTGGACAAAATAGAGAATAAATGAGAAGATGAGAATGGCTTTCATTCCTGAATACCCAAATCAGCTCTTTCAGTTATTGACAAAAACATATGTGTCCATCTTTCTCTTTGTATATATACAAAACAGACCTTTGGCAGTCATTGAGACGCATGAAGAAACTTCTCTAACACTTGGCTTCCTCACAGCAGTGCTTCTGGAACCTTCATTTATATGTGGATCACCCTAGGGATTTTGTTAAAATGCAAGTTCTGAGCCGGCAGGTCCGGGGTAGCATCCGAGGTTCTGCATTTCTAACAAGCTCTCGGGTGGTGCTGATGCTGCTGGTCTGGGGACCCCACGCTGGGGAGCAGAGCATCTTAACATATCTCACATCCCCTGCCTGTAAAATGGTCCAGTAGCGCCTACCTCATAGTCTGGTGTGAATGAAAGATGCTGTTTATGAAATGAGAGCCACAGACCTGACTGAGGCAAGGATGCTGGGTGGACCTAAGCTTCCCCTATCTTTGAAGTGTGTGATTCAGACATTTGCCTCAGCAGAAGGACATGTCACTACATGTCAAGGACCTTCAGATCTTTAAAGAGTTGGAATCACAAATTACAAATCCATGAACGCCAAAGATTCTGTTGGTGCAAATCTGTTCTCATTTGCATCGGACCCCCCCTCAGGTCCATGAGTTCACCAGCAGGTACCAGGAGCTCAGTGCCACATGGTGCCTGAGGAGAGGGTATGAAGTGGGTACCTCTTTTGCAATCTGACAGATGACACAGCTCTTACTCCATCTTGTACATGCTTGTCAGGAAAGGAAAAAAAAAATGGCTTGTGCCAGCGCAGTCATAGCCTGACCGTGAGGAGCTAGAAGGGCTGGGAATCGAGCCTGAGGCCTCTGTGAGGAGGTGGAAGCCCTGTGCCTCACCCAGTGACAGGCAGAGCTGGACGGGCATCCTGGGCCCACCTTGGATGGTTCCTTAAGATGACTTGTTTTTGTGGAGAGCGGGGCAGGGCCCGAGAGGTGCTCTCTCAGCCCTCGACTCCTGCCCCTTGAGCTTGTATCAGGAAGTCTGGCAGCGCCGTGCAGTAGAACTCTCAGCAGCGAAGGAACTGCCCCAGACCTGTGCTCAGCATGGGAACCCCTAGCTACCCGTGGCCGTGGAGCCCTTGCAGTGTGGCTTGGGCAGCCAAGGAAGTGGATTTTTCATCTAATTTGAAGTCACGTGGTGGATGCACAGTGCCTGTCACAGGGATTGGCACGAGCCTAGGTCTAGGTCTAGACTCATGAACCATCTGCTCCGTCCATCCCACCTCTGCACCCCTTAGGCCCACCCTGAGGTGGCTGGCAGCTCTGAGAGAGGAAGGGGCGGGCAGAGGAGGGAGGGGTGGGGGGAGACCCATGGACCCGCCAGCTGGTTCTCCCAAGCAAGCCCAGACTGGCCTGATTCCTGGCCTGGTGGGCCCGGGGCTGGGCCAGCGTGAGGCCCATCTTGCTGAGTAGCCTCTGGCCAGGCCCTGCTCTGAGCCTGGAGCTGACCCTGGAGCCGGCTCCTGGTCCCTGCATGAGGCCCAGCCAGGCCCCTCCCCGCCAACTCCACCACCTGCTGCGTTCCCAGTGTGAGCGCCCGTGTGTGTGGAAGTGTGTCCACACGCACACATGTGTCCGCAGGGGTGTGTGTCTAGTCTAGAGCTGACCGTGTCTCGGCCCTCGGCTTCCTCCTCCTCCTCCTCCACGGGACGCCTGGCCCCGTCTGCACCCCCGGGCCTCTCTGCCCTCCCTGTGAGCCGTGTCGCTCTGACTCCCCCTCAGTTTCCTCGGTGCCCCCAGCTGACAGACATGCTGATCTTGTCACATCCAGCAGCTGCGTGCAGAAATGCTACTGCAAGCCACAGCGGGCGCAGCAGCACTCTTGCAAGATGTCAGAACTGTCCACCATTACTCTGTAAGTGTGCGTGGCGGGGCTGTGGCCGCGTGGCCTGGACGGGAGGGGGGCGCATGCGGCCACCGCCTGGAGCTTGCGTCCGCCGAGGCTGGAGGAGCGTGGGGAGCGAGCCTGTGCCCCCAGCCCCGAGCCCTTTCCCGGCTGCTGCATGTTGACATCTGTGTGTCTTGTGAGTTCTCTGCAACCTCGTGGCCTGGGGCGGGGGAGGTTGCAGGGAAGGGGCTGTGGCCATTGTGGGAGCAGCCGGGGCTTGGCCGGTGCTGAGCAGGAAGCAGCTTTGAAGCCTCTGTGGGCTTCCACCTCTCGGGGTGTCCGTCTTTACAACCGCCACCTTGTTTCCAAAGAGTTCATTTGGATTGTCCCCCGGGTGGGACCAGCCCCTCCCTCACACTTCAAGTGCTGAGCCACTTACTTCCCACAGCAATGCTCTGAGGTGGGCACTTGTATTTTCCTTTTTACAGGGGAGAAAACTGAAGCCCAGAGGGGTAAAATGACTCACCCAAGGCCATGTATGTAGCTGGCGGGGTGAGGATTTGAACCCAGGGAGTCCTAAGCCCTAGGCCTGGGGCATCTCCAGCCTTTTCCAATATCCCCTTGCGGGGATCTTCTTGGTGTTCTGTAGGCCCCTGCTGACCACTGACGCCTCCTCGAGCAGGAGGACAGAGGCTAAGGCCCAGTGTCACTGCCTCTGGGTTAAGCACATCATAGGGTGATTCTGTGATGCCTCAAGGAGGGGGCCCAAAGTTCACACCCTGTGTCCCTGTTCCAAGGCTTGGGTGGGCTCCCAGAACTCTGAGCCCCAGTGACTTCCTCAGCTGCCTCTGCTGCCCCATTGGAGTCACTGGGGTGCCCCACACCTGCCCTTGGGCTGCACTCGGGGCACCCATGTGCATGCCCAGCGTTCCCTTCTACCCGGGGCTGGGAACTGCCTGCAAGGCTGAGCCTCCCATGTGTGGAACCACCCCATCCACTGCCGCCATGAAAGCCGGGCAGGTGTGGCTTTTTGGTTTCCGGGGCACTTTTCAAACTGTAGGGACAGGTCCCTGAAACAGGCCCATTTGCTAGAGAGGCAGCGAGGAGGGAGGAGGACAGGGACCGCAGGCCCGTCCCAGGGCTGCCTTCCCTCCTCAGCTTCTTCAACGAAGCCGCGCTTCTAAAGTAACCCCTCTAGGAGTTCTCGTTGTGGTGCAACAGAAACGAATCCGACTAGGAACCATGAGGTTCCGGGTTCGATCCCTGGCCTTGCTCAGGGGGTTAAGGATCCGGCATTGCCATGAGCTGTGGTGTAGGTCACAGAGGCGGCTCAGATCCCACGTTGCTGTGGCTGTGGTGTAGGCTGGCGGCTACAGCTCTGATTAGACCCCTGGGAACCTCCATATGCCGCGGGTGTGGCCCTAAAAAGGCAAAAGACAAACAAACAAACAAACAAACAAATAAATAAATAAAAAGTAACCCCTTTAGGCAGGTCCCAGAGGAGCCCACGCAATGCCCTGGGCCTACCTTTCCAGGCCGCTTGCCTCTTTTTTTTTTGGACTTTCATTCTTCAGCTAGCATCCCCCACTGCCTTCCGGTGCGAGGCTCTGGGTGCCCAGAGATGACAGCTCCCAGGTCATGCTCAGTGTTCAGAGCTCCGAGGGGCTCATCCTGGGTCCTGTGCTCCAGTTGTCTCTTTGTGGACACACACTTTCTGAGTGTGAGCCCTGTGCCTGGTGTGTGCTGGCCAGGGCAGGTGACGGAAATAAGCCAGGCAGCACGCCTGCTCTCAGCCACATCCGAGGGAGGATGGGCAGATGAGAGGAAGGATGAGAGGTTAGACCACTCCAGCCCCGCACCTTCGCTCTGACTGGGACCTGCTCAGGTGCTATTGACCCCTGCTCTGGTCCAGGGACCCCCAAATCCTGGAGAATGGGCTGCTTGTGAGCTCAGGGAGGATCAGGGGGCGCCAGGCATTCGAGGAACTTTTTTCTTCCAGGGCTATGCCTTGGTCCACCTGAAGGTCTTGCCAGGCTATTCCCTCCCCTTCCTCAGGTCCCCTCCCCCACTTCTTTCCCCCCCCCCCCTGCCCCTACCCCAGCAGAGTCAGGGAGGCCAAGGGCCTCACTCAGACTCCATGGATTCTGCTTCTTCTGAAATCCAGAAGAGCTGAGATGGGGAAGAAGGAGGGGGCACTCGGTGTAACTGCCCCAAATCAAAGGGCTGCCCCCATATCCAGTCGTCCACCACCCTGGACTGAGCTCTGCCAGGGGAGGGCGAGGCTGTACCTTCCCTCCGGGAAGGGTCCAGGGGGCGGAGTGCACCTGCGGGGCATGACTGGCTCTTCCACGGAAATCAAAAGGGAGCCAGTCTGCTGGGGTGCCCGGTTACAGGATCCCACTCTTGGAGACCCTCTGGGAGCCCCTCTCCCCCGACAGAGCAGGACCCACAAGAGCACCTGCCACGGTGCCTACACTTGCTGTCTTCCCATGGCTGCTGCACCCCCCTCCTCAGACCAGAGCCCCACTCCACTGGGCCCGAGAACCAGGTGCAGGCGGAGGAACCCCAGAGGAGCTGGCCTTGGGGAGCCCAGGTCCCTGGAGCTATTTCTCCCCTGCCCATTCCACCCCCACCCGAGCAGACAGCCTTCTCTCCCTCTGACCCAGCTTCCTCCTGCTGGATGGTAATTATGTCCTGAGTCGGTAAATCCATCCTAGGATCCCTCCCAAGTCTCTCCTTCTGCAATCCACCCACTGCACCCCCTGACCGCCTCCCTGTCGTCAGCGCCTCCCCATCACGCTCTGCGAGTGTCCCTGGCGGCCCCAGACTCAGGAAAGCCGACTGTCTCTGTGGCACGGGGAGGGAGCTTCCTTGCAGGGCAGAAGAATGTTTGCTTTGTTTGTGTTGTCCTTCCGAATCCCATCGCCGTGTTTTGCCCTGATCCCACTTTCCCTGAGAGCTTCGCCCCTCCCCAAAGTTGCTGTAAATCACACACCCACCTGCGCACCTTTGGTGGTTCCACAGGATGGCAGCGTGGCCGAGAGCTCCGGGCACCTGCAGAGGGGGCGGGAGGGGTGTCTCCTCAGAACTTCCCAGGGAGTTTGGGGAGCCCGAGATCTGTGGGCAGCCATCTCCCCCAGACTCCCCGCACCGGGAGAGAATCTTGAGGGGGTCCACGGGGCCCAGCTGTCCCTCTCTGTCCTCCACGGCTCCAGCCCCATACCCTGCGGCTCCTGGAGCAGACGCCTTGCTCTCTCCCAACAGACGGCTCGCCCGCTCCACGCTGCTGCTCATCCCGCTGTTTGGAATCCATTACACGGTCTTCGCCTTCTCCCCAGAGAATGTCAGCAAGAGGGAGAGGCTGGTGTTTGAGCTCGGGCTGGGCTCTTTCCAGGTAAGTGTGGTGGGGGCGGAGGGCAGAACTCGGGCAGCCAGGGCCCTGGCTTCTACCTTGGTGGCGGTGCTGGAGGCATCGTTCACCAGACTCGGCTCCGTGTTTCCGGCTCTGGAGTGATGGTACTAGATTCAAAGGGAGCTGGGGGAGCCCTGTCTGCGGTCCACCCTCTGGGCTCCCATGAGAAGGTGCCCTGAGGTCTTCTGGCTGCTGCATCTGGGTGTCCTGAGCCAGGTCTCCCCCGGGCCGATCTGAGACTGGGCCCTGGAGTGGGTGGGGTACCCTCAAGAGACCTCTCTGTCCACACCCTGACTTCAGCCTGTAGACCATGCACCCATGAGTCCTGGAGCTCTGTCTTACTCAAATTAAAGTCCCCAGCATAGGACCCGGGCACAAGGAACTGAGCGAGCTGAACAGGGGGATGAGCAAACGGACGCGTAAATAAATGATCCAGGGAATGAGAGCTCTGGAGGGCCGGTGACTGTGCAGGAAAGAATCAATAGACAGGGTTGTGAATGAGTCTGTGAAGGAGTGGATGAGTCAGCGCAAGGACACACAGCGAGTAAACGAACAGATGGCACATGAGTGGGGCAGCAGCGGCAGGGGAGGTTCCCTTGCGTGTCCCCAGGAGAGAGTGCCTCTCCCTCACTCAGCTGCACAGAGGAGCATTTGACCTTGACGGCTGGAAAGTTACTCTGTGTATCTGACCCGACTCTCTCCCTCCCCCATTTCATTCAAAGCCCTCGTGCCTGTTAGAGTGTCACCTGGCAAGGCTGGGAGGATTATGGACAAAGCCCCGGCCTTTAAATCCCAGCCCGGGGTTCCTGCCTCAGCCCAAGAATTCTAAGCGCACACGATATAAGTCAAGAATATGTAGAGAAGAGCTGAACACCCAGCCCGTACCGGGCACTTTCGTGGTGTTGTGTGCTGTGTCCAAGGATGCAGAGGTGGGGCGGTGGTGGATAAAGACAGGTCTGTTCTGTCCTGGGGGAGCACTGCCCTCAGGAGGACTGTGGTCGAGTTGTAGAGCCCAGAGAACATTCTAGGCCTGCAGGTTATGCCTTTTCTAGAAAGCAGGATAGATCTGGCCCTTGGGCATGGGAAGGATTTGACCAGGGAACGTGAGATCCAAGGTCAGGGTTGTTGGTGGGAGGGAGCTTCCCCGCCGGCCACTTGGTTCCAGGGGTGCGGCGTTCTTGGTGGAGCAGAACTTTTCCCTTCTTACCCCAGGTTTCCAGACAGGGGCCCGCATGCTGATCATCTTATTGTTCTGCTTCCTGCTGTCACTGCCCATTCCTTCTGCCTCCCACATTCCCCGTGGGGGAGGTTCCTGGCTAACACTCTCAGGTTTTGTTCATTCTCTCTCCTAGGGCTTCGTGGTGGCTGTTCTCTACTGCTTTCTGAACGGGGAGGTAAGAAGCTGCCCTTCTTAGCAGCGGAGGTGGCTTAGTGGGGAACAGACAGGGTGCCGCCTACCGGCCACACAGGCTCAATCCTCCAGACCAGGGCTCTGCCGGACTTCTAGCACCTCCAGGAGAGGGGTGGCAGCTGTGCTGGGCTCGCTGACAGCCTCCACCCTGGGCCAGAGTCGCTCTCACTTTGCTTGCTGTGCAGCTGAGGCCCAGTACCTAGTGCACCCCACCCCCAACAAAGACATCAGCCACTGAGCAGAGACCCACCTGGGAGCGCTCTCACCCCGAGTCACACCGTAGTCAGGACGAAGTGAAAGGGAGTGAGGACAAGGCACAGGAAATGGTGCCTGCAGTTCATGAGGCTGTCGATGGGCATAGGTGCTGAGTAGGGAGCTGCTCACAGTTCAGCACTGCCCCCAGCAGGCCAGCCTGCCTGCCAGGCCCATCCCCTGTAGAGTGGGGGCTTGAGAGACCCTGGGGAGAGTCCTAGAACCTTCTAGTGATTCTGCATTTCCAGAGCTGTGATCTTAGAGCCTCCTACTTAGCCCTTTAGGGTGATGCTTTTGAGTAGAGCCCAGAAAACAGGTGCTGAGGTGGGGGTGGGGGGACTGAAAGGGTGGGTGGCTTTAGAGAGTGGGCAGAAGTCATTGCACCAGGGGGTCTTCACTGCATGACCATGGTGGTGGGCTGCTCCCCCCTCCGCCCCCACATTTTCCATCTGAGAAATAAGATTGGCTCAGGTAACCTGCAGAAGGGTCAGGTAAGGATAGATAAGGAGAGGCAGACAGGGCCCCGCAGGGACTGGCTGGAGGGACAAGAAGTAGGAGTGCGAGGAGCTTGTCAGGCCCTCAGCCGATGTGTGGGTTGGAACTGCAATACACGGACGTGCCTGGCTGAGGGGTGGGTGTGGACGCAGAAACTGGGCAGGTCCTGCGTGCATCACTCTGAGAGCAACTCGGGGGGTGGGTGTTTGCCCAGAAGGATGCTTGCTTTAGTGATTCTCCAACCTAACAGCATATTGGAATTCCCTGGAAAGCTTTAAAACGTATGGGTGCCCTACCCCAGAGATTTGGGTGTTGCTGTTCTGGGTCTGGTCTGGGCCTCCGGGTTTCAAAGCTCTCTCCAGGCGGCTCTCATCTGCAGCCACGAGTAACGGTCAGGTCAGCAAGAGTAGGGCTTCCAGCCCGGATCTGTCTGCCCGAGGGCCTACTTTTTAGAGATTTCTTGAAAGGCCACAGGAGCTTGTCTCTGCCTGCGGATCACCACACCGGGAACCAGAGGCAGAGGCCCCAGGCCCCAGGAAGTCAGTAGAGGTCTTGCTCAGAGAGTGACTTGGGAAGGGGCCAAGGTCAGCTCCTCAGAGGGCGACCTCGAGGGCTGCAAGCTGCAGACTGGGAGTTGGTTGGCGGGGGGAAGCGTGCTGCAGGAGGTGGCAGGGCCCGCCTGAGCGGGGCCCCAGGGCAGGGGGGTCATGGGTGAGGTGTGAGAGGGTGACTCCCCACAAGTGGCCGTCTGAGCCCCTGCCCCCCGCCCTGCAGGTGCAGGCGGAGATCAAGCGGAAATGGCGCAGCTGGAAGGTGAACCGCTACTTCACCATGGACTTCAAGCACCGGCACCCGTCCCTGGCCAGCAGCGGGGTGAACGGGGGCACCCAGCTCTCCATCCTCAGCAAGAGCAGCTCCCAGATCCGCATGTCCGGCCTCCCGGCCGACAACCTGGCCACCTGAGCACCCCCCCCCGTCCCCTCCTCTCCGGACACAGGCGAGGGTCGCGGGCGGGCGCCGGCCCACGCAGGTTGTGCCTCTTCTCTCCCTTCGGGCAGGCCCTGGGCTGGGAGCCCGGCTCCCCGAGCGGGGAGGAGGGTGCAGGGTGCAGACAGGTATTTCCCTTCTCTGTTTTGGCCCTGGCCTCACCCACCTTGGGCCTCTGGGCCCTGACCCCGGACGTGTAAATACTCCCCAAGTTTTGGAAAAGTCGTCCCACCCCTACCTCTTTCTCCAGAGTCCCTGCTCTCCTCAGGCAGGGCCCCAGCTTCACCCCACCCGGTCTCCAGCAGCCGCAGTGACTGCCTGCCCCTGTGTGGGAGGCCCTGTGAGCGGAGGCCGAAGAACTTGCTTCGGGGATTTGGGGTACGGTCTGCCTGACAGCCCTCCTGTAGTGTCTGACCCTCTCTGTGGACTCATTGAGTCTACTCAGCACTCTGTGGCCCTTTTCAGGCTGGCCCGGTCCCTGAGGCTGCCGGGGATCCAGCTTGGATGGCCAGAGGGCTTTTCAGCGCAGGCCAGACCTGAACTCACCCGACATCTTGATGCCCTCCAGGTGCCCAGCGCCTGGGTATCAGGGCAGCGGGACAGCTCCAGGGCTCTTCTCCGCAGAGACTTCAGTTTGGGTGTGGGGCTCAGGTCAGAGATAGTTCTGGTGCTTTTCATTTGGCCCAAGAAGAATTGCCAAGAGCCAGAAAAGTGTGTGTGATTGGAATGGAGCCGGACAGAGGTTGGAGAGAGTCATGGAAGAAGCCACTGGCCACCTCCTTTATTTTGCCCCTGACTCAAGGTAGGCCGGGTTCATCTGGTAGCCTGCCTTCCACCCCTCCTGTCCCCTGGCATCAGCTGCAGAAAGTTGAGAGACAGAGGCCTCAGAGAAACTGCTCCCCAGCCACGCCTACCACGGACAGCCCCTAAGCCTCCCCTCTTCCGCTTCCCCTGAAGTCAAAGCCATGATTTGGATGCACCAGCCGCCGTCCTGTGATATCAGTGAATCCTGAAGCACCGCCCAGGGCCCAGGGCTCCCTTTCACCCCCCCACTCCCCTGGACCATGAGGCGTCCCAGCCACCAGCTCCTCCAGCTTGGACTCAGATGCTGAGATATCGCAGACCTCTGCAAAGACTTCCCTCTGCGTGCTCTTGACATTGAGTCACCATGGGGGCCAGGGTGTCCTGGGGTGGGGAGGGGAAGCCATGCCCCCCTTCCTTGTGAGCAGAAACTGCTGATGGGAGGAGTGACTGCACCCCGACTTCTGTCCTGGCTGCCCAGCCATGACTTTCCAGACTGCAGACTAAGAACTTGAAACGGAGCAGAACCAGGTTCAGAGAAGGTGAAGGAAAGTGCTAGAGACCCGTGGCCTGTCTGTGGGGCCCGCCTCTTTCACGTCAGCCTGTGGTGGTCTTGTCCAAGTGTATTTTATGGTCATGTTCTGGAAAGCATGGAGAGCTGGGCCGTGTGTGTGTGTGGCTTTTTGGTTTTGTAAAGAGGAAGAGGCCCAGGGCCATTGGGTTCGTGTTCATGGGGAGGCCTTGTGAGTGACTGGAGAAGCGCCTAGAGCTTGGTTTAGAGAAACACTGTGAACCCCGGTCTTGGCTAAACCAGAGGGACAACAGGACCTGTTTGCCCTTCCCTGGCCACATTTGGTGACTCGGGCTGGCCATGGGGTGTGCGACGGTCCTTGCATCCTGCACCTGCCTCACGATGCCCTTCCCTCTGGCTGGGAGCCACGTGTATTACCTGAGGGGGTGTCCCCTGGCACCTTGCGCCTTGGGCCCTGTTGAGGGGGCTTGACTTGCTTGGAGGGAGCCTTGGGCTGGGGGTCAGCGATGGAAAATCTGCCCTAGTCAGGCTCAGACTGCTGAGACGGCCGACCTCGAGCTCCCCATTCTGGGCCTCAGTCTCCCCATTTGTGAGATGAGGTGGTGTCCAATGCTGCTCCAGGCTGTGCTTTACTAATTGTCCGGTTCAAAACCAAGGCGGGTAAAAGGCCTTGTTACCTGTGTCATCTAAGGCTCGGAAGAGTCTGTGTTTGTGTGCACATGGAGGGAGGTGAGAATGCTTATTTTCCCTTCTTTGGAAATAGAACGTCTGTCTCTTCCATTTGGACACCGCAGTGGAGGCTGGCAGGCTGGAGGGAAGGATCAGGCCAGGGACAGTTGGACCCGTGCACTGGGCACCATGTGCACACCTAGCTGTCCTCTGCCCAGGACACGGTGCCGTGAGGGGGTGGTCCCCTGACTATGGACCCTGTTTCTTTGTCCTTGTCCCTACCAGCAGGTCTGCCTCACCATGGAGGAGGAGGCTCTGCTTTTATACATATATCATCATGAAATAGCAAAAAAAAAAAAAAAAAAAAATCTGCCGAGTTCCCCATGCCGTGCTGCCACCTGAGCCCTGGGCCTGCATCCTCGTAGAGGTTCCAGGTTCCTATTGGTTGGTTTTCCTTTCTGAATGAATTACCACCAGCCTTGTGAGCAGAGGCACCTGGTGTATTTTGCCTGCTCCAGGAGATTAGGCAGCTGTCCTTCAGGGTCACAGGCAGTAGGGGAACAGAATGAAGTCTGGGTAAAATCCTTCCCTCTCCGACCCTTTGTTTTCAAGTCTGTAAAATGGGCAATAAGACTAGGTAGTTTGCATCGCCCGCTGCATCTCTGAAATTCTTGCCTAAACACCAGCCATCCACTGGGAATGGGCCCCAGGCAGGGACTGTGGCGTGTGCTTGGACCGGGATGGGTGAGGAGTCATCTTGAGGGAGGAGGGCTTAGAGGGCCTGGGAGTGGTTAGGCTGGAGATGAGCAGAGTTCTCCAACTCCAGGTCTCTGGAAAGGGCTTGTTTTGGTTCTGTGCAGTCTTAAAGGACGAAACTCGCCCCGCATTTCCCTTGGGATGAAGGAATCTCTCACCCTGTCTCATGACTGTCCTGTCTAGGAGCAGGCGGGGTCAGGAGAGAAGGTCCGGCTCTGGGAGAGATAGGACTCCAAGTCAGGGATGCTGAGACTGTCAGGGAGCCAGGGAGGGGTCAGAGTGTGGGAACTAGGGGACGCAGGGGCGCTCTGGTAGTCCCCGGCATGCCCTCGGCCAGGCCACAGTCCCTGTCTCAGTGGGCAGCTCCGTGACCCTCTTTGACACGTCCAGTCACCTGCAGTGATTCCTTCGCTACCCCCCACCCCTCCCTGGCCTGGCTTCTCTGGGGAATAGAGCCAGAGCGCTGGAGCCCAGCCCAAGGCTGGAAATACCCCCAAGTCCATCATCACCCACCAAGGGTCCTGCCTCATCCCCTTCGTCCCCGAAGGAAAGCTGGAAGAGGCTTTCTTTGTAATTCTGCGAGTACCCTTGACCCTTGACTCCCTCAAGGACACTCTAGAGTGAAAGCAGGGGCCCCTTCCTCATCCTCGGTTCCTGCCTGGGCCCGGTGACCCTGGACGCCTGCTGGAAGAGCCCTGAGCATCTCTGGGGACCTGGGTATCTCCCAGCTTTGCCACTGATCTGCTATTTGACCTGGATCCTTCCTCATGTAGCTCTGGGGAGACACACCAAGTCCCAGAGCTGGGAGGAAACCTGGAGATCTGCAGATTAAGCCTCACCGAGGGGCTGACGAGAAAACACAGGTGGGCTTAGCACGGGGCCTAGGCCACGTTGGCATCCAGTGTGCTTTGCAGACCGGAACGAGGAAATGGGCCTGCCTGCTGGTGTGTGCCCAGGCCTGCACGTGAGTTGGAACGAGACACTCAGCAAAGCTTCTGAACAGAAACCTTCAGCCTTGCACAGGAGAGGGGCTCTGGCTCTGGAAGTTGTCAGGACTCCAGACTGTCGGAGGGGCAGTGGGGTCTGTGTGGACAGGGAGACCTGCATTCTAGCCCGGCTTCACCACCTGCTCTGTGCCCTAAGACCAAACCTCTCTGGGTCTCCACATCCCAATCAGAGAAATGGGAGGACATGATTTATAGTCTGTCACAGGCCAGGGGTGAGGTTGAGGTGAGACGCCTTGGTGGGTGAAAGGGCTTTTCTACTGTGCTGAAGACCCTTGAAAGGGGGACCCTATGCTGGTTGTCAAATGCTTTGAGCCCTCCTGGGTTAATCTCTGCCCCATTTGTAAAACCACCAGCACTGGAGGGGAGGGGGAGGCCCGTGGTCTCTGATGGACATGGGATTCCAGGCTTATTCCCATCAGCTGGTTGCTTGTGGGATAGAATGGGGTGACTTCCGCGTGGGGGATGTCAGGGTTTCCAGGGCACCTGGGACGTCCTTCAAGTGGGCTGTGTGCCTGTCTTTCTCCCTTCCTTGAAGTTGGCATCCCGCGATGTGTCTGTGCTTGGCCACGTGTGTCTGGTCTTCTGTCCGTCTTCTGTAGCTTAGCCCCTGTGAGGACTGGAGTGGGGATGCCGCTGGCATCCCAGACGGGGCTCCAGGCTCACGGTGGGAGCCGGGCCCGCCTGGGTCTCATGTCCCACAATAAAGCCAAGCCCCACACACCTCACTGCTACCGCTGCCGCCGTCAATGCTGTGCGCACAACCTCGTCCTGGATTTTAAGGACGTCAAACTGCTGTAGATGACTCAATAAATGTCTTCGCATTTTTCTTGGTGACTATAACTTGGCAGAAGTGGAGGGCGGGGAGGAGAGGAGGGGGAAGGGGAGGAAATCTGATCCCCCAGAGTGACCAGTCTTCACGGTCTTGTGGCCTTTTCAAGTCCAAGGGAAAAGCATGAGAATGGGCCTGAGTGAGCTTGGAATGGACTTGGAGAGGTGAAGTCCTGGCTTCACAGGGACCTGCAAGGATCGTGCAGCCTGAGCAGAGTCAAGGTCCCTTGGATGTTTTGGGTTCTTAGAAATGGAGGCAACTCACCTCATGGTCCTTGTGGCCCCATGGCCTTCGAAATAGGGGTTTGTGAGAGTGGCCGTGAGACATCCTCAACGCCCACCTGCAGTGAGAATTTCATTCCACAGGTAACCACAGGCTGCCAGAGCCCCACCCCCTTCTGGATATTCAGAGCCATCAGCCCCTGCCAGACCAGTTCCAGGTAACCCCCATTTCCGTGAGGTTCTATTGATTTTCACAATTTCCGATGCCTGTATTTATATTAGAAGTTTTGTTTGCCAACAACACAAGACAATTTGGGCTGATAAGTGAGAAAAGGAGTTTAGGGAAAAAAAGATGCTTCTTTTGAGGCTGGAGAAACCAGAAAATGTGTCTCCAACCGTATCATGTCACAGAATTGGTGACACAGCTGTAGCTGGCTGCTGCTACCAGCCCAGTGATGTCTTCTCTGCCAGGGTCCCAGCCTCCTGATTATCATCTTTGAAAGCAAATGGTTTTGCTGTCCCCAGCAAGTCCGACTCCACCCGCAGCCGCTTTCCTCCAGTTGCTCACTTCTGAATCTGTGTTTCCCACGAGTCCGTCCGATTGGCTAGGTTTTAGTTGGGATGAGGCTGCAAATTTGGCTTTTCTGGATTCTACCTTGGGGAGGTCGGGCTCATATGTCGGGAGAGTTTCCAGATTTAACAATAGTATTAAAAAGTCCTGAAATCATAAATGTCTGCCACCACAGGCCTGAGGGCTAAGCAGTTGCAGGGCCAGCTCCCTCTGGTGTTCCGGGGGAGCCACTCCAAGGAAGTCAAGTCAGTGGGAAGTCGAATCCCAACCCAGCTGCATGTGATCCCTCCCACGAGACGGACCACTCGGCCGAGAGCGCCCAGGTATCTGGTGGGGGTGTTCCCCAACTGGGAGGCTGGCTGGGTCTGCTCCCTGAGATCCCTGTTCTTCCCAGCTCCACCTCTCCTTCGATCCCAAGAGAAATGATCAGGCTCCGTCATACAACTGACTTGGCAGATACTTTGAGCCACTTCTGAAATGGAACCTACCCTGAAAAGGCGAAAATTAGTCTCTCGTGTGTCAGACTATGCTGGCCACTCACACGGATGACTTCCCACGTGCTTAGAAAAATACTCTCACGGGCGTGACCATGATACTTTGGGGTTCCATATGTTTCATGGACAGAGAGAGGTCACTCTCAAGAAGCAAAGAACGAAAAGTAAGGAGGTCCCACGGTGACTGAGCCAGTGAGAACCTGACATAGTCTCTGTGAGGATGCGGGTTTGATCCCTGGCTTGCTCAGTGGTTAAGGTTCCAGAGTTGCCACAAGCTGCAGCATAGGCAACAGATGTGGCTCCAGTCTGGCCCTGCTATGGCTATGACGTAGGCCGGCAGCTGCAGCTCCAATTCCACCCTTAGCCTGGCAACTTCCATATGCTGGAGGTGTGGCCGTAAAAAGAAAAGAAAAAGAACCAAAAGGAAAAGGAAAGGTTCGAATTCCACCTTAGGTTTGCATTTCTTGACAACTGTGAAGTTCCTCCAAAAAGCTCGTCTGTGTGAGTGCTTATTAAATACTGTTTCCTCCATCCAGTCCCTTCAACTGATCAATTAACTCCAGCCCTCTTTTCTCCCAAGGCCCATAAAAGAATGCCTTCAACCTTGGTCTTTGCTCCTCGTAGTGTGAGCCGTTCCTCTTGGGTACCCAGTGGTTCTCAAGCTTTAGCATGCATCAGAATCACCTGAGGGGCTGATAAAATACAGCTTGCTGGGCCCACCCCCAGATCCAGGTCTGAGGTAGAGACTGGTCATTTGTATTTCTAAGAAGTTCCAAGGTGCTTCTGCTGCTGATCAGCGCTTTAGGAACCACTGCTGTGAGGACCACTGGCTGGGCCTCGCAGTCCCTTTTGGGAAGCTTAGGGCTTGACAGTGATTAACCTCACAGGATGGGGAGGACAAGCAGGGACATCAGCATGAACTTTAGTTGACTTTTCTGGAGGTCACTGTTTAAGGGACAGGAAGCAGAAAGGTCCAAGAGAAGAAGCAGCCCTTGAATGTCCATTTATTTTCAATCAAAGTGAGTTTAAGACCATCTCTGAATCAATCAAGTTCAATGGGCTAGAAAAGAATAGCCACAATGAAAAGTGACTTAAAGGAGATAGAAGTTAAATTTTCTCACATGAAAGGAGTCCAGAGGTCGGCACCTTGGAATTGGTCTGGTGGCCTTTCAGTCCCTCTAAGGACTCGAGCTTCTCCCTTTCTGCTCCTCTATCCTCAGTACGTAACTTCCAGTCTCAAGGTCAGGGCCTGGGCCAAGAAGGCTCCTGGAGGTCTGGATGTCCCTAGACTCAGGGGGGAAGTGAGAGAAGACACTAGACCCCTCCTCGTTCATTCACTGTCTTTTTAGAAGATGCCTCACATGGCCACACTGCAAGGTGGGCACTATCATGCACCCCTAGTAAAGCTGGAAGAGAGATTAGATACCGGCTGGCAAACAGTAGTTTGTGCCATAGTCTCCATACCCTGAATCTTGAAGGGTTTAGGTGGTGGTCACTGAGGTCATGCACCCTTGGGAAAAACCAGAGGCTAACGGATCCCGTTGAAGCCCCACTCTGCAACACTGGGGACGAACTGGAGCATGCCGTCTCCAACCTGGACTGAGGAATTACTTGAGAGGGTCCCAGAAGAATTGAGGGAGCTGCTTGTGCCCACTCACAGAAACCTACTCCAGCGTGAGGTGTGACGAGTGAGGGCGTGTTTGCATCACTTCCGATTTCCTCCATTCTTGTTCTCTCATGACTGTGTTTCCTGAGTGGATTCTGCTCCCTCGTGGCTTCTACATTATTTAATCTCTTTTTAATTAGGGGGATCATCAGAGTGGTGATGTAGTTACGTAGTTCACTTTTTTTGGGGTCTCTTCATTTCTGTTGGTTGTCCTCAGGTGACCCGAATTTAGTGCTTCTGAGCCTCCCAACTATCTTAGACTGCCCCCTGGTGGATGCCTGTCAGAGCCATTCTTCTGGTCTGAACATGGAGATGGCCTTTCCCCCCTGTCCTGGATGCAAAAGTAAGAATTCCCCATGTGAAACTCAGCCACCAGGAGCACTTCTAACTTTTAGAATATGACCTTGTAAATGCCCATGTAAAGACAGCTTTTCTTGACCTCTGAAATAATTGTTTCCTAAATTTCGATATAGGGCAGGCTTAGGAGTGTCAACCTTTTTAGGAGGAGACTCAGATATTCATTGAGCCTCTAACTCTGCATTTAATAATTATTTCTCGAGTGCCTCCTGTGTTCTAGGAACTGTCCATTCACTGGGGAGCGTCGCAGGTAAGGGCTCTGCTCTCAGGAGCTTACTTTCTAAGAAGAAAAATGAGGCGATTTCAGATAGAGGGAGATGTTATGAAGAAGGTAAAGCAGATGATAAGTGGAAAGTACCGGGAGTTGGGTGGGCTGTTTTTGATACGCAGCCAGGGGAGGCCTGTCTGAGATGCTCACCGCTCGCTTAAGCACCTGGACATTCGGCCCGGCCCCCCTCATTAGCCCATCAACCTGCAGACACCTACAGGGGGAGCCTTCCTCGTAGGGGGACCAGCAAGCGTGAATGTAGAAGAGAATCGAAATACACGCACATATTCAAGGACAGGCACACTGCTTTCCCTGGGCTGCCGTAACAAATCGCCATAAAACTGGGCACCTCCACACAACAGAAATGAATCCTTCCACAGTTCAGGGAGCAGGAGCCTGGTATGAAGGTGTAAGCAAGGCAGTGCTTTCTTGAAGGCCCTAGCGGAGAATCTGTCCCATGCCTCTCTCTTAGCTTCCAGTGTTGCTGGCCATTCTTGGCCTTCCTGGGCTCACAGATGCATCACTCCAGTCTTCTCCTCAGTCACCCACGGCGTTCTCACTACACCTCGGTCTGTGTCTCTGTGTCTTCTATTTTCTTATTAGGACACAAGTCATATTGGATTTAGGATCTACCCTAATCCAGTATGACCTCATATTTACTAAGTACATTTTCAAAACCCCTATTTCCAAATAAGGTCACATTGATAGGTACCTGGAGTTAGGATATGAGTGTTTTTTGGTGGGGGGGGGGCACGTTTTTGAGTTTCCCTGACACTTGGGAATTGCCTGTGGCTTTCCCTCCAACCTTCTTCTCTTTAGACTTTATAGGGCGAGGCATCCTTTCCTGTGCGTCAACCATGGTCTCTGTTGGTAACTGTGACTCTTCTTCCCCGGGTACAATCTGTGTGCAGTAAGTACCATGGAGAGGGCCGAGTGAACTTGGCTCCAGCACCACAGACAGTTCCAAGACACTGTACCTACCAGAGAGCTGAATGTTTGCAGGGCCAACTTATCTGATGTGAACAAAGGCAGATCTAGGTTTTATGGGGCCAGAAACATGCAATTTGGGGGGAGGTCCTCTTCAACAAAAAATGCAAAATTTTAAATTCAAAATTAGGTGTACAAACGATTTTTTTTTAGCATGAGAAAAGTTGGCAACTCTCACAAATATTACAAAACTCAGAAAAATAACAGAATATTTCTATTAGGATACTTTTAACCTACTTTTTTGGCTGTATATTCCTTGACCCCATCTTTATTGGACACTTTTTATATCACTTTCTAGATGGATAATTCAAATTAATTCAGTCACATGATTAATCATAATGTATGTTTTATTACTGATAGTTTGGAAGAGAGGAAAGGTAAAGACATAGAAGCAGAGAAATTATAGCAAAGACTTCTTCACTTTTTTCTGAAAAGCTTTCCATGAGTCCAGATATGGTTAAATGCCTCTTTGCTGTTTTCTCATAAAATTCTGTGCAAAAGCCATGTTGACTTTTGAGCACTTACCCAAGAAGTATTAATGGCACATGTATTAAGTTCCATGTGCTTTAGATGCCAGGGACTAAAACTGTGAGTTAAGCATAAGAATTTTTTTCCCATAAGGAATACCTCTTATTCAAGAAAGCAGAAAATACATAGGCAAACATATACATCCGTGGACTATTACTGATTTATGCAGTTTGGGACAGAAACCAGGGGTTGGCTGGGAGGAGGGGGGTCTATTAGGAAGCACCCCTTACCCCAGGCTCCATAGGGGCAGGTGGCAGTGCTTGTAGGAACCACAGTGCCCTTCCCCCAAACCCATGAGAGCCCAGGGCTCATGCCAGCCTCCCAGGAGTTTGAGACCCAAAATTCACCTGATGGTGGCAGGACAGGCTGCTGACTCAAAAGGGGTTTGGTCACTTTGCAGTCCTTATTGACCCAGTTATTGGGACAGGTCCCAGCACCTTTAGGAACCACAGGCCTCTCTGACCAAAATCCAGGCCTCACCCCAGCCTGCCTCAGGGTTCCAAAGCTGAGTCCAGGCTGCAGAAAGGGCTTGGCAGGAAGAACTGGTAGCAGGCTCGGAGAGCGGGCTCAACTGGGAGTCTGGTCTCCCTTCAGCATTGGTAGGAACCATGGAGAGTTCGCTTGTGAGTGATGAGCCTGCGAGAGGAAGTGGGGGCACTGCCAGTTGTGAGAACCAGGCCCTGGAGACAGTGTGGATAAGTGTGGAAAGGCCCTGCCTGACAAAGGGCAAAGGGACCCATCATTTTCCAGTCCTTATGTGCCCCCAGGAAGGAACTTTGCTGGAAAGCAGTCCTTTCACTGGAGTGAAAAGGATTCAGGGGAAGGGAGGCGTTGATGGTGGCGTAGGTTCTATCTTTCGGCAAGTTTAAGGAGACGCTGCTTTCCAGGGCCACTCAAGCCATCAAAATGCCAAACTCAGCCCTGAGTCCCAGCGCGTCTGCATCCTCAGCTTTGACTGGACCACTCAGCACTCGCTGGAGCCCCCTCCCCAAGTGGAAGCACACTGATGAGAAGTCTAACTGCTCTGTGAGTCTGCATGATGCCCAGGCTGCACTGGCCCCGCGGGCAGGCAGGAGACATGGAAGTACGTAGAGGGCTGAAGACAGGCCTGCTGAGTGGTCCTGCCTTGTCATTTGTTTGTATCACCAGCAGAGAAAAACTGAAAACAGGTCTTAACACAACCAGTCATTTAAACTGAAGCAGGCGAGACAGCAGCACATATAAAAAGGCTGGGAGCCTTGGCGTTCCCGTTGTGGCGCAGCGGAAACAAGTCTGACTAGGAACCATGAGGTTGTGGGTTCGATCCCTGGCCTCGCTCAGTGGGTTAAGGATCTGGTGTTGCCACGGGCTGTGGTGTAGGTCGGATCTCGTGTTGCTCTGGCTCTGGCATAGGCCGGCAGCAACAGCTCTGATTAGACGCCTAGCCTGGGAACCTCCATATGCCATGGTGCAGCCATAAAAAGACAAAAGACAAAAAAAAAAAAAAACACCTGGTTGCCTAGAGCCAGTTCCTCTCCCAACGGAACTGTCTGTGGGCAGGGTCTCCCTTCTTGATTTGCACGAGGCTGCACTGCCCTCTGTCGGTCACTTGGTTATCAACGTGGGCCGCCCAGCACTCCCTCTGGAAATCACAGGAGCTCTCCCCAGCAGGGAGTTTTCTGCCAGCCAGACTTGTTTCCACACAGTGACTCATAAAATGAGATAATGAGGGGCAAGAGCAAGTTAAAATATTTACTATAATTAACATCGGGTGGAAAAACTTATATCTTAAATCACTTGTGGAAAGACTGTGGCCTGGAGAGGATTTTGCAGTGGGTATAACCCCCCTGGCGTTTCCTGTCGATGAAGCATACAGAAAAAAGTTTTTCTAATTATACAGGAAATTTATTTCTGAAGGTCACATAAATATAAGAACCATATGTTGAGGAAGTGACTATGTGACTAAGAATGTTCACACTCACTTACCAGCGTGAGTGTTCTCTTTTGTCCACTCCTTTCTTCCTCAGATTTTAATGAGCTGTTTGCCATGTCCTCCCTTCCCCTGCTTCGGGGGATCCACAAATGAAAGAGAGAAGGATCCTGGTCTTGAGGAGCTTGTTTGTAGGGAAGTTAATACCTAGACTAAAAGGAGGCAAACAGGGAGATGTGTCCTGATGCTGTTGGTACCGCCCAGGGCTCCTGGGCCAGTCTGGCGGCTGCAGGTGTGGACCGCTAACAGGGTACTCGTGCCCCTTCTCCGAGGCTTGCTGAGGGGTAGCACTACCCCTGCTCCCCACTTCCCATCTCGTGTCGCCTGTGGCCAGAGGGTGACTAAGGCAGGGGGGTCCCCCAGCCCAGCCCCCTGGCCTCTATGGGGGGACAGTTCCTGTGGTGCAGTGTACACTCCAGAGCTCCCCGTGGGCTCAGGAGGAGGCTGATCCTGCTGAATTGACATC